>NC_059225.1:1805000-2143974 GCF_020615455.1 Coregonus clupeaformis | reverse complement strand
TGACAATAGTCTCAATGTCACAAAGCATTGCCTCTTCTCAGACCAAGGACTGCGTCACTAGTGCCCCGTACAGAACAGGACATACGCAGAGTGGAGCACCCAGGCTCCCTTTACTTCCACTCTGAAAGACGCACATCACAAGTCCTTCCCTCACACACAGACGCAAGCACGCACGCACACTCACATACCCTCTGTACTCTGTGAAGTGCCTCAGAAGCGTTGATACAGAGGAAATGGAGTTGGCTGCATGTGCGTGGCCTGCCTGAAAAACAGGAAGAGGGTTAGTGGAGGTAATAAAGTTTCTGCTTGCTGAGATACTGTGGTGGTGCTGTTCTGTGTCAGCCTGGCCAGAAAACAGATGTATACATTTTAGAACACACAAAGACTCAAAACACCATGCACGCGCACACACTAGTCTACAGAGAGTGTTGTCAGGCACGCTCCATCATTAGTAGTGCTTTCAGACAGTGATTTCGTCACCCCCATTGTGTTGTGGGAAGACGCGTGCGGTCTCAGGTTGGTTTGTATAGACGAGGGGCCTCCTTCTGACAGATGATGGGGAGTCTAGCCTACTGCCCCTATGTTTAACCCCACCATCACATAGGATCTGTCTCTGCACAAGTGGATGATGAACCTTATTTGCCATGTCCTATTTGTAGGGCTGGGCTATATGGACAAATATCATATCATGTCACATGTTTTACGGTATTTAATGTTTCGATAATAAAAGTTATAAATATGCTTTGAGTAGTTCATGACCCTAGGGTGGCAACACATACATGATAAGTGATTTCAATGGGGCTGTCTCCATTTATACTGTTCAATCCAACTCCAAACAAAAATAGTCAGCATTTTCATACATTTTTGCATTTCCTGCACTTTTATTATAATTTAGACACTGTGCCACGCAGTATGATATGGGCTAGCCAGCTAACTAGCGATTAGCATTAGCGGCTAACACTAATTATTTTAGCAACACCTTGCTAAGAAAAGACAAACTAGTAAGCAAAAACGAAAGCAGGAAGCACCAGTGACTCGGTTAATAAGGAAGTGGTCAGATGACGCAGATGCTAAGCTACAGGACTGTTTTGCTAGCACAGACTGGAATATGTTCCGGGGTTCTTCCGATGGCATTGAGGAGTACACCACATCAGTCACTAGCTTCATCAATAAGTGCATCGATGACATCGTCCCCACAGTGACCGTACGTACATACCCCAACCAGAAGCCATGGATTACAGGCAACATCCGCACTGAGCTAAAGGGTAGAACTGCCGCTTTCAAGAAGCGGGACTCTAACCCGGACGCTTATAAGAAATCCCGCTCTGCCCTCCGATGAACCATCAAACAGGCAAAGTGTCAATACAGGACTAAGATTGAATCGTACTACACCGGCTCTGATGCTCGTCGGATGTGGCAGGGCAAACTATTACAGACTACAAAGGGAAGCACAGCCGCGAGCTGCCCAGTGACACGAGCCTACCAGACCAGCTATATCACTTCTCGCTTCGAGGCAAGCAACACTGAAGCATGCATGAGAGCATCAGCTGTTCCAGATGACTGTGATCACGCTCTCTGTAGCCGATGTAAGACTTTTAAGCAGGTCAACATTCACAAGGCCGCAGGGCCAGACAGATTACCAGAACGTGTACTCTGAGCATGCGCTGACCAACTGGCAAGTGTCTTCACTGATATTTTCAACATGTCCCTGACTGAGTCTGTTATACCAACATATTTCAAGCAGACCGCCATAGTCCCTGTGCCCAAGAACACTAAGGAAACCTTCCTAAATGTCTACCGTCCTGTAGCACTCACGTCTGTAGCTATGAAGTTCTTTGAAAGGCTGGTTATGGCTCACGTCAACACCATTATCCCAGAAACCCAAGACCTACTCCAATTTGCATACCGCCCCAACAGATCCACAGATGATGCAATCTCTATTGCACTCCACACTGCCCTTTCCCACCTGGACAAGAGGAACACCTACGTGAGAATGCCATGCATTTACTACAGCTCAGCGTTCAACACCATAGTGCCCTCAAAGCTCAGGACTCTTGGACTAAACACCTCCCTCTGCAAATGCATCCTGGACTTCCTGACGGGCCGCCCCCAGGTGGTAAGGGTAGGTAACAACACATCTGCCACGCTGATCCTCAACACGGTGGCCCCTCAGGGTTGCATGCTCAGTCCCCTCCTGTACTCCCTGTTCACCCATGACTGCATGGCCAGGCACGACTCCAACACCATCAATACGTTTGCCGACGACACAACAGTGGTAGGCCTGATCACCGACAACAATGAGACAGCCTATAGGGAGGAGGTCAGAGACCTGGCCGTGTGGTGCCAGGATAACAACCTCTCCCTCAATGTGATCAAGACAAAGGAGATGATTGTGGACTACAGGACAAAAAAGAGGACTGAGCACGCCCCCATTCTCATCGACAGGGCTGTAGTGGAACAGGTTGAGAGCTTCAAGTTCCTTGGTGTCCACATCACCAACAAACTATCATGGTCCAAACACACCAAGACAGTCATGAAGAGGTCACGACAAAGCCTATTCCCCCTCAGGAGACTGAAAAGATTTGGCATGGGTCCTCAGATCCTCAAAAAGGTCTACAGCTGCACCATCGAGAGCATCCTGACTGGTTGCATCACCGCCTGGTATGGCAACTGCTCGGCCTCCGACCGCAAGGCACTACAGAGGGTATTGCGTACTGCCCAGTACATCACTGGGGCCGAGGTTCCTGCCATCCAGGACCTCTATACCAGGCAGTGTCAGAGGAAGGCCCTAAAAATTGTCAAAGACTCCAGCCACATGTACATATTACCTAAATTACCTTGACTAACCGGTTCCCCCGCACATTGACTCTCTACCGGTACCCGCTGTATATAGGCTCCCTACTTTTATTTTATTTTACTGCTGCTCTTTATTTATTTTTTTACTTAAAACTGCATTGTTGGTTAAGGGCTTGTAAGTAAGCATTTCACTAAGGTCTACACATGTTGTATTCGGCGCATGTGGTAAATAACATTTGATTTGATTTATTTCCTCTTTTTTTTTTTTTTTTGCACAAATGTCTTAAAACCAGTTTTTGTTTCATCATTATGGGGTATTGTGTTTAGATTGAGGCAAAAAAAACAATTTAATCAATTTTAGAATAAGGCTGTAACGTAACAAAATGTGGAAAAACTCAAGGGGTCTAAATACTTTCCGCGTACACTGTGTATGTTACCTTAATGTCAAATATGTTTTCCACATGCACAGATTACAATTGTAAACTTCTCCTCCTACAGCTCAGTGAATGGTACGGGGTGTGCTCCCAGTTATAACGGGGTGGACAGTGAGGGTCCCTCCACCTCCTCCGCCCACAGCGACTCCAGCCCCGGCCCCACCCCTGTTGTCAACGGCGATGCAGCATCCTCCCTGACCCACCAGACGGCCAGCCCCAAGCCCACACCCAACCCCGCCCCCACCGACAGTGATGTAGCCAATAGGACTGGTGAGAAAACAGCTCATTTGAATATTGAAGTTGGGATTGTACAGTTAATTATTTTTCTACCTATGGTTTAGGTTTACTCACCCACATGTCAGGCTGAGAAAAACAGGTGTTGTCACTAAGGTCACTGTTGTTGTAGTAAGACTAAAAAAGCATGCTTAATAGAGATTCTCCATTGAAAGTGCTTTTTAGTCTAAGACTAGGCTTAACCTATGTAAAGGAAACTGTCCCTTATTGATTTTGATAGATATCCTTCAAATTCTCAAAAAATCCAAACATAACTATATGGGTCGTTCCACAAAATCAGTTCCTTTTGGGTAGTGTAACTTGGTGAAAATAAACTTTATTTCACAGAATTGTAACATTGTCATTAACTTAATAAAAAACATGTTATCCCATCTCAAGAGGTTAAAGAAAAAATTGCTATAGTTAGTACCTATTAAGTGCCAAATAAAGTAGGCCGTGGCTGCAGATCTTAGTTTTTTGGGAAGCTTCTGCGGATCATGTTCTGCGCATGTGTACAGTCGTGGTCAAAAGTTGAGAATGACACAAGTATTGGTCTTCACAAAGTTTGCTGCTTCAGTGTTATGATATATTTTTGTCAGATGTTACTATGGTATACTGAAGTATAATTACAAGCATTCCATAAGTGTCAAAGGCTTTTATTGACAATTACATTTAGTTTATGCAAAGACTCAATATTTGCAGTGTTGACCCTTCTTTTTCAAGACCTCTGCAATCCGCCCTGGCATGCTGTCAATTAACTTCTGGGCCACATCCTGACTGATGGCAGCCCATTCTTGCATAATCAATGCTTGGAGTTTGTCAGAATTTGTGGGTTTTTGTTTGTCCACCCGCCTCTTGAGGATCGACCACAAGTTCTCAATGGGATTAAGGTCTGGGGAGTTTCCTGACCATGGACCCAAAATGTTGATGTTTTGTTCCCTGAGCCACTTAGTTATCACTTTTGCCTTATGGCAAGGTGCTCCATCATGATGGAAAAGGCATTGGTCCTCACCAAACTGTTCTTGGATGGTTGGGAGAAGTTGCTCTCGGAAGATGTGTTGGTACCATTCTTTATTCATAGCTGTGTTCTTAGGCAAAATTGTGAGTGAGCCCACTCCCTTGGCTGAGAAGCAACCCCACACATGAATGGTCTCAGGATGCTTTACTGTTGGCATGACACAGGACTGATGGTAGCGCTCACCTTGTCTTCTCTGGACAAGGTGTTTTCCGGATGCCCCAAACAATCGGAAAGGGGATTCATCAGAGAAAATGACTTTACCCCAGTCCTCAGCAGTCCAATCGATGTACCTCCGACGGACTAAAGATCCCGAAATGGTCAGATCAGCAGCCACTCCAAATAAAGTAACAGGGTTGACGATTTCATCTTAAATCAATAAAATCCCCTTGTGACAGGAGGAATTGAAGCTTGCTGTGTGCAACAAGGAGGGGCAATTGAATGCAAGCTTCACAAAAAATAGAAATGTTTCTAGCCTATGGGTAACAGGGTTGATTTGCATACCGCCCCAATAGATCCACAGACGATTTAATTGCCATCTCCATCGCACTGCACACTGCCCTATCCCATCTGGACAAGAGGAATACCTATGTAAGAATGCTGTTCATTGACTAAAGCTCAGCCTACAACACCATAGTACCCTCCAAGCTCATCATTAAGCTCGGGCCCTGGGTCTGAACCCCGCCCTGTGCAACTAAGTCCTGGACTTGCTGACGGGCCTCCCCCAGGTGGTGAAGGTAGGAAACAACACCACCACTACGCTGATCCTCAACACAGGGGCCCCACAAGGGTGCACGCTCAGCCCCCTCCTGTACGTCCTGTTCACCCATGACTGCGTGGCCACGCACGCCTCCAACTCAATCATCAAGTTTGCAGATGGCGCAACAGTAGTAGGCCTGATTACTACCAATGAAGAGAGCCTACAGGGAGGAGGTGAGGGCCCTGGTGGAGTAGTGCCAGGAAAATGTCTTCATCAACATAACGAAGGCGCTGATCATGGACTTCAGGAGACAGCAGAGCAAGCACGCCCCCATCCACATCGACAGGACCGCAGTGGAGAAGGTGAAAAGCTCGGCATACACGTCAATGACAATCTGAAATGGTCTACCAACACAGACAGTGTGGTGAAGAAGGCTCAACAGCGCCTCTTCAAACTCAGGGCTGAATACATTTTGCTTGGCCCCCAAGACCCTCTCAAACTTTTACAGATGCGCAATTGAGAGCATCCTGTCGGGCTGTATCACCGCCTGGTACGGCAACTGCACCACCCGC
The DNA here is from genome assembly GCF_020615455.1 of Coregonus clupeaformis. Taxonomy (NCBI): domain Eukaryota; kingdom Metazoa; phylum Chordata; class Actinopteri; order Salmoniformes; family Salmonidae; genus Coregonus; species Coregonus clupeaformis. The sequence goes on along the minus strand of NC_059225.1, from coordinate 2,138,184 downwards.
AACCGCAGGGCTCTCCAGAGGGTGATGCGGTCTGCCCAACGCATCATCGGGGTCACACTGCCTGCCCTCCAGGACACCTACAGCACCCGATGTCACAGGAAGGCCAAAAAGATCATCAAGGACATCAACCACCTGAGCCACGGCCTGTTCACCCCGATATCATTCAGAAGGCGAGGTCAGTACAGGTGCGTCAAAACTGGGACTGAGAGACTGAAAAACAGCTTTTCTCAAGGCCGTCAGACTGTTAAATAGCCATCACTAGCCGGCTACCACCCGGTTACTCAACCCTGCACCTTAGAGGCTGCTGCCCTATGTACATAGACATGGAATCACTGGTCGCTTTAATAATGGAACACTAGTCACTTTAATAATGTTTACATACTGTTTTACTAATTTCATATGTACAGTGGCTTGTGAAAGTATTCACCCCCCTTGGCATTTTTCCTATTTTGTTGCCTTACAACCTGGAATTAAAATGGATTTTTGGGGGGTTTGTATAATTTGATTTACACAACATGCCTACCACTTTCAAGATGCAAAAAAAACTGAAAACTTGAGCATGCTTAACTCTATATTTTTTTATAACCCAACCCTGATCTGTACTTCTCCACAACTTTGCCCCTGACCTGTTTGGAGAGCTCCTTGGTCTTCATGGTGCCGCTTGCTTGGTGGTGCCCGTTGCTTAGTGGTGTTGCAGACTCTTGGGCCTTTCAGAACAGGTGTATATATACTGAGATCATGTGACAGATCATGTGACACTTAGATTGCACACAGGTGGACTTTATTTAACTAATTATGTGACTTCTGAAGGTAATTGGTTGCACCACATCTTATTTAGGGTCTTCATAGAAAAGGGGGTGAATACATATGCACGCACCACTTTTCCATTATTTATTTTTCAGAATAAATGTGGACTATTTTGTGTATGTCCATTACATGAAATCCCAATAAAAATCCATTTAAATTACAGGTTGTAATGCAACAAAATAGGAAAAACGCCAAGGGGGATGAATACTTTTGCAAGGCACTGTATATACTGTATTCTACTGTATTCTAGTCAGTGCCACTCTGACATTGCTTGTCCTAATATTTATATATTTCTTAATTCGATTCTTTTACTTTTAGATGTGTGTGTATTGTTGCGAATTGTTAGATACTACTGCACTGTTGGTGCTAGGAACACAAGCATTTTGCCAAACCCGCAATAACGTGCTAAATATGTGTATGTGACCAATAAAATGTGATTTGATTTGACGTTATGCTCGACCGCACATTTTTACTCAGCAAAAGAGCAGAAATTTGCCAAAAAGAGGAGAACCATCTCACCTGCTTTTACATAATGATTTAACACAATGTTTCTCTAGGAAAAAATATTGAAAAAGGAAAAGTTTCACCATATTAAAGCGAGAGTTCACGTAACAGGGTTGACCTTAAAATGAGGGACAATTTTTTTTAACCTTAAAATGAATCACTAAAAATCACATGAAATAAATATTAATCTCCAGAAAGCAACAAAATAAGGCTTTACAATGATGGTGAAAACTTAACATCTTCCTAGAAGTCATAGTGTGCACAGTGGGACATGCCAAAATGCAGAATTTTGGCACTTTAGCAAGTCTTTATTCATATTAAATGTCCTGATGTTTGCAGTTTTTTGTAGCTGAGCTGCTGCAGAGTTAATTTCCCTGCTGTTTTATTATAGCCTGGTCATGGTTGAGTTGATCCAAGGGAACAGAACGGATTCATTTTCATTTCAATCCCTCTCTGCTGCTGTCCTGTCAGCACCTCTGTCTTTAAGAAAGCCCTTAGGAGGGATCAGCCAGACACCGAGGAGAGCATTGAGCAAGCAACAATAGTTAGGCAAGACACAGTGGAGAGGGGGAATATGGTTAGCTAGGCTCTCAGAATGGTTGGAGTAAGGTTAGAACCATAGTAAGGTAGGTAATTGGAATCATTGTTTAACCCTCTAGAGTCGATGTCCACGCCCCGCTGTCCATCAGTTTAAGCTAGCGATATGTTTTTTTTGCATGGGCTGCATCTCAATCACCGCTTCCGCCAATGTCGCCCTTCCGCATGCATCTGCAGTGAAAGGTGGCAGAGCTAGAGCGGTGTTTGTCAGTCTGTAGCGTCCGAACGGTTTGGCCTACAAACTACACTACTTCATGAGCTGAAGTAAAAGATCCCAGAAATGTTCCCATAAGCACAAAAAGCTTATTTCTATCCAATTTTGTGCACATCCCTGTTAGAGAGAATTTCTCATTTGACAAGATAATCCATCCACCTGACAGGTGTGGCATATCAAGAAGCTGATTAAAACAGCATGATCATTACACTGGTGCACCTTGTGCCGTTGACAATAAAAGGCCACTCAAATGTGCAGTTTTGTCACACAACACAATGCCACAGATGTCTCAAGTTTTGTGGGAGCGTGCAATTGGCATGCTGACTGCAGGAATGTCGACCAGAGTTGTTGCCGGTGAATTTAATGTTAATTTCGCTACCATAAGCCACCTTCAATGTCGTTTTAGAGAATTTGGCAGTACGTCCAACCGGCCTCACAACCGCAGACCACGTGTATGGCATCGTGTGGGTGAACGGTTTGCTGATGTCAATGTGAACCGAGTGCCCCATGGTGGCGGTGGGGTTATGGTATGGGCAGGCATAGGCCACGGACAACAAACCCAATTTGCATTTTATCGATGGCAATTTGAATGCACAAAAATACCGTGACTAGATCCTGAGGCCCATTTTGTTTAAGGTATCTGTGTCCAACAGATGCGTATCTGTATTCAAAGTCGTGAAATCCATAGATTAGGGTCTAATGAAGAATAATAATAATATGCCATTTAGCAGGCGCTTTTATCCAAAGCGACTTACAGTCATGCGTGCATACATTTTTGTGTATGGGTGGTCCCGGGGATCGAACCCACTACCTTGGCGTTACAAGTGCCGTGCTCTACCAGCTGAGCTACAGAGGACCACTGAATGTATTTCAATTGACTGATTTCCTCATATGAACTGTAACTCAATGAAATTGTAGCATGTTGCATTTATATTTTTGTTCAGTATAGATCTTCTTGAGTTACAGTTTTGTGTAGAAGTAGCCTACAGTGTTGTTTCTTCTTCGTTGTGCTCTACGACCCCCACAATCGTCATGGGACTCGTCTGAAGTCTGTACAGCCGATCTGCCAACTTCTGTCTGTAGTGTCCAAACTGTTTTGGCTACACACTAATAAGTCTCTCACGAACACGTACATGTCGGTTGTTTTGCTCTAGGACGCCCACAAGCCTCACAAGACTAGTCTGAAGGAGCCCAAAGTATATGGAAGTATATATGGAAATAGTTTAGTGCCTAAAATAAGGGGTTAAATACATGTAAAAAATAAAAATAGTTTCCAGATCTTTCTTAGATCTCTCAGAAATAGGACAGACACTTCAGAACAAACTACATTTAGTCCCAAAAAATCTATCTGTTTTTCCATGCATGAAGCTGTTATTCAATGCGTTTCTATGGGCTAATAGCCGTAAGGCCAAATTCAATGTTTCATCAAATATTATTTTGTAAGTATTTTTTTGATACCTTAAGAAACACTGTTGTCAAATTGTCATACTTTCCCCTTTCTCTTGCTCTTTTTCACACTCCTTTTCAATTGTGTCCTTTCCCTCTGTACTTCTAGTTAAAAGTGAGTCCTCTGCTGCTGCTCCTGCCCCCTCCACATCCACAGATGAGACCCTGCCCCCTGCAGATGGCCCTGAGGACTGCAGCGAAGCCACCACCACCTCTGCTTCCACCTCTGAACCTGTCCCAGCCACCGACCCAGGCTCCACTTCCACCCCTGGTCCCTCTCCCCCTCAACCCACCACAGAGGCTCCCTCCACTGAGCATGACAGTGCTGCTGCTCCCCCCTTCTCCTCCTCAGCCCCAGCCTCAGGCCAGGCAGCCCCAGCCGCCTCCACCCCCACTGCGGAGGCAGCAGGGGGCTCCAGTGGGGCAGAAGCAGATGACGCCAAGCCCAGACAACAGGCCCCCAACGCTGGCACTTCAGACCCCCTGCCCCCTGGGTAAGTGACGTCTCACTGGACTTTTAACTGTGTGTTTCTGCTGTGGCTGTATCTGTGTCAGATGTGTTCAATATCTGTGTTTCTGTGTTGTAATCCTGTGTTGTGACCCTGTGTATTCCTCTGCAGGTGGGAGCAGAGGAAGGATCCCCATGGAAGAACCTACTATGTGGATCACAACACCAAAACCACAACATGGGAGAGACCACAGCCCCTCCCGCCGGGGTCAGTAAGATGACTATTTGCACTGTGTTGACTTTAACACAATGTCAGCATGTTACCAGGATCTGCTCTTTGCCATCTCTGTTATCGTCGATCCCTTAGAGTAGGACTTATTGGTTTTCTCTCTCGCTCTCCCTCTCTCTCCCTTTCCGCTCTTTCTTTCTCTACCTCTATTTGTCTTTCTCCATCCGTAAAAAGTCGCTGCTAAATGGCATATAATAATACATATCTCTCTCTCTCTCTCTGTCTCTCTGTCTCTCTCTCTCTCTCTCTCTCTCTCTCTCTCTCTCTCTCTCTCTCTCTCTCTCTCTCTCTCTCTCTCTCTCTCTCTCTCTCTCTCTGTCTCTGTCTCTGTCTCTGTCTCTGTCTCTGTCTCTGTCTCTGTGTCTGTGTCTCTCTCTCTCTCTCTATCTCTCTCACACACACAGTTGGGAAAGGCGTGTGGATGACAGGGGCAGGATCTACTATGTGGACCACAACACCAGAACCACCACGTGGCAGAGGCCCACCATGGAGTCAGTGCGTAATTTTGAGGCATGGCAGTCCCAGCGCAGCCAGCTCCAGGGGGCTATGCACCAGTTCAACCAGAGATACCTCTACTCGGTAGGGACCTCCTCTTTCTCCTGCCCCGAACAACCAATCCTTGGCTATGTCAGAGAATGTGGCTGATAGGAAATATTACAGTGCCTTCAGAAAGTATTCACACCCCTTTACTTTTTCCACATTTTGTTGTGTTACAAAGTGGGATTAAATGTCAGTGGAAGAACAATTCTAACATTTGTAAAAAAAAAAAGAAAGAAAAATAAAACGCTAATAGATCTTGATTTAGATAAGTATTCAAACCCCTGAGTCAATATGTTAGAATCACCTTTGGCAGCGGTTACAGCTATGAGTCTTTCTGGGTAAGTCTTTAAGAGCTTTGCACGCCTGGATTGTACAATATTTGCACATTATTATTAAAAAAATTCTTCAAGCTCTGTCAAGTTGGTTGTTGGCCATTGCTAGACAGCCATTTTCAAGTCTTGCCATAAATTTTAAATCCGAATTTAAGTCAACTGTAACTAGGCCACTCAGGAACATTCAATGTTGTCTTGGTAAGCAACTTCCGTGTACACTGAGTGTACAAAACATTAGGAACACGTCTTGTACACTCAGTGGCCCATGTTGACTCCAATGCTTCTCACAGTTATGTCAAGTTGGCTGGATGTCCTTTGGGTGGTGGACCATTCTTAATACACACGGGAAACTGTTGTGTGAAAAACCCAGCAGCGTTGCAGTTCTTGACATACTCAAACCAGTGCGCCTGGCACCTACTACCATACCCTGTTCAAAGGCACTTAAATATTTTGTCTTGTCCATTCACCCTCGGGATGGCACACGTACACAATCCATGTCTGAATTGTCACTGATTGAAGTGGATTTAACAAGTGACATCAATAAGGGATAATAGCTTTTACCTAGATTCACCTGGTCTGTCTGTCATGAAAAAACTATGTTATGTACACTCAGTGTATATTTGGCCTTGTGTTTTAGGTTATTGTCTCAGTGTCTGTTGAAAAGCAAACTGAACCAGGTTTTCCTCTAGGATTTTGCCTGTGCTTAGCTTTATGCAATGTATTCTTATCATAAAAACTCCCTAGTCCTTGCAGATGACAAGCATACCCATAACATGATGCAGCCACAACCATGCTTGAAAATATGAAGAGTGATACTCAGTGATGTGTTGTTGGATTTGCCCCAAACATAACGCTTTGTATTCAGGATATGAAGTTAATTTCTTTGCCACAGTTTTTGCTGTTTTACTTTAGTGCCGTATTGCAAACAGGATGCATGTTTTGGAATATTTGTATTCTGTACAGGGGTTCCTTCTTTTCACTCTGTCAATTAGGTTAGCATTGTGGAGTAACTACAATGTTGTTGATCCATCCTCAGTTTTTTCCTATTACAGCCATTCAACTCTAACTGTTTTAAAGTCACCATTGGCCTCATGTTGAAATCCCTGAGTGGTTTCCTTCCTCTCCGGCAACTGAGGTGGGAAGGACGCCTGTATCTTTGTAGTGACTGGGTGTATTGATACACCATCCAAAGTGTAATTAGTTACTTCACCATGCTCAAAGGGATATTCAATGTCTGCTTATATATTTTTTTACCCATCTACCAATAGATGCCCTTCTTTGCGAGGCATTGGAAAACCTCCCTGGTCTTTGTGGTTGAATCTGTGTTTGAAATTCACTGCTCGACTGAGGGACCATACATCTAGATAATTGTATGTGTGGGGGTACAGAGATGAGGTAGTCATTCAAAAATCATGTTAAACACTATTATTGCACACAGTGAGTCCATGCAACTTAAATGACTTGTTAAGAACATTTCTACTCCTGAACATATTTAGGCTTGCCGTAACAAAAGGGTTGAATACTTATTGACTCAAGACATTTTAGCTTTTCATTACTTAATTTGTAAAGATTTCAAAAAAACATAATTCCACTTTGACATTATGGGGTATTGCGTGTAGGCCAGTGATAAATCTCAATTTAATCCATTTTAAATTCAGACTGGAACACAACAAAATGTGGAAAAAGTCAAAAGATGTGAATACTTTCTTAATGTACTGTATATTAGCTACATTAAAGATAGCTTTGTATTTTGAGAGGAGGAAAGACAATTCTCAGTTCTATGCAACAGATACAGTTTTCTGTTTTGTGAGGAGCAAATAGTCATGTCAGTTCTGTGTAACATATTGCATATTCATATTGACCTTCTGGCCCATCTAATAAACCCTGGGTCCCCGCCAACAGCTAAACGCTAATCTGCCAATCAAATTATAGAATCTGTTTGACAGTTTATTCTCAGAATGATCATCAACCAATTACTTCACAGCATAAACAAACCGGATAGGCCTCTGGTCTGAAGCTACGGAAGAACTCCTGGCTTTTATGTAAAACAAATCTAGTAGATTTCACTTTTTGTATTAATATCCAAGTGTTCAATTTATCAGTGAGGCCAGCCTTTTTAATTAAAAATAAATCAAATAAATATTATAATTTATGAATGTTTGTAAAGGCACAGACATGAGTGAATCTTAATCTTACCAATAGACATGACTGTCTGTAGTCCCACCCCTAGTGCTCACATCACTCACAGTGTTAGTGATCACTCAGGCCTGGTCGCTATAGCCACCACTGACACCTCTGATGTAGTGCATTGAGAAGGGTTTCACTGGGCTCCCCTTACCCTTTGAACTATCGTGTAATCTCATCTGCTCTGACGATGATTAGCACACTACACTGACTGACTACCATCTGATGTAGTCAGCATTTTGCTGATGGCAGGCTAGCGAGCTGCTTAGTCACTCAGTCACTCAGCTATATATGCATTTACTCACTTTAGTTGGAATATCATCTCATTTGGACTATTTTCCCTTTGTTTCTTCTCTTCCCTATCGGTACTGTATGGACGTGTACATGATCTCCATTCCACGCTTCCTCCAGGCTTCCATGATGTCGGCAGAAAACGACCCTCTGGGCCCGCTACCTCCTGGTTGGGGTAAGTTCAGTTCTGAAGTTGTGCTGATGTTGTTCTGACTTTGTTCTCAAGTCAGGACCCACTGTGTCCACTATTTGATCTTTAGTGAGGTTATGTGAGGTTGTTCCGTAATTGGCTCACTGTCTATCACCTTTTGGAATTCATGATGGTTTATCTTGGCTTGGTTTGTGGCCAGATGTACAAGATTGATACTAAAATGATTTTGTGTATTTTTTCATGCATATTCTGACTCTTTCTGTCATACTAATCCTTTTTGAACATTCACCTCTTGTCCTCTATTTGCAGTCTTGTCTGTTGTTGTTGTTGTTCCTCTTCTCCCGCTGTCTCTCTCTCGGTCTCTCCTGACCTGCATGTTGCTGTGTGAGCTATACCGTTCTCTCTAACTCATCTCTTCCCTCAATCACCACTCACGTTAATTCACTGGGTCTTGTTTGACCTTCTCTCCTGTGTTCCCCATAGAGCGACGTGTGGACTCCAACGACCGGGTGTACTTTGTCAACCACAGCACCAAGACAACACAGTGGGAAGATCCCCGCACACAAGGGTGAGCCCAGCTAGCTCTGTGGCAATGCCATGTCCTGCCAAATTGATCTGATAGTATCTAACAAAAACAAATTTAGTAGTCTCTCTCCTTTCTTTAATATTCTCTACCTCTGCCTCTTTCTCTGCCTCTTTCTCTGCCTCTCTCTCTCTTTCTCTGCCTCTCTCTCTCTTTCTCTGCCTCTCTCTCTCTTTCTCTGCCTCTCTCTCTCTCTCTTTCTCTCTTTCTCTGCCTCTCTCTCTTTCTCTGCCTGCCTCTCTCTCTCTCTCTCTCTTTCTCTGCCTCTCTCTCTTTCTCTGCCTCGCTCTCTTTCTCTGCCTCGCTCTCTTTCTCTGCCTCTCTCTTTCTCTGCCTCTCTCTCTCTCTCTGCCTCTCTCTCTTTCTCTGCCCCTCTCTCTCTCTCTTTCTCTGCCCCTCTCTCTCTCTTTCTCTGCCCCTCTCTCTCTTTCTCTGCCCCTCTCTCTCTTTCTCTGCCCCTCTCTCTCTTTCTCTGCCCCTCTCTCTTTCTCTCTCTTTCTCTCTCTTTCTCTCTCTCTCTCTCTCTCTCTCTCTCTCTCTCTCTCTCTCTCTCTCTCTCTCTCTCTCTCTCTCTCTCTCTCTCTCTCTCTCTGCCTCTGCCTCTGCCTCTGCCTCTGCTCTGCCTCTCTGCCTCTCTGCCTCTCTGCCTCCAGGCTACAGAATGAGGACCCTCTTCCTCAGGGTTGGGAGATCCGGTACACGCGGGAGGGCGTCCGCTACTTCGTAGATCACAACACCCGGACCACCACCTTCAGTGATCCACGCACAGGGAAGTCCTCTGTGTAAGTAGTGGACTGAACTCTTGTTTGTTTTTGGCTGTACGTATCACAGACTGGGCCTTTTTATATCACAGACTGGGCCTTTTTAAGTTATGTTTTAGCAGCAGCTGCTCTTAAACAGTCATTAGTTAAAGTGTCTTGTGAGGCAATGAGCAGCAAACCTCTGCTTGTAATTATTGTTTTATTTACGTACTCAAGAAAACCACCAACATCTCTGAATCGTTTAAGATCTATTTGATCTAAATCTTTTGGATATTTCTCTGGTTCATTATGGCTTCATCAACCAATGCTTCTGTCACATGATGAGGATTAGTTACATGATGTTACTGTACCCCTTGATCCTGACCTCTAACCTCTGCCACTCCCTCCTCAGCACCAAAGGCCCACAGATAGCGTACGAGCGCAGCTTCAGGTGGAAACTAGCACACTTCCGCTACCTTTGTCAGGTAATATTACTCTCCCTATGTTTTCTTCTTCTGGTTGGACCGTTTTAGTTTGGATGAAGGGATGGTTGTTTTGCACATTCCAGTCACTTTTGATTTCACAGCCACTTTTTCTTTCTTTCTCCAGTCCAACGCACTCCCCAGCCATGTTAAGATCACCGTGTCTAGGCAGACGTTGTTCGAAGACTCTTTCCAACAAGTAAGAGTTGGCCTCCCTCTGTATGTAACTGGTTGTAAGAGCATAATATACAGGACACACACAAACAGCAACACGTAAACACACACCCAGTTCCTTATGGCATGTCACATTGTTCCTCACTGACTGTATATCATTTGTGCAACTCAAAGTAAGACAATTGTATTATTACATGTGATAAGTTGCAGTATGATGATGTTTGTGTTTTTTTGTGACGTAGTTTGTGTTCTGTGTGATCTGTTAACTTTTTTGTATGGACTGTTACCCCTGCCTGCAAACCACATTTCACTCTGAATAAAATGTTTTGACAGTGACCAGTTCTCTATAGGCTAATGCTAGTATTTGTGTTTCCAGATTATGGCCCTGAAACCTTATGACTTGAGGAGGAGACTGTACGTCATCTTCAGAGGAGAAGAGGGACTGGACTACGGTGGCCTAGCCAGGTCCGTCACAACCACACACATCGCATTTGCACACAATGATAGTCACCCTTTAGTCTTTTAGGCAATTTCTGCAACCATATGCTTGTCAGTAAGATTATTCCCGACCTGTTGTTGTTGAAAGAAACATGCATAGTAAAATGACATGTTCCAGATCTTTTTGTCATTGCCAGTCTTCACCTCTGACCCACCTCGCTCTCTCGTCGTCCCCACAGAGAGTGGTTCTTCCTGTTATCCCACGAGGTGCTCAACCCCATGTACTGCCTCTTTGAGTACGCTGGCAAGAGTAACTACTGTCTGCAGATAAACCCAGCCTCCACCATCAACCCTGACCACCTATCCTACTTCTGCTTTATAGGACGATTCATAGCCATGGTACAGCACACACAATGTTCTCTCACTCGCTCTTTGAGATCATGTGCATAGTCTTGCATACACAAACACTTCTTCGGCAGAATTATGTGAACATTCCTGGTCTCTCTCTCTTGTCCACAGGCGCTCTTCCACGGGAAATTCATTGACACAGGCTTCTCTCTGCCATTCTATAAACGCATGTTGAACAAGAAGCTCATCATCAAAGATCTGGAGTCCATCGACCCGGAGTTCTACAACTCTCTGATCTGGATCAGGTAGGCAGACCTACCACTCTCTTGACCCATCCTAGCCAGGAACCACAAGGTTGTTGGTTCCATTCCCACAGGGATAAAATCATCTGCTAAGTGGCATATTCTTTCCATGACTGAACAGGTGAAAGCTATGATCCCTTATTGATGTCACTTGTTAAATCCACTTAAATAAGTGTAGATGAAGGGGAGGAGACAGGTTAAAGAAGGATTTTTAAGCCTTGAGACAATTGAGACATGGATCGTGTATGTGTGCCTTTCAGAGGGTGAATGGGCAAGACAAAAATATGTAAGTGCCTTTGAACAGGGTATGGTAGTAGGAGCCTGGCACACCGGTTTGAGTGTGTCAAGAACTGCAACGCTGCTGGGTTTTTCATGCTCAACAGTTTCCAGTGTGTATCAAGAATGGTCCATCACCCAAAGGACATCCAGCCATCTTGACACAACTGTGGGAAGCATTTGAGTCAACATGGGCCAGCATCCCTGTGGAACGCTTTTGACACCTTGTAGTTTATGCCCCGACGAATTGAGGCTGTTCTGAGGGCAAAGGGTTGCAACTCAATATTAGGAAGGTGATTACCCATTTTAACCATTGACTACCAAACCCTTAAGCAATTTTCTCCTGTGTAGGGATAACAACATAGTGTGGTCTGGATATGTACTTCTGACCTTAGCGGGTCAGAAGAAACGGGAAAAAACTACGGGTTTTCAGGGATACAGTATCAACTAGCTTATTTTCTTCCTGAAAACCGGATGTGGGGACCCCGCTCAGGCGTTTATTTTACGCCTGCTATTACGTTAGGTTAGTCCAGAGCTTTCTCCTCATCTCTCCAAGGATAACAACATGGAGGACATCAACATTGGTCCTGTGGTAGCTAGCTTACACTGGCGCTCTCTCCTCATCTCCAGGGATAACAACATGGACACGTGGTCTAGAGCTGTATTTCTCTGTTAACGTTGGACCTAAGCTTAGCCCTGATTCTGTGGTCCTTTAGGGATAATAACATCCTGCAGTGTGGTCTAGAGATGTAATATCTATAACATAATGGTGCTTGTCCTTCATAACAGGGATAACAACATCGAGGAGTGTAGTTTAGAGATGTACTTCTCTGTGGACATGGAGATCCTGGGGAAGATCACGTCACATGACCTGAAGCCTGACGGCAGCGACCTCCTGGTGACGGAGGAGAACAAGGAGGAGTACATCGGGTAAGGAAGAAGGAGGCGCCGAGTGATGGACCATCACAGAGCAGCTTGTTCACAGAGACATCCAATGATATCCGATGAGCAATTGTGAACATGTATTTTAGCATCATGATAACATGGTGATAATAGTGCCTCTTCTTAGTGATGTACATCCTCATTTTGCTATTCTTACTGCTGTATTATAATGGCTTTTTCTGCTTAAAGGTACTTGCAAGAGAGATTCTCCATTGAACAAGCTTTTGAATCCAGGACTGGGCTAAAAAACTGGCCCGATAACAACTAGCTAAATGTTTTAGTCATCTTTGCATTCCTTACATTGATAATACCTGAGGCTGCTTATGATTATAAAGATGAGACCCTAACTGTCACTACATCCTGTTTCCTACAGGTTGATGGCAGAGTGGCGGTTCTCCCGCGGCGTGGAGGGACAGACCAAAGCCTTCCTGGACGGCTTCAACGAGGTAGTGCCTCTGCAGTGGCTCCAGTACTTTGATGAGAAGGAGCTGGAGGTGATGCTGTGTGGCATGCAGGAGGTAGACCTACAGGATTGGCAGAGAAACACTGTGTATCGCCACTACACCAGGAACAGTAAGCAGATCATCTGGTTCTGGCAGGTAGGTACATCAGAGCCCCAAAGGTCGTGGGTTCAATCTCTGCGACTGCCTTTCCTTTCAGTTTCAAGTTTTAATGTCACATGCATAAATACAGTGAAATGCCTTTCTTGCAAGCTCTAAACCCAACAATGCAGTAATCAATAACAATGTAATACTACAAATAACAAAATAAGAACACGAGAAAGTAAGCATACTATATACAGGGTCAGTCCGTTCCAATACCATATTTACAATGTGCAGGGACACTGGAGTGATAGAGGTAGATATGTATTGCGGTAAGGTGACTAGGCATCAGGAGTAGCAGCAGTGTATATGATGATTGTATTGTGTGTAGAGTCAGTATAAATGTATGTGCATGTTATGTGTGTGTGTGAGCAAATTATGGATTGTGTGTGTGCTGGAGTGTCATTGTGCGTAAGTGTGTAGGGCCCTGTGAGTGTGTGTATAGAGAAAGTCTAAAAATAAAATACAAGGGCCAAATCGCATAGTTCATGTAGCCATTTAGTTAGCTATTTAGAAGTTTTATGGCTTGGGGATAGAAGCTGTTCAGGAGCCTGTTGGTGTAAGACTTGATGCACCAGTACCGCTTGCTGTGCGAAAGCAGAGAGAACAGTCTAGGCTTGGGTGGCTGGAGTCTTTAACCATTTCCTTTCACACCGCCTGATATAGAGGTACTGAATGGCAGGGAGCTCGGCCCCAGTGATGTACTGGGCTGTCCGCACCACTCAATCGAGGGTGGTGCTGTTGCCATACCAAGCAGTGATGCAGCCAGTGAAGATGCTCTCAATGGTGCAGCTGTAGAACTTTTTGCCAAACTTTTTCAACCTCCTGAAGGGGAAAAGGCGCTGTCGCGCCTTCTTCACGATTGTGTGCATGTGTGTGGACCATTTTAAGTCCTTAGTGATTTGGACACCACCTGCCCTGTATTCCTCTATGTTTCTGTACAGGTGGGGTACAGGTATATGTTGGTAAGGATGTGTTAATGTTGTATGTTGTCACAGTGTTAATCTGCTGTCTCCACCTCCCTCTGTGTGTGGACAGCTGGTGAAGGAGGTGGACAACGAGGTGCGTCTGAGACTCATGCAATTTGTTACGGGGACCTGCAGACTGCCTCTAGGGGGCTTCGCTGAGCTCATGGGTTAGTGGCACACACACACACACACACGACTAACCTCCACGTCTACTGATCTGGGGTTGAACAATTAGTCAGGATGTATCTATGCGCCGTTCTGGCTCGGAGAAGGCTTACTTGTCCTAGACTTAATTACCCTCTTCTGTGGAAAACGTAGGTAGTACTGGGGGAAGGGTTATTTAGTTGGCAAGTATTTGCAAGTATTTATTTTGTTCTCATATCTCTGTCTCTGTAGGTAGTAACGGGCCCCAGAAGTTCTGCATTGAGAAGGTCGGAAAAGACACTTGGCTCCCTCGGAGTCACACTTGGTGAGTGGTCCGCTTCCACGGCAACATCCTGCTTGTCAATCAAGTCAATGAATCATGATGTTTCAATGTCAAATAACAATGTGTTGGGTGTAAATCATGTCATATTTTAATACAATTACTTTCTTGTTTCATCTCCGTATTCAATGACTGTTTCTTGTTTCACCTCCGTACTCAATGACTGTTTCTTCTTTCGCTTTCAAACTCAATTACTGTATTTTTGCTTATTTTCTTTAGCTTTAACAGGCTGGACTTGCCCCCGTACAAAAGCTTTGAACAGCTGAAGGAGAAGCTGCTCTTTGCCATCGAGGAAACGGAAGGATTTGGCCAAGAGTAGAGAAAGTCTCTCTCTCTACCACAGTGTATCCAGCCATGTAAAACAACAAAAAATGAAACATTGCACAGATAACTACCAATGTACATAAGCTATTTTGTCATTTTTAAAACCAAATCTTGATTCACAACCTCATTTTAGCAATCCCCCTTATATTATACCCCATAAAATATGCAAGCATTTCAGCTTTTCCTCCGCTTTAAAAAAAACGGAAAATCTATGTATGATTTTTAAAATGTTTTTTCCCCTTTTTGGCTGGTTTTTAAAAGGAGACTGAAAACGTAGAGAGGATTTTTATAGTTGAACCATAACTTACGGCTCTAGTTTTATAGAGCTTTTAAGGGTGATTGTAGTGTTTGGTCCAGTGCCTGGGTTTTTTGGACCTGTAGTTGTGATTGTGCTGCGCTTGCATGGCTGCCTCCAGAAAAGAGGAAGACTGCCTCCAACCCCAACTGCACATCCACTCCTATCAACTGAAGCCAGCTCCCCATCAGTATTGTTGTCATTGAATAAAAACCAGTATTCAGTAGCCCTGACTCGAGCCCCCTCCTCCAACTCAGCACCAAGATAAGAGATGGTGTATGGTGACCATCTGGAGTAATGGTCCAATGCAGTTTTTTTCTCTATATCACATAATTTCTCGGTAACAATTAAGTACCTTACTGTGATTGTTTTAAATTAAAATGGTAAAAAGTAAACTAATAGCTGCTTAGCAAAGAGCAATTTTGCAAGGAAGAATTTAGCTAGGACTGTCTGGGCGTGGTTTGAGATGGGAGGGGAAAACTGTAAATTAGCTGTTGTTGGCAGAGAGGTTTGGAACTTATTGGTCTATTAACTAATTTACAGCATGGTGATGTCATCATGGAATGCCAAAACCCTCCCACCAAAACAGGCAGAAATTCCAGGCGGTCCTTTCAAACAGCTCTTACGCTAAAAGGGCATTATAATTTTCACAGTATTATTCCAACTTCATAGTGTGGATATATATATATATAACAGGAAAATCACGTTTTTGAATGCACTGGGCCTTTAAAGTCTGGATGAGAGGATGGTACCTTCACATGAGATTATGCAGTCTTGTTGTACCTTGGATTATGTGTAAATTTGGAGCTGTCGACTAAAAGGAAACAATGACTTTTTTTCTGGGCTCGAGTCAAGAACCGACAGCCTTCACTGTCAAGATCTGTGAGAACCTGACTCAAGGAGGACGATCATCAGTTTGTACTCCATGATGATGTGTAGCCTACAAAGGTTTGTTGCTTCGGAAGAGGATATGGATCAAATCAGTGGTTCCGTTTTATGAATGAGTTAATGGGACCCATTTTTATTTTTATGCAGTTGCCTGATAGAATGGTACTTGCATAGAGATCCTATAATGTTGAATTCTAGGACCTATATGGGTGCTTGTTACTGGCTGTTTGTGTACACCAGCTCTGAGAGAGACATATGTTGTGACTGAGTGGTGTTGACTGGTGGCAGCAGTGGTTTGGGGTTGGGGGCTTCTAGGTCTCTGCTGTAGTGGCAGGTTTATAACTGGCACTCAAAGCTTTGCTCTCAAGCCATGGCACTGCACCTTGCTACTCCTCTTCTTCTTACTACATCATTTACCTGCCTATTTAATTTATTAAGTAATGTTCTTTTTTCTTGTCTTTTGAGAGAGAGAGATTAATAAGCCTTCGTCTCAAATGCTGTATGTTCACCCGAAGCAAAGCAGTTGCTACTCATGGAGAGAAATAAACGCGAAATGAAAATAACACATTTAGTTATGGATGTATCTATCTCCCGTGTTTGGTGCACTAACTCCCTTTCTGGGATAGTAAATTGATGAGTTACTTGACTTTTCCTGCTAAAAATGTTTCTGTATGTCACATGCATACAACAGAAATGTCAGTGCCAGAAGTGCTTCCTAGTGCTAGTTGCTACCCACTAATTGAATGCTCATGTCTTGGAAGTTAATGCATTCAACAAAAGATGTACAAAATTGCAGTAAAATGACAAAATGTTTCTTTGCCATGAAATGAATGAAAATCAGCGAGTGACCTTTTTCTTACTCTTAGACTTAGTAACTAAGTAACTGAGCAGCCTTCTGAATGGACAATGATTGTTAGTGTTACGCAGTGTATATCCCCCCTTGAAACCCTACAAGGTCATTTGCATTGTCTCTGCAAGGATACATAGGTGTCCCAACTCCCTTGAGCTATTGTGTAGTATTGTGCCATCACCGGTCAAATAGAATAACCTGTGATAACCTTCTACAGTGTAAACCCCCTAAACCCCACCCCATGTCAGTCCACATTCTCCTATAGGTAGTAAACCCCCTAAACCCCACCCCATGTCAGTCCACATTCTCCTATAGGTAGTAAACCCCCTAAACCCCACCCCATGTCAGTCCACATTCTCCTATAGGTAGTAAACCCCCTAAGCCCCACCCCATGTCAGTCCACATTCTCCTATAGGTAGTAAACCCCCTAAACCCCACCCCATGTCAGTCCACATTCTCCTATAGGTAGCAAACCCCCTAAACCCCACCCCATGTCAGTCCACATTCTCCTATAGGTAGTAAACCCCCTAAACCCCACCCCATGTCAGTCCACATTCTCCTATAGGTAGCAACCCCCCTAAACCCCACCCCATGTCAGTCCACATTCTCCTATAGGTAGCAACCCCCCTAAACCCCACCCCAGTCCAAGTTCTATTAGTAAGTCAGCAAAGCATGACCTGCCATGCCAACCTTGATGATGCTTTAGGCTGTCCTTTTCTTACGTTGCTGATTTGTTATTTTCTAGTACATTTTTCTCTCTTGAAATGTGAAATCTCTACTAACACCTCTGGTGCTTCTTTTGTTTTGATTGTCTGGTGAGGGAGGGACAAGCCCTAGCCCATCAGCTATGACAAAGCAGTCTGTTGAATTCTGTTCTGACCACTGCAGTGCAAACCAGAATTTAGATTAAAGTTAGGGGTTCATGGTGAAGTTATGTCATGATGTATATAACATCTATTCACTTCCTATTGGTGAGAAAAGTAGAGATGACAAGGAGCATTTGTGTAACTACCCTTGTATGAATGACAGAAGAAGAAAATCAACCCACCACATAATGACAACATGCTTCCTTTTGAACAAATCAATAATCAAAGAAATCAATTGTATATGAAAATTAACTCAATGTAAAAAAGACAAAGTCAAGTACTTAATAATTATTCTTCAGAGCCTCACCAACATCGAGAGACCGGCTCTGTGACGCCTCATTCATATCAGACATGAACTGTAACATATATACGTAGATGCACACTGTAAAACACCTAATACTACATTGTACAGAGCGCTCCCTACCAGAGACTATAGAAAATTCATTTTTGATCTGCTTTTACCCATGTTAATGAATGAATAGAAGATGGATTTATGAGTTAAAGAAATAAAGAAATAAACCCCTGTCCCTCATGCTTTTCTGTTTTGAGAGACGTGGGGGTGTCGGAGGCCTTCTGCTCAGGATTCACAAAAACCTGTCATCGATTTTTATTATGTTCTTAAAAACATTTCTTTTTTTTGGTTGGATCTTGCCTGTGGAAAGAACCATATTTAATAAATATCTGACCATCTTTACAACTGGGTTTGAATTCATTAAAATAATTGTGAGTGAAACCGCATAGATTAAGGCCATGGTTGGGACTGAATACCATTTCAACTCAACTGCCATTTCAACAATGAATTGACCACAACTGACTGTATAATGTTAATATTTGCGTGGAACACATTGGATCCCATTCATTGACCGCATATTGGGATTTTAAATTCAGACACCCATTCTACTTTCTATTTACAAAGACAATAAGATGCCTGCCTGAATGTTACAATGCCAAGCTATCACTACAGACTTGATAAGCATATTAAATTAAAATAGCATTAATTTCAAGTTAAATCACAGCATCTGTAAATCACTATACACAGGTTAGTAGAAAGGCATGTATCATTTCCAGTTAAGGCCGTACATTATAGCCTATATGTACAAAGATATACATATAGTAGATAGACATAGATTACACCTATTATCAACACAATGCCCTCTTGCCCCTGTGTGACTAGGTCATATTATGCCCCGAGCTTCTTCAGAAGGTCAAGGGCTTCTTTATGGACCTATGGAGAACAGGAAATAAACAAATGAGCTCCTATCCAATCAGAGTGTACCTGTGATAATGGTGCGTTCACGTGCTGTGGGAGTTATCGGAAGTTCGGAGTTCCGACCTGGAAAGTTTCACTTGAACAACCCTCCAAGTCGTAATTAAAAGTGGGAAACTCAGAAAATGTTGCTGAGTTGTGACGTTTCACCACTGACCTTTCAACTTTTCAACCAAAAGAAGACAACAAATTCGTTTTTGACTATTACAAACTTGTCAATGTGGATAATGTAGCTAGTTTGACCATATTGTCAATGTAAATTAATTCTGGCTAACTTGATTATTAGCAAACTTAGCAGCTTATCAAGCTAGCTAAAATATTATTGGTTTAATAATTTTTCTGACTTCAAAAGCACTTGAACATAATATCAGACTTGCGAATTCCTTATTGGGAAGTTTCCCACTTCCGACGAGCACGTGAATGTCCTCTAAATTACAGGTAACCGTTATAGGGCCGGTTTCTGAACACAGGTTAAGCATAGTCCTGGACTAAAACACACTTTCAATGGAGAATCTCCAGGACCAGGTTAAATATGTGTCCAGGAAACCGGCCCACACAGTATTACATTTTACCTCCTTGTCTTCCTCTGTGTGAGGGGGGTAGTCCCGTGCCTTTCTCAGCCAGAGCACAGCATTCCCCTGGTCCTTCACTGCCATGTAGGACTTTCCCAGCATAAGCAGATTCTTACTGTAGAAGTTGGGGTCCACTATGGAAAGATGATCAAACGATGGATAAACGTTGCCTTGTATTGCATAACATGTGGCTTTAGAAACACGGACAGAACAATGAGTCAGATATTTCACAGTATGTATAAGTGTGAAGCATCCGGTTGGCGTTTCCACTCACTATCAAATATGGTGAGAGGAAGCCCAGTAGCCGGCAGTGGGAAAATAGATTTTTGCAGACATTATGCTAATTTTGTCATCGATTAAACAATTGATTTCAATACAATTTTCTGTTACCAAACTAAAATCTGTTACGAACTGAGTGGAATAAGTTTGGTAGATTTTACCCTTTGCCAAAGTTTTAAAAATTGTGTTGATTAGAAGGAGTGCAAGGGCGAATTGGGTTATTGCACACGTCACAGAGTAGGTGTTCCCTAACAGAAATATCCAAATACATGCTAGAACGTGCCAATAGGATCTCACTAGCTCATGCTTTGCTCTGCCCCCCTCCTTGCTTGTTCTGCATACTATGACTCATTTGTTCCTATTGGAAACGACAGGTTGTGGTCTATCTTTGCATTGCATTGTGTTAGAATTTTGCATTTAGCACAACAAACCTTCTTCAGCTTTCAGGAAGAACGCCAAAGCCTGAAGTGAAACAAAAAGTATAGTCAAACATGATGCCTTACATTTTACAGTCAAAGATCTTGTACTGTTCATCTACAAAGAACTGTGGGTAAAAAGAAAAAGTATGACATCACACATCTGTCCCAAATGGCACCCTATCACCTATATAGTGCACTTCTTTTGACTAGTACCCATATGTCCTGGTCAAAAGTAGTGTATACAGTGAGCTCCAAAAGTATTGAGACAGTCCAATGTTCCCTCTAGCACGCAGCTCACCTCAGACTGCCGCGAAGAAGAAATATGAGCCAGCACCGAGAAGCACGAGATTGAATTTCACTCAACTTTCTACAGTTAGTTGACAGGCATGACTCAGCCCCGTATTCTACACAGACCGGTGCCATAACCAATCAGAGCTGCAGTAGGCCTATATGCAAATAGCCATTGCCATATATGGATCTGTGCCATTCACTTTGAACTGGACTGTGTTTAGGCTACAGTATGAGTGGTCGTGAGTAGATGCGCTTGTTTTGAGATCAAAGTGAGAGCTGCATGTAGCCACGTGCACATTTGTTCATATTCTTTGCTAGTTAGTGAGTTATTAGCCCAGTTATAGCTCATTTCTAGTCAACAATGGGGGAGTGGTTGCTACCAACAAGCGCATAAAATCTGTGCATTTCTAGACATCTTTGAAAAGCGAGTCAGGCTTTATGTCTTAAAGGGGAAGTGTTGTATTATGAGATGTCTTGAATAAACTTAGTAGCCAACAGGCAGAGCGTAGCATAATTTGTCTGATTCTCTGTAATAATGGTATGGGAATAATAATGCATTTTATTTTGTAAAGTGGTTTCTTGCATCAAACACAACATTTTCAGTCACCTCCTTGTCTGAAGGACAAGTGGATAAACAGGTCAATGTCAAGCCTTGCATTTTTTTTCTTCTTCAAAAGTCTAATAGAATGTAGGCATTGAACACCACATTGGCTGTTTCTGTAGGCTGAACGATAGAACAGTTATTTCCATGTTAAAATGTTATGGGATGCTTTTTTCTCCGTAGTTTTTTATGGTAGGCCTACATTATGATCAAATAGCCACAGTCACCTATTTGGCCACTGTTAAAACTGTAACTTAAAGCAGGTACAGCGTCAGTGTTCACAGTAAACGCGCGCCGGAAGTTGCACAGAATTTTCACAACGTTCAAGTTTGCGCTCATTGACGTCGACACATTTTCAGAAATGACGTGTCACTGTCCCAATACTTTCGGAGCTCACTGTATATAGGGGATAGGGTGCCACTTAGGAGTTAACACACCTCTTCGTATGTGGCAGTGGGAGGAGAGGCGAAGATCATGGCTGCCACTTTACGTTGATACCACGCCAACTCAGCAAAGGCAAAACACCTAAAAGAGAAAAACGGCTTTGTCAGTACCCCTTAGGTATTTTGATATTGTTTTAGACAGGACACATGTAATTCAAGATTGGGAGATAGACAGAAGGTACAACACAGGGGGACAGAAGGTACAACACAGGGGTACAGAAGGTACAACACAGGGGTACAGAAGGTACAACACAGGGGGACAGAAGGTACAACACAGGGGGACAGAAGGTACAACACAGGGGGACAGAAGGTACAACACAGGGGTACAGAAGGTACAACACAGCGGTACAGAAGGTACAACACAGGGGTACAGAAGGTACAACACAGGGGTACAGAAGGTACAACACAGGGGTACAACACAGGGATACAGAAGGTACAACACAGGAGGACAGAAGGTACAACACAGGGGTACAACACAGGGATACAGAAGGTACAACACAGGAGGACAGAAGGTACAACACAGACAGCCGACCAAGCTGGGCCTCAAACCCCTGGTGCCCTGGTGGCATGTGTGGTCTGGAGCTTAGACCGCTACCCCAGACTCTGGCACAACATGCTGGATATCTTTAGACACGGACCAAAAACTTGCCTAAGAAATAACAGTTCTATTTTATGTACATCATTTCTACACTGAGTATACCAAATATGGTCCTCTGTAGCTCAATTGGTAGAGCATGGCGCTTGTAACGCCAGGGTAGTGGGTTCGATCCCCGGGACCACCCATACGTAAACATTTATGCACACATGACTGTGTCACTTTGGATAAAAGCGTCTGCTAAATGGCATATTATATTATTATATATGAGGAACACCTTCCTAATATAGACCCCCTTTTGCCCTCAGAACAGCTTCAAATCATCGGGGCATGCTCTACAAGGTGTCGAAAGCGTTCCCCAGGGATGCTGGCCAATGTTGACTCCAATGCTTCCCACAAGTGTGTCAAGTTGGCTGGTTGTCCTTTGGGTGGTGGACCATTCTTGATACACACGGGAAACTGTTGAGCGTGGAAAAAAACTATTCTTGACACAAACCGGTGCACCTGGCACCTACTACCATACCCCATTCAAAGGCACTTACATTTTTTGTCTTGCCCATTCACCCTCTAAATGGCACACATACACAATCCATTTCTCAATTGTCTCAAGGCTTAGAAATCCTTTAACCTGTCTCCTCCCCTTCATCTACACTGATTTTGAAGTGGATTTAACAAGTGACATCAATAAGGGATCATAGCTTTCACCTGGATTCACCTGGTCAGTCTATGTCATAGAAAGAGCAATGAGTTCTTAATGTTTTGTATAATCAGTGTATAACTCACCAATAACCCAAGATATGGATGGATGTGGCATCTTTTGGATTTAGCTCGATGGCCCTCTGGAAGATGCATTTTATTTTAGAATGCTGCCAATATTTAAATTAATAATCATATGATATGACATACTGTAAATTATTTTAAAAAACACTTACCTGCAAATGTTCTTTAATGATGTAAGAATTTCCTATTTTTACTTTGACCCCCTCGTAATCGCCTATGTCACTGAGGCACACTGCATACCACTAACCAAGAGAGAGACGGGGGGTAGAAGAATTAGAATATCCACATAAATATTGTGGGGGCCGACCAGGAAGCCAAAACCATGACCAAGATGGACGTCCATATCCTCACATGTTTTTGATTAGCTTACACAACTTAAAAATGGTCTTAAGTATTTTATAGATCTACAAGTGTTTTCCATTATCAGATCAGAACACAGAATTCTAGGCCTCAGAAACAGACAATCCAACCTTGCACTTGGTTAACTGCTGAATATCTCTCTCTCTACCAGGAAACATGACAAAGTAGCAAATGTTTCACTGTTCAATGGAAAGTTGTATCAGTCTCCTATCAACCGTCTGTACTGATGCATATATACGTAATTCAGAATGACTAATCTTGAGACTCAGAAGAATAATTAGATTTTAGCCAGCAGCCCGTTGAGACATTTAGCCATGATTTTTTCACTGTGCTATTGGCCTTGGCTTTTTCTTTTGCCTCTGGTGCTATTAGGGTTTGCATTTCACATGACAAACTTTCACCAAAGCTCTGTATTACAATGTTTACCTCGACCGGACTTGTAGCAACTTGTCCACTTGGTCTATAGCAGCAAACCAGGCATTAACGGATTAATCTTATTACCGTAGCCTCAAAATTATGCAGGCAAATTAACCTGATCAAAACCATGATTTAGCTTAGTTTCACAGCAGTAATAGTGTATTGTAGTATGTTCTCTTCAGAGATTCAATGAGAAGAAACCATAGCCTTTATTACTTTGTGTGCTGCGAAGCAGGCCTCATTTTTCTCCAGGGCCTTCTTGGCGTATTCAAACGCCTCAAAGGTCAGCCTCTTCTTCTCGTCAGCAGCAATGTGAGCGAGGAGGGAGAGGTCACGAGACGCCCGCGCCAGCCTCCACAGGAACTCAGCATCATCACTGGACACACACACACACAAATATTTTATTTCCAAAAATGTCATTACTGAATGGTCAGCAGAATCTAGTGGGACAGAAACAAAAAGTTTTTAGAAGTATTTAACAGTATTTGGAGGGCATTAAGTGTTGTTGTCTTACTTCTTAAGTCACCTGACCTTGATTGCTGAGTTCCTGAATGGTACTGTAGCTTTGTCCTGGCTTTTTACTCCTTAGTTCAATGACCCCAAACTGATATCCAAACAGTGAGACAACCTGACTGGCACAATCGTGCTGGATCCCAGCCAAACCCAATCAATACATACTACCATTCTGTTTTTGCAATGGTCACTGTCTGTCTGTCTTATACACATGCAATGGACAACACATGCCTTGACATGTAAACGACATACAGTAGGCCTACCTGTCCTTATACTGTAGCAGAAGCTGGTAGAGTTTCTCTGTCTCCCCACAGCTATACAGGTAATCTGCTTGTTCCACAACCTCTTCAGCTAGAATGCAAAATAGAGGTGCCATTGGATAGAGAAACTGGATAGGAAAAAGCCCAAAATCATACATTTGCATGTTTAATCGGGATATGAAAACTCATAATTGTAATGTCTGATTCAATAGTTCTCCCTTTCAGATCATTTTGATATTGCATTTAATTAAAACCCTTCTGAATTAGTCATTTTCAGGTGGTGTGTACCTTTTTCCAGAGCATGGACCACAGTTGCACTCTGCACCCTCCTGTAGGCTTCCAGGCCTAGATAAGATAGTGCTGGTAAGGTGAGCAGAAATGCAGTTCTTCCACCCTGCACCAGAGAGTGGGACAGACCGAGGTAGTTGAATTGAAGTCATAAAACACTTGTCAGTGTCAGTCACAACCTGATAAAACCAGATATGACTAAAGACTGCTTCACAAGACCTTGTATATACACATTTACATTTTAGTCATTTAGCAGACGCTCTTATCCAGAGCGACTTACAGTTAGTATATATTCCACCACAGTTACCTCTCTGGCTAGTCTATATTAGACCCCCCTCCTCCCTTTTACTTGTGAGGAATCCACTTGTTGGTGTGCCTGAGACGTTTTGTTTTTCAAATTCTCAAATTGGCTCAGGTCCCTCTGACCGAAGTACTCGAGACACAACAAATGCAGAGGGACAATTCTGAGGGAGAATCTCAATTGCATACTCCTCGCGTCATCTCTTATATTCAAGTAATATCAAATGAACACAACGATAATGATGATAACTAAATGTAAATATTGTCAAATGTAATTTATATTGTCATGTTTATTCTGTATCATGTGCACCCTATTGTCCTTTCAATAGTGATACTGAACAAATGTTAATGTGCAGAGACAATCACATCACATAAGAATACCCTACCTACCGTACTTTATAACCCTACTGACCTTTCACCTATATCCATTCAGATCAGGGTAGTTTATCTAGTTACTGTATGTTTTACATAGTCAGATACTTTCAACAAATAGCCTACCACTCTGGTTCTATTCTACCAGGTCGCATGTAACACTTTCACATAAGCAACTTAGGAGAAACTGGGCCGATGAAGGGTGTCAAAAGTAAATGGAGGTTTATTTACGTTAATACTTGAGGTATTGTTCCTGAAAGTAGTCAAGTATTGTCGATGATATCCTCGGATCTTGACGGCTTTACAAGCAGGTGCCGATAGCACAGTCCGGGCAGCAAATCGCATGAAAGTTGCTCCTGCCATCATTCTCCCTAATCAAGTCAAGAGCTGAACGATCACTTCGAAGTCTGAGCCGCACACCCAAGGCTTTGAAAGGTAGAACTCTATACAAACGTGGGTCATTCAAGATCGCAATAAGCTAAAACGTTTCGAAACAACACGAACTTCAAAGCAGGTTGTTGTAAATCTGTTTATGATCATTTTTACACAATTTAACTTGTATTTCCCACTGTATTTTCTCTGGTATCAACTGTTCAACGTCGAAACCATTGCATTGGTGGGTATGATGTTCAAAACAGTTTTTTTCTGGATGATTATCTTAAATGCGTCTTTGCAAAATACGTCCTCGGTTTATGGTGTCGACTAGAAACAAGAAGCTACTTCACAGGTTCCGTAGTCAGAACTGAAATCAACAGAATATATAATGATATGCATACCAGTTGCATCACCGTTGCAAACCTTAGCAAAACGTTTTGCAACGGAAACGGCTTTGCGACAAAAAAAAACAAGGGGTTCTAATTGGACAGGTTCAGTGTTCCCTGCACGTTTCGACATTGCGCAAAGTGCGTATCTGGGACCCACCCAAGGCGGGGTGTGGGCGGATTTGACACGGAGCAGTTGTGGAACAGCGCTTGATCCGAGCAGGACCCATATTACTTCAGAGGGACTCTGTATTGTAAAGTAAACACATTGAGGTAGGTAACTACCTAATAAATAATGCTGTGCTTGGCTTTTCTATGTTTAGCCATTGCTGACTGGGATGTGAAATTGTTTGATGCTTTGTGTTTCAGGAGCTAATAGAAACAGCTAGCTAGCTAGAGAAATAGCTAGCTAGCTAACCAGCCAGTTGTCACGTCAAACCAAAACCAGGATAGAAAGACAGCCATTACATTACTGTATGCGGTGTATGTCTAACATTGTATAGCTAATACCAATATCTAGCTAGTTATGTTATTAAATTAGCTAGCTAACAAGTAGCCTAACTTTGCTAGCCACCCACCATCTACAGTATGATTAATTTATGCTGCGTTCATAACCAAGTGGGAAGGTGGTACTTATAATTTGTGAAGTCGTAAGTACTAGTTAGACGCGTTCACGTACTTTGAAGTCGTTGAGAAACGCCAATTAGCTAATGGCCATCAAGCTGGGTCAACCATAAACTAAAAGTACAGCTATCATGCTTGTACAATTATGGTGTTAAAAAAACCATACTAATATATATATATATATATATATATATTTTTTTTTTTATGATGATTTTTTACATTTAACTCCCGAAAATGCTGTAATCGAGGTCATTTCCTTAGTAGGTGATGTCAGAGGTCAGCATGTGGGAGAAGTTGGAGCTCAGGGATGATAGACTATTTTCCTTCTACACTGAACAAAACTATAAACTCAACATGTAAAGTGTTGATCCCATGTTTCATGAGCTGAAATAAAACATCCCAGAAATGTTCCATACACACAAAAAGCTTTATCTCAAATGTTGTGCACAAATTTGTTTACATCCCTGTTAGTGAGCATTTCTCCTTCACCAAGATAATCCATCCACCTGACAGGTGTGGTATATTAAGAAGTTGATTAAACGGCATGATCATTACACAGGTGCACCTTGTGCTGGGGACAATAAAAGGCCACTTTACAATGTGCAGTTTTGTCAAACAACCCAATGCCACAGGTTTTGAGGGAGTGTGCAATTGGCATGGGGGAGTATTTCTGTCTGTAATAAAGCCATTTTGTGGGGAAAAACTCATTCTGATTGGCTGGGCCTGGCTCCCCAGTTCATTAGGCCCTAATCTATGGATTTCACATGACTGGGCAGGGGTGCTGCCATGGGTGGGCCTTGGAGGGCATTGGACCACAGTTACCTGCCCAGTCATGTGACATTAGGGCCTAATGAATTTATTTAAATTAACTGATTTCCTTATATGAACTGTAATTTAGTAAAATCATTGAAATTGTTGCATGTTGCGTTTATATTTTTGTTCAGTATAGTAATTACGAGTTGAAGGGGCGATCAAGTGGATTTTTCCCCTGTTCTATATGGTAAATACCACCTTCCCACTTGGTTATGAAGGCAGCATTAACTCATCCCCAGGCTATTGCTGCATTTGGGTGAAAGTGTCTGGGCAGGGCGGACTGGATTAATTCGCCTAGTGAACCTGTCTATTTTTTTGTTGTTGCTCAAAATGATCATTATCTGGCTAATAATGGGGGCCTCAAGAAACAAAATGGGCCAGTGTGGAGGCTCGAGGTAAAAAATGGTCCGGTGTGTTAGAAATGCCATGGCTGATATCTGGTCCCAGTCCACCCCTGCGTCTAGGAATGAGATTATGATTAAAGGTGCAATATGCAGAAATCACTCCTGAAAGGCCGCTCAGCAAGGAAGAAGCCACTGCTCCAAAACCGCCATAAAAAAGCCAGACTACGGTTTGCAACTGCACATGGGGACAAAGATAGTACTTTTTGAAGAAATGTCCTCTGGTCTGATGAAACAAAAATAGAACTGTTTGGCCATAATGACCATCGTTATGTTTGGAGGAAAAAGGGGGTCGCTTGCAAGCCGAAGAACACCATCCCAACCGTGAAGCACGGGGGTGGCAGCATCATGCTGTGGGGGTGTTTTGCTGCAGGAGGGACTGGTGCACTTCACAAAATAGATGGCATTATGAGGAGGAAAATTATGTGGATATATTGAAGCAACATCTCAAGATATCAGTCAGGAAGTGAAAGCTTGGTCGCAAATGGGACTCCCAAATGGACAATGACCCCAAGCATACTTCCAAAGTTGTGGCAAAATGGCTTAAGGACAACAAAGTCAAGGTATTGGAGTGGCCATCACGAAGCCCTGACCTCAATCCTATAGAAAATGTGTGGGCAGAACTGAAAAAGCGTGTGCGAGCAAGGAGGCATACAAACCTGACTCAGTTACACCAGCTCTGTCAAGAGGAATGGGCTAAAATTCACCCAACTTATTGTGGGAAGCTTGTGGAAGGCTACCCGAAACGTTAGACGCAAGTTAAACAATTTAAAGGCAATAAGAAATAAAAGCTGAAATAATTCATTCACTCTACTATTATTCTGACATTTCACATTCTTTAAAATAAAGTGGTGATCCTAACTGACCTAAGACAGGGAATTTTTACTAGGATTAAATGTCAGGAATTGTGAAAAACTGAGTTTAAATGTATTTGGCTAAGGTGTATGTAAACTTCTGACTTGAACTGTATTTGGATGCTTGTATTTACAGTAGCTCACAGAAAATGTTTAATTTTGCCTAGGGACATCATCTGTCTCTTCACAGCTAATGTGTGTGTCTGTTCATCTGTCTGTGTTACAGGTGGGTCCAATGGCGACACAGTGTGTGACAAAGGTGGAGCTGACTGTCTCCTGTGAGAATCTTCTGGACAAGGACATTGGCTCCAAGTCTGACCCTCTGTGTATTCTTCTCATGAACACTACTGGGTCACAGTGGTACGAGGTCAGTCACAGATTCTTGTTTGCCCAAGAAACACTGTGACATTGTTAAATGTTAACCCAACAAGGCTAAAAATTGATTTCTCCCCAAAGCCATCATCATGCATAATTGATTAACTTGAATCATCAGTATTCCGCTTCGCTGTTTGGAAAAGCATCTCAGCATTGTAGAATGGCTAAAGCGAGCATTACCTGTTTCCAGGAAGAATCTGAAATGTTGGGCCAATTCAGTATCACCTGATGTTGTTAATTAGTTTCAGGAGGGTGTGAGAATGTTTATGATTTGATTACTAACAGGCTGAAATGTTGTGTTTGTAGGTGGGCCGCACAGAGAAGGTACAGAATTGCCTTGCCCCAAAGTTTGCCAAGAAGTTCATCATCGATTACTACTTTGAAATAGTGCAAAAGCTGAAGTTTGGAATTTACGACATTGACAATAAAACTGTTGACCTAAGCGATGATGATTTCCTGGGGGAGCTGGAGTGTACCTTGGGCCAGGTGAGATCTTTTTCTTTCCCCTCCTCACTTAAGTGATAATGCCAGAGAAGCCAGTGTTTGGAGGATATATTGGCACGGGTGTTGTTAGGCCAAACACCAGCTTCGAGGGCATCACTTTTATACAACGGGTTACCAACATATTCAAATAATGATTAACATATTTTAGTTCAACTTTTTTTATTTTGATTAATTTATTCATACTATTTCATCCTTCCACGAGATATAGTCCTGACAGAAATCTAGGGTTGCTACCCAAGCTGGCTGGTCGTTTGTTCTGTCGGTTCAGTTGCCAGAGACGTGACCCAGTCGTTAAGTCTTTTTGTTCTGTATCTATGGACCCGACCCAGTCGTTCGTTCTAAATGTTCTATTGCCATACTGGCTGGCAACATTCTTATCCCTTGCTTGCTAGCTAGCCAACTACGGCTAACTTACAGTCACGTCAAACAGTGCAGCCAGAATAACAGCAAAGTAGGTGCATTTGCATTTGTTTAAGCTGTTTTCTAGAGACATTTATTTGTATATGTCCATAGAAATAATGCTGATTCATGATTTTGACTGTTTGAGAAAAGCTGCCTGTCTTGTCTTGTCTCGTCCCGACTCCTACACCATCATTACTATGGGACAGCTGTTTCAAATGTCAGAGAGACAGACCACAAGTTTTATACAAATCTCAGCTATTGAAAATCAATTGCTAGTCTAAAAGAAATGGGAGATTATGTCTAGATGCTTTTTACAGTGGAGATCAAGTTTATAAATTGTCTGGCTGGGCTGATGAGACAGTGGTTTGCGCAGTGAGTTGGAACAGGGTAAATAGGCATTTCAACATCATAGTTTTAGCCGGTGGTTGCTTGTGGAATAGACACCGGCTGGATTGCGGTTTTAACCAATCATCATGCAGGATTAGACCCTCCGTTGCAGTAGTCTCTGTTTTGGTGAATCCGGTCAGTGTCTCACTGTCACTCATGTAGAGAGTTAGCATCGTGCACAGTGCATACAACCCCTATATAGATGTGCAGTGGCTGTGCTATCTGTGACTTGACACCAAAGGTTTCTTTTGACTGTTTGTTCAGGCTATGTTCTGTATGGACTTTGTCTGTCTCACATGCATCTGTGTCAATTTAGGCAATAAGGCCCGAGGCAGTGTGGTATTCACCCCCCCCCCACTACGAATGTTTACTCATTAATAAAAATATAATAACTAAAATATAGTTGTTGCATAAGTATTCACCCCCTTTCTTTAGGCAAGCCTAAATTAGTTCAGGAGTAAAATGTGGCTTAACAAACCACAAGTTACATGGACTCTGTGTGAAATAATAGAGGTTTACATGATTTTTGAATGACTACCCCTTCATCTGTTCCCCATACATACAACAAATAGTCCCTCAGTCAAGTATTTCAAGTACAGATTCAACTACAACAGCTACAAGCGTTCATTGGCTGTGATGGGGGAAAACTGAGGATGGATCAACAACATTGTATTGATTCCACAATAATGACCGAAAATCTACAGAATAAAACATATTTAAAAACATGCATCCTGTATGACACAAGGCACTAGACTAATACTGCAAAATAAACTTTAGCCTATTTTTTTTATTTCACCTTTATTTAACCAGGTAAGCCAGTTGAGAACAAGTTCTCATTTACAACTGCGACCTGGCCAAGATAAAGCAAAGCAGTGCGATTAAAAACAACAACACAGAGTTACATATGGGATAAACAAAACGTACAGTCAATAACACAATAGACACAGTGTGTCCAAATGTAGTAAGTTATGGAGGTAAGGCAAT
Source organism: Coregonus clupeaformis (assembly GCF_020615455.1). NCBI lineage: Eukaryota > Metazoa > Chordata > Actinopteri > Salmoniformes > Salmonidae > Coregonus > Coregonus clupeaformis. Next base: position 2,106,957 of record NC_059225.1, on the reverse strand, counting down.
AAATAGGCCATAGGGCAAAATAATTACAATGTAGTATAAACACTGGAGTGATAGATGTGCAGAAGATGATGTGCAAATAGAGATACTGGGGTGCAAATGAGCAGAATAAATAACAATATGGGGATGAGGTAGTTGGGTGGGCTAATTACAGATGGGCTGTGTACAGGTGCAGTGATCGGTAACCTGCTCTGACAACTGACGCTTAAAGTTGGTGAGGGAGATAAGTCTCCAGCTTCAGAGATTTTTGCAGTTCGTTCCAGTCATTGGCAGCAGAGAACTGGAAGGAATGGCGGCCAAAGGAGGTGTTGGCTTTGGGGATGACCAGTGAGATATACCTGCTGGAGCGCATACTACGGGTGGATGTTGCTATGGTGACCAATGAGCTAAGATAAGGCGGGGAATTGCCTAGCAGTGATTTATAGATGACCTGGAGCCAGTGGGTTTGGCGACGAATATGTAGTGAGGGCCAGCCAACGAGAGCGTACAGGTCACAATGGTGGGTAGTATATGGGGCTTTGATGACAAAACGGATGGCACTGTGATAGACTACATCCAATTTGCTGAGTAGAGTGTTGGAGGCTATTTTGTAAATTACATCGCCGAAGTCAAGGATCGGTAGGATAGTCCGTTTTACGAGGGCGTGTTTGGCAGCATGAGTGAAGGAGGCTTTGTTGCGAAATAGGAAGCCGATTCTAGATTTAACAGACACCTAGGTATTTGTAGTTGTCCACATATTCTAAGTCAGACCCGCCGAGAGTAGTGATTCTATTCGGGCAGGCGGGAGCAAGCAGCGTTCGATTGAAGAGCATGCATTTAGTTTTACTAATGTTTAAGAGCAGTTGGAGGCTACTGAATGAGTGTTGAATGGCATTGAAGCTCGTTTGGAGGTTTGTTAACACAGTGTCCAATGAAGGGCCAGATGTATACAAAATGGTGTCGTCTGCGTAGAGGTGGATCTGAGAGTCACCAGCAGCAAGAGCGACATCAATGATATACACAGAGAATAGAGTCGGCCCGAGAATTGAACCCTGTGGCACCCCCATAGACTGCCAGAGGTCCAGACAACAGGCCCTCCGATTTGACACATTGAACTCTATCTGAGAAGTAGTTGGTGAACCAGGCGAGGCAGTCATTTGAGAAACCAAGGGTATTTAGTCTGCCAATAAGAATGCGGTGATTGACAGAGTCGAAAGCCTTAGCCAGGTTGATGAAGACGGCTGCACAGTACTGTCTTTTATCGATCGCGGTTATAATATCGTTTAGGACTTTGAGCGTGGCTGAGGTGCACCCATGACCAGCTCGGAAACCAGATTGCATAGCGGAGAAGGTACGGTGGGATTCGAAATCGTCGGTGATCTGTTTGTTAACTTGGCTTTCAAATACTTTCGAAAGGCAGGGAAGGATGGATATAGGTCTGTAACAGTTTGGATCTAGAGTGTCACCCCCTTTGAAGAGGGGGATGACTGCGGCAGCTTTTCAATCTCTACGAAAGAGAGGTTGAACAGGCTAGTAATAGGGGTTGCGACAATTTCGGCGGCTAATTTTAGATAAGAAAGGGTCCAGATTGTCTAGCCCAGATGATTTGTAGGGGTCCAGATTTTGCAGCTCTTTCAGAACATCAGCTGTTTGAGTTTGGGTGAAGGAGAAGCGGGGGGGCATGGGCAAGTTGCAGCAGAGGGTGCAGAGCTGGTGGCCGGGGTAGGGGTAGTCGGGTGGAAAGCATGGCCAGCCGTAGCAAAATGCTTGTTGAAATTCTCGATTATCGTAGATTTATCGGTGGTGACAGTGTTTCCTAGCCTCAGTGCAGTGGGCAGCTGGGAGGAGTTTACAGGACTTTACAGTGTCCCAAAACTTTTTGGAGTTAGTGCTACAGGAAGCACATTTCTGTTTGAAAAAGCTAGCCTTTGCTTTCCTAACTGATTGTATATTCTCTACTTTACAGGCAGAGAACAGGCTACAGGGGAAGTTAGATCAAAATTAGATCAAGCTGAATCAATGTCTGCAAGATCACATAATGATCACAGTATTCTACATAACAGAACCGAATATAATAGTATAACGTTACTTTAAGACAAAAACACCACCACCAGTTTTTTTTCTTGTGTGGCCAAAACTCAACAGCGTGCGCCACTAGGTAAAATGCTTTAAAATCTGCTCACTGTACAGTCGTGGTCAAAAGTTTTGAGAATGACACATATATTGGTCTTCACAAAGTTTGCTGCTTCAGTGTTTTTAGATATTTTTGTCAATGTTCCTATGGTATACTGAAGTATAATTACAAGCATTCCATAAGTGTCAAAGGCTTTTATTGACAATTACATTAAGTTTATGCAAAGAGTCAATATTTGCAGTGTTGACCCTTCTTTTTCAAGACCTCTGCAATCCGCCCTGGCATGCTGTCAATTAACTTCTGGGCCACATCCTGACTGATGGCAGCCAATTCTTGCGTAATCAAAGTTCTCAATGGGATTAAGGTCTGGGGAGTTTCCTGGCCATGGACCCAAAATGTCGATGTTTTGTTCCACAAGCCACTTAGTTATCACTTTTGCCTAATGGCAAGGTGCTCCATCATGCTGGAAAAGGCATTCTTCATCACCAAACTGTTCTTGGATGGTTGGAAGAAGTTGCACTCGGAGGATGTGTTTGTACCATTCTTTACTCGCTGTGTTCTTAGGCAAAATTGTGAGTGAGCCCACTCCCTTGGCTGAGAAGCAACCCCACACATGAATGGTCTCAGGATGCTTTACTGCCCCAAACAATCGGAAAGGGGATTCATCAGAGAAAATGACTACCCCAGTCCTCAGCAGTCCAATCCCTGTACCTTTTGCAGAATATCAGTCTGTCCCTGACTCTTTTCCTGGAGAGAAGTGGCTTCTTTGCTGCCCTTCTTGACACCAGGCCATCCTCCAAAAAGTATTAGCCTCACTGTGTGTGCAGATGCACTCACACCTGCCTGCTGCCGTTCCTGAGCAAGCTCTGCACTAGTGGTGCCCCGATCCCGCAGCTGAATCAACGTTAGGAGACGATCCTGGCGCTTGCTGGACTTTCTTGGGCGCCCTGAAGCCTTCTTCACAACAATTGAACCTCTCTCCTTGAAGTTGTTGATGATCCGATAAATGGTTGATTTAGGTGCAATCTTACTAGCAGCAATATCCTTGCCTTGAAGCCCTTTTTGTGCAAAGCAATGATGACGGCACGTTTCCTTGCAGGTAACCATGGTTAACAGAGGAAGAACAATGAATTCAAGCACCACCCTCCTTTTTAAAGCTTCCAGTCTGTTATTCTAACTCAATCAGCATGACAGAGTGATCTCCAGCCTTGTCCTCATCAACACTCTCTCTCACCTGTGTTAACGAGAGAATCACTGACATGCTCCTGAGTGGCGCAGTGGTCTAAGGCACTGCATCGCAGTGCTAACTGTGCTACTAGAGATCCTGGTTCGAATCCAGGCTCTGTCGCAGCCGGCCGCGACCGGGAGACTCATGGGCGGCGCACAATTGGCCCAGCGTCGTCCAGGGTAGGGGAGGGAATGGCCGGCAGGGATGTAGCTCAGTTGATAGAGCATGGCGTTTGCAACGCCAGGGTTGTGGGTTCGTTTCCCATGGGGGGCCAGTATAAAAAAAATAAATAATGTATTCACTAACTGTAAGTCGCTCTGGATAAGAGCGTCTGCTAAATGACTAAAATGTAAAATGTAAAATGATGTCAGCTGGTCCTTTTGTGGCAGGGCTGAAATGCAGTGGAAATGTTTTTGGGGGATTTAAATTCATTTTCATGGAAACGAGGGACTTTGCAATTAATCTGATCACTCTTCATGACATTCTGGAGTATATGCAAATTGCCATCATCAAAACTGAGGCAGCAGACTTTGTGAAAATTAGTATTTGTGTCATTCTCAAAACTTTTGACCACGACTGAACATCATTCAAAACAACACTGAAGGCTACTACGACAACACTGTAACTCAAGATCTAAGTGCATATCCCCATGATACTGATCAAATGGTTGATTTACAATGGGTAAAACTTGAAGAATTATCATTTGCGATTGAATGCAGTGGTGATTTTGTCTTACAGTAACGTTATACTATGCTATTATATAGTCGGTTCTGTTATGTAGAATACTGTGATCATTATGTGAGATCTTACAGACATTGATTCAGCTTGATCTAACTTTATTAAACGAGCAGCATTCGCCTGAATAGCCTGTTCTCTGCGCGTAAAGTATAGAATACACATTTGCAGAATCTTCGGAAGCTCTGGATCCACAGCCATGGCCTAAAAAGAAACTGGATGGAGCTAAGCACAGGCAAAATCCAAGACACATACCTGCTTCAGTCTGCTTTACACAAGACACTGGGAGAGGAATTCCCCTTTCAGCCAGTCAATAACCTACAACACAATGCCAAATATACTTTGGAGTTGCTTACCAAGAAGACAGTGAATCTTCGTGAGTGGCCGAGTTACAGTTTTGACTTAAATATGCTTGAAAATATATGGCAATACTTGAAAATTGCTGTCCAGCCATGATCCCCAACACCTTGACAGAGCTTGAAGAATTTTGAAAAGAATAATGGGCAAATATTGTACAATCCAGGTGTGCAAAGCTCTTAAGAGACTTAACCAAGAATGCTTATCTAATCAAGATATAATTGTTTTATTTTTCATAAATTCCACTTTGACAGAGTATTTTCTGTACATCGCTGACAAATGACGCATCCATTTTAAAACCTCTTAGATGTAAGGTCCCCTGGTTAGGGGACCTGCATGATTCTGGTACCGGTTCTGACTGACATTTTCGCTTAAATCGATTTGTGGACACCATAGATCGAAATGGCTTGCATTGAGCGATGGCCCTGGTTCCCACGGTCACAGTAGTATTTTTTCAGAGCCTGTGAAGTAGGATGTGAAATCTGAAACCACTTGAAGCTGGGATGTTCCTCCTACCATTTCAGCCACTGACACATTTTTTGTCATTTAGCAGACGCTCTCATCCAGAGCGACTTACAGTTAGTGAGTGCATACATTTTCATACTGGCCCCCCGTTGGAAACGAACCCACAACCCTGGCGTTGCAAGCGCCATGCTCTACCAACTGAGCTACAGGGGACTACACATGCCTGCAATCGTTACATCGTAGCGCAGCAGGAGAGAGTGGTTTCGTCACGGTAGTATTCAGAGATCGATTTATAGCCATTAATCTAAAATAATTAATAGATTTTAAACAAACACTTTCTGTTTGTCATAGACGAACAATATTAATATAAGATGAAAGGTGAGTTCCTAGTGAGTTCAGGAAGCCAATCTAGAGCTCTGTGAGACGTTCAGTGTTGGGGGCAAACATTTTGATCATGAGCGACCTTTAGAAAATATGCAAATGTTTTCTCTAACACTAAACATACACACATGTATTTTACAGTTATAAGGAAGGTGAAATCTTATAGTTAGTCATTTTATAATTTGATTATGCTATATTTAGAAAGCACATGTCATTTCAAGCCTTTATTCATACAGTTTTGTTGAATAGGAAATGCATCATATAAAATATTTCATATTTTCTAATTTGTACTGTGTACTTGAGCTTGTGTCCTCAAAAGTGACTACACCTCAGCAATCTATAACTGTTTTTACCAGAAAGGTGAGATTTTAACATTTTCTTTGAGGATGCAGCATTACTAGTTATTGTTTATGGTCCTCTCATGATAAATAATTACTTTTAGGGATTACGTAGATTACATTTTCGATTATATTTTGTTACATTTAACTGGTTATTCCCACTTTGTAACAATAAAATGTGAAGAAATCTAAGGAGAGTGAATACTTATGATAGGCACTGTACACGATGTAAAGCGGAGTGCCTGGATACAGCCTTCAGCCGTGGTATATTGGCCACAAACCCAACATAAATAGAACCGTAAACAAGTATTTCTGCATCATACCTGTGGTATATTGTCTGATATACACACAGCTGATTGCTGTTTCAGCCAATCAGCATCCAGGATCCAAACTACCTGGTTTGTAATCCATTTTATAAACCGGGTACCAGTTTATAATAGCAATAAGGCAGCTCAGGGGTTTGTGGTATATGGCCAATATACCATGGCTAAGTGCTGTATCCAGGCACTCCATTTCGCGTTGTGCATAAGAACAGCCCTTAGTCGTAGTATATTGGCCAATGTACCACACCCCCTCGGGCCTTATTGCTTAAGTAGCCATTTACATTATAAGTGTTTCTTATGTGTCAAATTATATTTTCCAGGTGGTGTCTAGTAGAAAGCATACTAGACCACTTGTGTTGAAGAACAACAGGCCTGCAGGAAAAGGGACCATTACAGTGAGTCACTTACAGAGATGTTTGTTGTTTTTCATCTGTTATGTTTGTTGTTGTCTGTTTTTTTACTTATTAATTTTCTTTGTAGATAAGTGCTGAAGAAATAAAAGACAACCGGGTGGTGAATTTTGAGGCTGAAGCAAGGAAACTGGACAACAAGGTATCGATACAATATTGAAGAATGTGCTCCAAACACGGGTCATCCCATGAGCAACGTATCTCTTGAAGTGATACTTGCTGCTCTGTAAAGCCAACAATTGAGAGAAATGAAGCACACAATAGTTAGCCTAGTTGCTTGTGTCTGTGTGACTGTTTGACTTATAATGTTTTGACTTTTTTTTTATGGCTGTTTCCAGGATTTCTTTGGGAAGTCGGATCCTTACCTGGAGTTCTACAAGCAGACAGAGACTGGATGGCAGCTGGCTCATAGAACAGAGGTAAAGTGCAACATAGACATATTTCTATGGAGTACAACACACTCTCATACGGCCCATTTCAACTGAGACTTTTTAATTGGTTTTACAACTATATATACAACTTCCATCCAGTTATGCATCAAATACTGTACTCCTGGTCTTATTTTGCATTTTGTGAATGTTAAAGAGGAAGTTTTTAATTGTTTGTGTGAAATGTGCATGCAATACCCATAGACTATGTAATATCCTGTTGCACACTAGAGATGGGCACGGTTAATCGAATATCCGGATATCCTAACAGACATTAGGACAATTAGGCCTATTTTAACAATGAAAACGTTTTGTCTAAATTAAATTGTCCATGTGACATTGTTACACACAAGGATATGACATTTGAAATGCATAATTTAATAAAACAACAAATGTAAGAAGGTAGTGTTTATGTATGCTGCATTGAGCTACTGCTTCAGACATCATGGCTTTGACAGTACATTTGTTTACAGTTGCACACTATACATGTAGCCTACAGTTCTGAGGACGCACAGTTGTTTTATTTTCAAGCTAATTATGTTTTACATGAAAAGGCATTTTACTATCATAGCGCATTTAGCCCTCCAACGGTATGCTATTTTCCCCTCTTCAGGGATTAGCCTTCATGCGCTCCAACGGAGGGTCCACAAGACCTGACACAGATCAAAGCAGAACACTCAACAGAAAACCTTTTTTAAACAATCACTTCTTTGATGGCTAACATCAGGCTTCTTTCGCAGTTGCTGTTAGCCGAGGCTACCGTTAGCCAAAAACTACCGAGCTAGCACCCTGAAAACAACTACGCACTGTCTGCTGTTGTGGCATTTTGCCTCATTCTGATTGGTCAAGAGTAGAGCATTTTATTTTTTTTGACTTCATGATATTATTCTATTAGTGAAATAACTTCAAATGACCATCACTATTGTGCACTGTTCCCTGACTCACACTGGAGTCAGTGCATAACATTTGCATTGTTTAGTCATGCGTGCATACATTTTTTGTGTGGTCCTCTGTAGCTCAGCTGGTAGAGCACGGCGCTTGTAACGTCAAGGTAGTGGGTTCGATCCCCGGGACCACCCATACACAAAAAATGTATGCACGCATGACTGTAAGTCGCTTTAGATAAATGCGTCAGCTAAATGGCTAATTAATTAATTAATTAAATTCTCCTTTTGTCTAGAAACTCATTACTCTCCTCCTATTCTTGGCCCAGATGCCTATAATGTGATTGAACCAAATGCAATGTAGCTAATGAGTGTCTGCTCGTGTACTGTGTCCAGACACTGGTGTTGTGGTACAGAGTGTGGTTAGTGGTAATGCGATTCAGATAATGGTTACTACAGTCATGGTCAAAAGTTTTGAGAATGACACAAGTATTGGTCTGCACAAAGTTTGCTGCTTCAGTGTTTTTAGATATTTTTGTCAGATGTTCCTATGGTATACTGAAGTATAATTACAAGCATTCCATAAGTGTCAAAGGCTTTTATTGACAATTACATTAAGTTTATGCAAAGAGTCAATATTTGCAGTGTTGACCCTTCTTTTTCAAGACCTCTGCAATCCGCCCTGGCATGTTGTCAATTAACTTCTGGGCCACATCCTGACTGATGGCAGCCCATTCTTGCATAATCAATGCTTGGAGTTTGTCAGAATTTGTGGGTTTTTGTTTGTCCACCCGCCTCTTGAGGATTGACCACACGTTCTCAATGGGATTAAGGTCTGGGAAGTTTCTTGGGCATGGACCCAAAATGTCGATGTTTTGTTCCCCGAGCCACTTAGTTATCACTTTTGCCTTATGGCAAGGTGCTCCATCATGCTGGAAAAGGCATTGTTCGTCACCAAACTGTTCTTGGATTGTTGGGAGAAATTGCTCTCGGAAGATGTGTTGGTACCATTCTTTATTCATGGCTGTGTTCTTAGGCAAAATTGTGAGTGAGCCCACTCCCTTGGCTGAGAAGCAACCCCACACATGAATGGTCTCAGGATGCTTTACTGTTGGCATGACACAGGACTGATTGTAGCGCTCACCTTGTCTTCTCCGGACAAGGTGTTTTCCGGATGCCCCAAACAATCGGAAAGAGAAAATGACTTTACCCCTTGAAGTTCTTGATGATTCGATAAATGGTTGATTTAGGTGCAATCTTACTAGCAGCAATATCCTTGCCTGTGAAGCCTTTTTTGTGCAAAGCAATGATGACGGCACGTGTTTCCTTGCAGGTAACCATGGTTAACAGAGGAAGAACAATGATTTCAAGCACCACCCTCCTTTTTAAAGCTTCCAGTCTGTTATTCTAACTCAATCAGCATGACAGAGTGATCTCCAGCCTTGTCCTCGTCAACACTCTCACCTGTGTTAACGAGAGAATCACTGACATGATGTCAGCTGGTCCTTTTGTGGCAGGGCTGAAATGCAGTGGAAATGTTTTTTGGGGATTAAGTTCATTTTCATGGCAAAGAGGGACTTTGCAATTAATTGCAATTCATCTGATCACTCTTCATAACATTCTGGAGTATATGCAAATTGCCATTCTCAAACCTTTTGATCACGACTGTATATTTGTCCCTGTGCCCTGCATAAGGTGGTGAAGAACAACCTGAACCCAACATGGAAACCCTTCAGAATCCCCCTGCAGTCTCTGTGTGGAGCAGACATGGACAAACCTATAAAGGTATGCAGACACACAACCACACGTGTTCCAGTACTAACCACCTTACACATCAGCAACTCTCGCACTGCACAGACACTGAAATATTCCAGATATTTTGTATTTGATTTGGGGAATGTTTTGATGTAACACCCTTCCTGGAATTGTGTGTGGTTTGCATGATAATAACACAGGTAATAACCTTAAGATACGTCACCTCCACAATTATTGGCACCCTTGATAAAAAGAAGAGCAAAAAATATTGTATAAATAATACAAATACTGAGCTATATTGTAGAGAAGAGAGTTTGTTTAACAAGTTTTTTTTTTCTATAAAAGATAGTTGCAAGGATAACGGCACTGAACCTTTTTCTGTAATGTTTTATGAGATTGGAGAACACATTGGGAGGGATCTTAAACCATTCATCCATTATAAAATCTTTCTTGATTCTGGATATCCTTTGGTCTGCGCTTATGGACTGCCCTCTTCAATTCAAACCACCGGTTTTGAATTGGGTTCAAGTCCGGAGACTGAGATGACCATAACAAAATGTAGATTTTTATGTGTGCTCTGGGTCATTGTCTTGCTGGACAATCCACTTGCCGACAATTTTCTGCCTCCTGGCAGAGGCAACCAGGTTTTTGGCTAAAATGTCTTGGTACTTGGTAGAGTTCATGATGCCATTGACCATAACATCAAAGATCCAACACCATATTTTACTGTAGGTAGGAGGTTCTTATCTGCATATGCATCCTTCTTTCGAAGTCAAACCCACCACTGGTTTGCGTGGCCAAAGACCTTAATTTTTGACTCATCTGACCATAGCACCTGGTTCCAATCTAACTGCCAATGCCATGTAGCTCCAGGCATTTACATTTGTTGGTTGCTCTCAAAAAATGACTTTTTTCTGGCAACCCTTCCAAAGAGCCTATTGGCATGAAGGTGGCGTCTATAATTGTACATTTGGAGACTTGGTGACCCAAGATATGACCAAGTTCTGTAATTCTCCGACGTTGGCCCTTGGATATTCCTTTACCTCCTGAACCATCTTCCTCACTAAGCTTGGGGACAATATATACAGTGGGGAAAAAAAGTATTTAGTCAGCCACCAATTGTGCAAGTTATCCCACTTAAAAAGATGAGAGAGGCCTGTAATTTTCATCATAGGTACATGTCAACTATGACAGACAAATTGAGGAAAAAAAATCCAGAAAATCACATTGTAGGATTTTTAATGAATTTATTTGCAAATTATGGTGGAAAATAAGTATTTGGTCACCTACAAACAAGCAAGATTTCTGGCTCTCACAGACCTGTAACTTCTTCTTTAAGAGGCTCCTCTGTCCTCCACTCGTTACCTGTATTAATGGCACCTGTTTGAACTTGTTATCAGTATAAAAGACACCTGTCCACAACCTCAAACAGTCACACTCCAAACTCCACTATGGCCAAGACCAAAGAGCTGTCAAAGGACACCAGAAACAAAATTGTAGACCTGCACCAGGCTGGGAAGACTGAATCTGCAATAGGTAAGCAGCTTGGTTTGAAGAAATCAACTGTGGGAGCAATTATTAGGAAATGGAAGACGTAAAAGACCACTGATAATCTCCCTCGATCTGGGGCTCCACGCAAGATCTCACCCCGTGGGGTCAAAATGATCACACGAACGGTGAGCAAAAATCCCAGAACTACACAGGGGGACCTAGTGAATGACCTGCAGAGAGCTGGGACCAAAGTAACAAAGCCTACCATCAGTAACACACTACGCCGCCAGGGACTCAAATCCTGCAGTGCGAGACGTGTCCCCCTGCTTAAGCCAGTACATGTCCAGGCCCGTCTGAAGTTTGCTAGAGTGCATTTGGATGATCCAGAAGAGGATTGGGAGAATGTCATATGGTCAGATGAAACTTTTTGGTAAAAACTCAACTCGTCGTGTTTGGAGGACAAAGAATGCTGAGTTGCATCCAAAGAACACCATACCTACTGTGAAGCATGGGGGTGTAAACATCATGCTTTGGGGCTGTTTTTCTGCAAAGGGACCAGGACGACTGATCCGTGTAAAGGAAATAATGAATGGGGCCATGTATCGTGAGATTTTGAGTGAAAACCTCCTTCCATCAGCAAGGGCATTGAAGATGAAACGTGGCTGGGTCTTTCAGCATGACAATGATCCCAAACAAACCGCCCGGTCAACGAAGGAGTGGCTTCGTAAGAAGCATTTCAAGGTCCTGGAGTGGCCTAGCCAGTCTCCAGATCTCAACCCCATAGAAAATCTTTGGAGGGAGTTGAAAGTCTGTGTTGCCCAGCGACAGCCCCAAAACATCACTGCTCTAGAGGAGATCTGCATGGAGGAATGGGCCAAAATACCAGCAACAGTGTGTGAAAACCTTGTGAAGACTTACAGAAAATGTTTGACCTGTGTCATTGCCAACAAAGGGTATATAACAAAGTATTGAGAAACTTTTGTTATTGACCAAATACTTATTTTCCACCATAATTTGCAAATAAATTCATTAAAAATCCTACAATGTGATTTTCTGGAAAAAAAATTCTCATTTTGTCTGTCATAGTTGACGTGTACCTATGATGAAAATTACAGGCCTCTCTCATCTTTTTAAATGGGAGAACTTGCACAATTGGTGGCTGACTAAATACTTTTTTGCCCCACTGTACATGCATCTTTTTCCAGCAAGTTTACCACTGTTCCAGGTATGAGATATATTTCAATTTCTATAAAGAAAAATATTTTACCCATTGTTTGGTTTACAGTGCCTTCAGAAAGTATTCTCACCCCTTTACTTTTTCCACATTTTGTTGTTACAGCCTGTATTTAAAAAGGATTAAATTGAGATTTTGTGTCACTGATCTAAACACAATACCCCATAATGTCAAAGTGGAATTTTGTTTCTAGACAGCTAAAATGTCTCGAGTAAATAAGAATTCAACCCCTTTGTTATTGCAAGCCTAAATAAGTTCAGGAGTAAAAATGTGCTAAGTCACATAATAAGTTGCATGGACTCATTCTGTGTTCAGTAATAGTGGTTAACATGATTTTTGAATGACCTCCCCATCTCTGTACCCCACATATACAATTATCTGTAAGTTCCCTCTATCGAGTGGTGAATTTCAAGCACAGATTCAACCACAAGCATGGTGGTGGCTGCATCATGTTATGGGTATGCTTATCATCGGCAAAGACTAGCTAAGGCAGGGGGGTCAAACTCATTCCATTGAGGGCCTAGTGTCTGCTGATTTTTGGGTTTTCCTTTCAATTAAGACCTAGACAACCAGTTGAAGGGAGTTCCTTACTAATTAGTGATCTAAATTCATCAATCAAGTACAAGGGAGGAGCGAAAACCCGCAGACACTCGGCCCTCCGTGGAATGACTAGGAAGGTTTTTTAGGATAAAAATAAATGGAATAGAACTAAGCACAGGCAGTTTTGACTTAAATTTGCTTGACTTGAAAATAGCTGTCTAGCAATAATCAACAATCAACTTGACAGAGCTTGAATAATAAAAAAAAAAAAGAATAATTGGCAGATATTGTACAATCCATGTGTGCAAAGCTCTTAGACTTACCCAAAAAGACTCCGCTGTAATCGCCGCCAAAGGTGCTTTTTGGGGGGCATACAATATAGCTCAGTATTTGTTTTTATTTTATATAGTATTTTTTGCTCATCTTAATCAAGGGTGCCAATAATGTTGGAGGTGACCGTACTTGTTAACGGTTTTAAACAGAGCGGGGAAAAAATAACTGCATTAACTCTCATGTTTTTATAATAGATTTTAAATGGTTATCTTTCTCTACTATTAGCTAAGTGGACTACTACTGTACGTAGTCTGTACAGCATTAGAGGGCATTGATTGATGTTGACAATTGGTGATTTTTCAGCTGTAAATACACCTAATGCAGTCTTTTAAGGAACAACTGATACCCACACTGGAGGACATGTGAGTTACCCTCGGACCTGGGTTCAAATTGTACTTTTTTGAGGGTTGTGATTGAGCCTGCCTGTGCCTACACTTTAAGGACTCTTTCATTGGTTTCAATGTCACAAACAAGCTCAATCAAGCACAAACAAAGTATTTATATGGAAACAAATCTTATTTAAACCCAGGTCAGTTACAGTCATCAGCACGGTGTGTGTGTCCAACTCCAACCTCATGTGTCTTCAGTAGAAGGGTGAAGTGACTAGCCAGTTGTCAGTAGTGGAACACTGGAATGGGTGGGAAACACTTACCCTGTAGTAGGCTGTATCCATCCTGTACTGATAGCCACGGATCCAGCACTTCCATAGACATCCATATTGTCTTTGTTGGACACATGGCGGAAATTGATGATGAAGCTTCCTCTGTCATCGTGGCATCATCTTGTTGTGCAGTAGTGTTAGTTAACTTAGTGTTAGTTAACTTAGTGTTATTTAACTTAGTGGGTGTGAACTTTGCTCTGAGTTTGGTTTGCTGTCTTGGTTTGGTGTTTTCCATTGCATGATCTTCTTGTTCACCCTCTGTCTGATTCTTAGTGAATATGATGTGAACGATGTTTGTTTGGGGTTTGAAACAGTTTGTGTGTTCATGTTACACACATCTTTTGAGGAGTCATCTTGTGGCTTGTTGCTAACCTGTTGATAACTCAGACTATGCTCGTCCTAAGGTGGAGTGCTACGACTATGACAATGATGGATCTCATGACCTCATTGGAATCTTTGAGACCACCATGACACGTCTGCAAGAGGCATCGCGTACCTCACCGGTGAGATGGAGTGCAAGGGTTACTCTGCATGTGTCTGTCTGTGTGGTGCTTCTCATCCTTGCTCCTCTGACCCTCCACAGGCTGAGTTTGAATGTATCAACAGTAAAAAGCAACAGAAGAAGAAGGGATACAAAAACTCTGGTGTGGTGAGTGTGAAGCTGTGTCAGGTGGTGAAGGAGTATACCTTCCTGGACTACATCATGGGCGGTTGCCAGATCAACTTCACTGTGAGTAAAGATGTCTCTCTAAATGACCTCTAGCACAGAAATGTACCTTTCATGCTGAGTTTTCTGTATTGTACGTCACACTTGTTTGTTTTATTATTCATTGTATTTCAATTTGTATCCTATGCCTGCCAGCTAAAATGTATTCTCGGGGTTGAATAAAGTTCATTGAATTGAACTGCCACCACAACAAGCCTCGTCTCTGTCTCCCTCTCCCTCTGTAGGTGGGTATTGACTTCACAGGGTCAAACGGTGACCCCAAGTCTCCCCAGTCTCTCCACTATATCAGTCCACAGGGGGTCAATGAATACCTGTCTGCCATCTGGTCCGTTGGCATGGTGATCCAAGACTATGACAGGTAATCTGACCTGTACTACTCCCTATATACTACATTATGTATGGTGCGGTGACTGGGAAACTCATATGCTGAATTATTTATTTTCCCCATGTAAATTCAATGGTGCTGTATGTTTTTGCTTGTACTGCCTGCCCCTGGAACTGTTGGATGCAAAAATACTGGTTTTACCATTTATCCGGCTTTGCATTCTGTTAACCTTAGGCAATAGTTGTATGTGTGAATGTTAATGATTAGGAGGAGTGTGTGTTGATATTCATGTTTAAAGATGGAATGTGCTGATGCATTTAAAGTTAGCAAGTAAGCTGTTTAGTTAGACTGAGGTGGTTTCCATAGACAAGGTGTCATGATATGACCATGCCTCTTAGTTTCCATTGTGGTTGGATCATTGTTCTGAATGATAGGGAAGTATCTGACTGAAATGTTCCCTGCAGTGACAAAATGTTCCCTGCCTTTGGCTTTGGAGCACAGATCCCACCCACCTGGCAGGTAAATATGGATTTTCATATGGTGAACATCTTAATATCTCGTGGACAGACGCATGTAACAGGATAAAAATGCAAGAAAAGCCCTATCAGAATGCTAATAAAATTAGCACAAACTAATAGTGAAATCACATAGGCGCTGTTAGCTAAACGCTAATGAGCGAAAACTAACAAACTCATTGCAATGACATGCAAATCCATAAAGTTATACAAGCATAGCTAGTTGCTACCGAATGTCATTTTTGGTGAGTGTGGACATTTACAAGCGAAAGTGAATGAGAGAAATTTTGCAAATGAACAAAGTTGTGACGCATGCTTTTCTGAAGGAAGAGCAACACGTGTACACGGAGAAGAATGAAGGATATAAAAACGCTTGTAGGAAGCACAGGGAAAAAATCACATCCAGAGCTCTTTGACTTCTGGCAGAAAGCCATTCTACGATATCTGATGGCAAACATTTAGTAGTGAATTGCATACAAGTGTAACTTCATCACCTCATGTGCGCTGCACAACAGATATTCGCAGCAAGATATATATATAATGCTATGGACTCGCCAGCTCCCGCTTTCTCCCGTTGTGATATTTACAAACACGTAACTGGCTCAACTGTTCTAGGGAACTACGGTAAGCTTCATAATGTGACCAGTGAAATGAAGATCGCAATCTGCTTTATCTCCTAACGTATTGCACAAGTTGACTGCAGTTATTAACTTAAAAAGTAGCTACAAATATTCAAATGTATTGAAAAACTTCAAATAAATAGTTTTGACGGTATTGAAAAACCATCCCGTGGCTTTTTACAAATACCCCGGTATATGGCATATACGGTATACTGCCCAACCCTACCATGTAACTAAGAAATTCGCTGGAAAGAAACCTGAAAATTATTTGTTTTGTTGAACAGGCATGACTGGTTCGAGATATCCGTCGTAAAACGACAGTGGCGAAGGATATCATTGCAACTTAACGCAGATCCAAGTTCAGTTTTGAGATCCAATGGTGTCATTAGCGTAGGGTTAGCTGGACGTTTCTGATTGGTCTTGGAACTGTGACAACTGGCAGCCTCTCCCCGCTTGACTCAGTGGGATATTTAGTGATTTTGCCAACACAGCCAGATATGTTCACAATCTTGTACCCTTAACCATTTTTAAACTGACTATCGTATTTGTTGATTAAATCAGACGTTTTATTAATGCAATGAGTAATCCAGGAATGTCACAAGTTAATTGACACAAGAAAAATAGCAACTCTACAGAGCGCAATGACTACAATGAATGGCTAAATTACTTCCGGACACAAAGGGTCCGCGGAGCTCCACTTTCTCACCACTATTAGGCAAGGTTTTAGTTCTGGGTATCTGAGATGGTGAACATCGCGGTCCTGCTTTAAATGACGTTCAGCTTATAAAGGCTTCAAAAAGCCATTATGCCTTCATAAGCACTACATAAATGTGTTACAAAGCATCTATAACCGTATGTCATGCTTTATAAAGGGTTCATAAATGTGGCATAACTGACATAATCAATGTCAAATGTGACATAACCCACTATGTCGAATATGATATAAACACGTTCTTTATAAAGGATGACATGTTGTGCTGAAGGATGGCATACGCTCTAAAGTGATGTCATGTCACATTACACCTAATCTCGTTCCCAGACACTTCCGCCCAAATGCCCGGAAGGTCTGGTGGACCAACGCATCAAACTTGGCCTTCATTAGTTAGTGTTAGGTTTAAAATAAAATGTTAAGAAAAATAGTGGAAATAGGCAGGGATTAACAATAATTATGACTTTTTGACTGCGTTAAATAGTGATGGTGACAATACTTTACTCAGTAAGGTCACTCCTATAGAATTATAAGGCCAACTTTGAATGGTTGATATCCCAGGCTTATATATGCTGTGTGTGTAATAGTCTGGAGACGACGTTACACCAAGAAACACTTACCTTGATGAAAGCTCCCAACCTAAAGAAATTTAAAGTGTCTTTCTTCTGGAACCAAGTTACATGTTCCTCAGTACACAAACACGCACACAACAAAAACAAGCCATACCGTGCGGTGCTGGGCCCAGTCAAGTCTTTGACACATTCACCCACTTCCCCGCTGAACGATCAGCCACAAAATGTTGCCACCATTGTAACAGGTTGTAATCAAGCCCTGGTCTCCACCATGGGAACAGAAGAGGAATACCTGATGCGGTAGTCTCAGGGTGGACTACGCCAAATCATCTTGGTTCTGACACACACACACACACACACACACACACACGCAAGCTTTGCCCTACAGTAACCTGTGGATCATGAGAGAACCTTCATAAATCAGCAGAATGTTAACAACCTATTTATTGACACTTTATGTAGTGTCCTGTAATACTTAGTTTGAAGTGAGATGCCTTCGGTCATTCATAACACATCCATAAAGACTATCGCATGACTCTGTACTTAATTTAAATCAAATCAAATTTTATTGGCCACATGCGCCAAATACAACAGGTGCAGACATTACAGTGAAATGCTTACTTACAGCCCTTAACCAACAGTGCATTTATTTTTAATAAAAAAGTAAAATAAAACAACAACAAAAAAGTGTTGAGAAAAAAGAGCAGAAGTAAAATAACAGTAGGGAGGCTATATATACAGGGGGGTACCGGTGCAGAGTCAATGTGCGGGGGCACCGGCTAGTTGAGGTAGTTGAAGTAATATGTACATGTGGGTAGAGTTAAAGTGACTATGCATAAATAATTAACAGAGTAGCAGCAGCGTAAAAAGATGGGGTGGGGGGGGGCAGTGCAAATAGTCTGGGTAGCCATGAATAGCTGTTCAGGAGTCTTATGGCTTGGGGGTAGAAGCTGTTGAGAAGTCTTTTGGACCTAGACTTGGCACTCCGGTACCGCTTGCCGTGCGGTAGCAGAGAGAACAGTCTATGACTAGGGTGGCTGGAGTCTTTGACAATTTTGAGGGCCTTCCTCTGACACCGCCTGGTATAGAGGTCCTGGATGGCAGGAAGCTTGGCCCCAGTGATGTACTGGGCCGTACGCACTACCCTCTGTAGTGCCTTGCGGTCGGAGGCCAAGCAGTTGCCATACCAGGCGGTGATGCAACCAGTCAGGATGCTCTCGATGGTGCAGCTGTATAATCTTTTGAGGATCTGAGGACCCATGCCAAATCATTTGTCTCCTGAGGGGGAATAGGCTTTGTCGTGCCTTCTTCACGACTGTCTTGGTGTGTTTGGACCATGATAGTTCGTTGGTGATGTGGACACCAAGGAACTTGAAGCTCTCAACCTGTTCCACTACAGCCCCGTCGATGAGAATGGGGGCGTGCTCGGTCCTCTTCTTTTTCCTGTAATCCACAATCATCTCCTTTGTCTTGGTCACGTTGAGGGAGAGGTTGTTATCCTGGCACCACACATGCCAGGTCTCTGACCACCTCCCTATAGGCTGTCTCATCGTTGTCGGTGATCAGGCCTACCACTGTTGTGTCGTCGGCAAACTTAATGATGGTGTTGGAGTCGTGCCTGGCCATGCAGTCATGGGTGAACAGGGAGTACAGGAGGGGGACTGAGCACGCACCCCTGAGGGGCCCCCGTGTTGAGGATCAGTGTGGCAGATGTGGTGTTACCTACCCCTTACCACCTGGGGCGGCCCGTCCAGGAAGTCCAGGATCCAGTTGCAGAGGGAGGTGTTTAGTCCCAGGATCCTTAGCTTAGTGATGAGCTTTGAGGGCACTATGGTGTTGAATGCTGAGCTGTAGTCAATGAATAGCATTTTCACATAGGTGTTCCTCTTGTCCAGGTGGGAAAGGGCAGTGTGGAGTGCAATAGAGATTGCATCATCTGTGGATCTGTTGGAGCGGTATGCAAATTGGAGTGGGTCTAGGGTTTCTGGGATAATGGTGTTGATGTGAGCCATGACCAGCCTTTCAAAGCACTTCATGGCTACAGACGTCAGTGCTACGGGTCGGTAGTCATTTAGGCAGGTTATCTTAGTGTCCTTGGGCACGGGGACTATGGTGGTCTGCTTGAAACATGTTGGTATTACAGACTCAGTCAGGGACATGTTGAAAATGTCAGTGAAGACACTTGCAAGTTGATCAGCACGTGCTCGGGGTACATGTCCTGGTAATCCGTCTGGCCCTGCGGCCTTGTGAATGTTGACCTGCTTAAAAGTCTTACTCACATCGGCTACGGAGAGCGTGAACACATAGTCATCCGGAACAGCTGGTGCTCTCATGCATGCTTCAGTGTTGCTTGCCTCGAAGCGAGCATAGAAGTGGTTTAGCTCGTCTGGTAGGCTTGTGTCACTGGGAAGCTCGCGGCTGTGCTTCCCTTTGTAGTCTGTAATAGTTTTCAAGCCCTGCCACATCCCACGAGCGTCAGAGCCGGTGTAGTAATATTCAATCTTAGTCATGTATTGACTCTTTGCCTGTTTGATGGTTCGTCGGAGGGCATAGCGGGATTTCTTATAAGCGTCCGGGTTAGAGTCCCGCTCCTTGAAAGCGGCAGCTCTACCCTTTAGCTCAGTGCGGATGTTTCCTGTAATCCATGGCTTCTGGTTGGGGTATGTACGTACGGTCACTGTGGGGACGACATCATCGATGCACTTATTGATGAAGCCAGTGACTGATGTGGTGTACTCCTCAATGCTATCTGAAGAATCCCGGAACATGTTCCAGTCTGTGCTAGCAAAACAGTCCTGTAGCTTAGCATCTGCGTCATCTGACCACTTTTTTATTAACCGAGTCACTGGTGCTTCCTGCTTTAGTTTTTGCTTATAAGCAGGAATCAGGAGGATAGAGTTATGGTCAGATTTGCCAAATGGAGGGCGAGGGAGAGCTTTGTATGCGTCTCTGTGTGTGGAGTAAAGGTGGTCTAGAGTTTTTTTTCTTCCTCTGGTTGCACATTTAACTTGCTGGTAGAAATTAGGTAGAACGGATTTAAGTTTCCCTGCATTAAAGTCCCCGGCCACTAGGAGCGCTGCCTCTGGATGAGCGTTTTCCTGTTGACTTATGGCCTTATACAGCTCATTCAGTGCAATCTTAATGCCAGCATTGGTTTGTGGTGGTAAATAGACAGCTATGAAAAATATAAATGAAAACTCTCTTGGTAAATAGTGTGGTCTACAGCTTATCATAAGATACTCTACCTCAGGCGAGCAAAACCTTGAGACTTCCTTAGTATTTGATTTTGTGCACCAGCTGTTGTTTACAAATATACACAGACCGCCACCCCTTGTCTTACCGGTGTCAGCCATTCTATCCTGCCGATGTAGCGTATAGCCCGCTAGCTGTATGTTATCCATGTCGTCGTTCAGCCACGACTCGGTGAAACATAAGATATTACAGTTTTTAATGTCCCGTTGGTAGGATAACCGTAATCTTAGGTCATCCAATTTATTTTCCAATGATTGAAGATTGGCTAATAGGATTGATGGGAGCAGCAGTTTACTCGCTCGCCGTCGGATCTTTACAAGGCATCCCGACCTACGTCCACGATATCTCCGTCTCTTCCTCATGCGAATGACGGGGATTTGGGCCTTGTCGGGTGTCTGTAAGATATCCTTCGCGGCCGCCTCGTTGAAGAAAATTTATTTGTCCAATACGAGGTGAGTAATCGCTGTCCTGATATCCAGAAGCTCTTTTTGGTTATAAGAGACGATGGCAGAAACATTATGTACAAAATAAATTACAAATAACGCGGAAAAACACACATAATAGTACAATTGGTTAGAGGGCTGTAAAACGGCAGCCATCTTCTCCGGCGCCATTTCGGAAAAAGTCAGACCCATTTGGTAATTTTATAACATAAATGCCTTGTAACATATACATTTACATTTTAGTCATATGACGCTGTACTTACTATAAGTGACCGACTGGCTCGATTCGGTCTGATGTAGCAACATTTTAAATTGTTTTTTGCATTGGATAAAAGTAGAGACTCAGAGCTAGAAAATGGTATATCATACACTACAGTTGAGGAACAATGGGAAAGTAATTCTGCTTTGAAAGTTGATAAACTTGTAAACCCACTTTTGAGAAAATGGCCATTGAATGTTTTGGTACACCTACTGGAGAGCTCTTCTTTGTCTACACACATTCAGCATCGTTCACACCCTCTTAAGCCAGCCCCACCCATCTCTTTAAGATTTCAAGACAAAAGGCTGGTTTATACTACGTCTATCGACATGTCTGTAGACAGTTGTCGCAGTGACATCATGAACATTCTATTGTCGTTATGAAAAAGTATAAACACAAAAACGACATGCTGCATGACATCAGCAGCCTGGTGGTCCAAAATAGCATAGTGTATTTTAACATCAATAAACCCATCCGTTTAAAAATGAATTTAGTATATGTCAATCTAGCAAACTAGGCAACTAAAAGCACCCTTTGAAACAATGTTTTGGTTCGATTCTAGCTTATTAGTTAGCTAGCTAACATTAAGTTTGCTGGCTAGCCAGTTCAAATAATGACCATATCATAGCTGACAATGTCTTAACTTTACCTAATTTGTGTTCATTGTTCCAGAAAATAAACTCACAACAAGATCATTATTTACAAGTTAATGTCGAGCTAATTACAGAAAATATCTTACGGTTGTGAGTGTGATGAAATAAAAGCAGGGCATTCTACCGGAGAATTTTAGAACTTGGACACTGTCTCGTTGGCCTAACGTTATATCCTAATTCGACTTTGGTGCAGGTCATGTTGTTCTTCACATTACTGTCTCTGGTAAACACACACTATATCAACTAAAATCAAAGTTTATTTGTCACATGCACAGGATACAGAAGGTGTAAACAGTACAGTGAAATGTTTACTTGCATAGTGGAGTGTCTTGTTTAATCCCAACTCATAACGTTACTACCATGCATGAATCTGCAGGTAGCTAAAGCTATCCAACTAGGTTCAATGTTAGCTAGCTAGCTAACGTTAGGCTATAACTAGCGACACAAATGGCTTTCTGACAAAATTATAAATTCTTACCTGTATACCGGATAATAATTGTCTACACATTAACAATGATTCATATTTGTTCATATTTAAGTGACATTTGCATTAAATGTGGGTTTTAACCCATGTTTCAAGGTCAAATAAATGCCCCCAATGCGAATCACTGTATATGTAATACATATTGGCTTAGAGCAAGAACTATTCTCGGTGCAGCAGTAAAAGTATTGTAGGGAATACTCAGTAGGGTCTGTAGAATGTATATATGGTGTCATTTCATGGGGCTCTGAATGATACGGAGTGTTGCTGGCCTTTTACTCCGCCCATTCCATTGGTGGCCGAATCACATCATATGTGGGCTTACTGCACTACAGAAAACCTGCTAACCAAACAACAGTGCAGGGCATGCTCACTGAATTAAAGGGCAACTACACTCTATCAACATTTTTCCCAGACCTCAAAAGTCATCCCCTGATGTGGTTTAAGCATTGCTGTGAACACAGAACATGTAATTTTGTGGGTTTTCTATTAAAGAAGTGTGAAAAAACGGGTAAACCAGAAAAAAATGGGGAAATCTGAAACCTGGAAAAATTAAATCAACAAAATCATGCTGTGCATGACTGCACTTTAGACTTTAGAGTGCGTGTCATACTGCAGCACAGCATTTTGAGGAAAGTTGTGGTCGGGTCCAATATTGACTATGCACCCAAGAGGGAAAGAGGTTGGGCCATCCTAGAAATGTTTTAATGAAATATAATATATCAAATTAGCAGACACTTATCCAAAGCTACTTTTATTTAGAACTGCCTCAATATATATATATATATATATATATATATATATATATATATATATATATATATATATATATATAAATGGCCTTTATTAAGCGGTGCTTATGCAACCTTTTTATAAAGCATAGGTTTGTCATATATACATAGTGGGTTATGTCACATTTGACATAGTTGGATATGTCACACAGTTATGCCACATTTATGAACCCTTTATAAAGCATGACATATGGTTATAGATGTAACACATTTATGTAGTGTTTATGGAGCCTTTAAGCTGCACGTCATTTCAAGCGGGACCCATTTGGGTCTACAAGTATTATTTCTAGCAGAAATTCTAATTTGAATTTTCTGGATGTATTGTGTTTTACAGGTTTCTCATGAGTTCCCTCTCAGTTTCAACCCTGCAAATCCATTCTGTGCAGGTATGTGTGCAGACAGTTTTTGAAGGAAACCGTTATAACATGGTAATTAATATATGGTTTGGGAGTTTTTCACAGTTTGTGTGTGCGTCTACAGGCATCGAGGGTATAGTGGAGGCCTACAGAGTGTGTCTTCCCCAGGTGAAGCTCTACGGTCCCACTAACTTCTCTCCCATCATCAACCATGTAGCCCGCTCCGCTCTGCAGGCTACCCAGCAGAAAACTGCCTCTGTGAGTAGCTATGCTACATACTGTACTGCCTCTGTGAGTAGCTATGCTACATACTGTACTGCCTCTGTGAGTAGCTATGCTACATACTGTACTGCCTCTGTGAGTAGCTATGCTACATACTGTACTGCCTCTGTGAGTAGCTATGCTACATACTGTACTGCCTCTGTGAGTAGCTATGCTACATACTGTACTGGCTCTGTGAGTAGCTATGCTACATACTGTACTGGCTCTGTATGTACTGTAAGGTTTTCCAGCACACAGCTTTGACCTACTACGGTAGCTATGTTGGTCTACTGTACTTCAAACAACATGTAGGCAGATTGCTTAGGATTCCATCCTCAAATAGCCTAATTTATACTCCTCATCCGCTTCTCCTCCCTCCTCCTCCAAGCAATACTTTGTCCTCCTGATCATAACGGACGGTGTGATCACGGATCTGGACCAGACACGCTCTGCCATCGTTAACGCCTCCCGTCTGCCCATGTCCATTATCATCATCGGTGTGGGCGGGGCCGACTTCACCGCCATGGAGTTCCTGGACGGTGACGACGGGCGGCTCAGGGCGCCAACGGGAGAGACGGCTGCGCGGGACATCGTCCAGTTCGTCCCCTTCAGACAGTTCCAGAACGTGAGTAGATAGTCATGCTGCCCTGCTCTCTGGAAAGGCTTCGATGATAGTATCCATATGTTTCTACAACATTGTTTATAGGATGACTGAGGTGTTGATACCATAGAAAAGGATGTCCGCAATTATGGCGTCATTGACTTGAATGGGAAGCCTGTTCTACTCATTCTAGGTCTGTGATTGTAGTCTGGTGTAATCTGTCTCCTGTGTACTGACTAACTGCCTGATTTAACTAAGGATGCCACCCAGCATGGGTTTAACCACCTCAAATGATCAAAAGCATCTCCTTTCCTATC
Source organism: Coregonus clupeaformis (assembly GCF_020615455.1). Lineage (NCBI taxonomy): Eukaryota > Metazoa > Chordata > Actinopteri > Salmoniformes > Salmonidae > Coregonus > Coregonus clupeaformis. The sequence continues at coordinate 2,082,402 of NC_059225.1, read as the reverse complement.
ATCATAGATCCTCAATTGCTTATATCTGCATCACTTCAACCATCCCCCCAACCCTTAGAGCTTCTCCCACCCAGCATTGTTACTGTACCCTCTCATCTTGTTTCAGGCACCCAGGGAAGCTCTTGCTCAAAGCGTACTGGCAGAGTTGCCTGGACAAGTGGTGTCCTACTTCAGTGTACACAAACTGAAGCCTCCCCATGACCCTGAGTCCCAGCCCTCAGCCCCGTCAGCCTCAGCCTTATGAGTCCCAGCCTCAGCCCAGTACTTCGTAGAAATGTAGGGATACATACCCCAAACGCTTCAGCTACTCCCCATTGGCTTCTTCAACCCAACCCCTGTCTGTGTGCTTCCTTGCATGGTACGCCTGTCCTAGCTAGTAACTAGCTTAGAATAATCGTAGTGCATGGCTGCTTGCAGGGCCCACCCAGTCCTATTGTTGTCATTTGTGATAGAAATCGACTTAACGGTTTATTTTGTATGAAAATAAAAATACAAGTTCATGGTCTTGAGGGACTTGAATGAATGAAAGTAGTCCCATTCAATGCATTGTTCTGCTCACCCCTGTATTGTCAGCCTGGTATTTAAGCGTTATCCCTTCCTCTGCATTTTCCTTCGTTATTGTCTCTTAACTTTCTCCATTATCCTCTCTTTTCTCTCCAGTCTCCTAAAGAGGCTCTGGCCCAGTCTGTGTTGGCTGAAGTCCCTGGTCAGGTGGTCACCTACTTCAACATGAACAAGCTGAGTCCTCCCAACACTGACGCTCCCCCTGCCTCCGTCCCTACACCAGCAGCTACCGCAGACAGGCCCACCCTCACCTCCTAGTGCCCAGGAGAGGAACCAACAACCAACCCCAGTACCCAGCACTCCAACCTATCCCCACCTCACAGAAGACAAAGTACACTGTCAGGATGAGTAGACAGTCGCTCATCTCAGTAGCTACCATAAGCACTCTCTGCTATCTATCATTGTGTCAAAGGGATCATGACCGGTTAACAAATCTCTAGCCATTACTAACTAGCATGCGTCAGGTTGAATTGAGCAGGGTGGAAGTTTTGTAGGGGGAACTTCTCCAAGTTAAAACAAAACACTGCATGTGTACTTACAGCAACCAACCACACATTGGTCCAGTCTGGCTTGTTCCCAATCTCCGTCAATAGGCCAAGCCCACAGCATGTGTACATATACTCATATGCACAGTGCCTAGTGAAAGTCTACACATCCTCTTGCACAGTTGTCACATTTTGCTGCCTTAAAACTAAATCTAAAAAGGGATTACATTTGTATTTTTTGCTACAATATGGATTACGATTCTACATGTTGCTCACTATATGTCTGCTGAAGAGAAGGCATTAAAAAAAAGTTTTTTTTTGATCAGTCATGGAAAGAAAAGTGTTAGCTTACTATTTAAAAAGAAGATGGAGAACATGCTATTTGATGAAAAATACAAGAGTTTTGGCGCAGGTACAGCCAATTTAATGCTAGCTGGCCAAAAAAAAGGTATTATATTTTTTTCCAAAATCAATACTTGTCAAAGTATCGATTTATAATATTGTCCAAAATAATATTGCGACATGAAACTGTATCAATTGTTGCCCCATCACTACTTTAATTGCCGCCAAAGGTGCTTCCACCAAGTATTAACTCTGGGGTGTAAAGACATACACAATCAAGACATCTTTTGTTTATTTTTTAAAATTAATTTAGACAATTTTCTTTACTTCTTCAATTTCAAAATGTGGAGCAGGCTGTGTAGATCAGAATGAAATCACTTTAAAATATGTCATTTTAAGGTAGCAAAATGTGACAACTGTAGAAGGGGCGTGTAGACTCACTAGGCACTATATCTTTTTTTAAGTAGCCTAATGCTTCTTAGTTGCTCCTATTTTATACTGTTTGGCATTTTATTTTTGCCTTTTTGTCATTTTTAGCAGACACTCTTATCCAGAGCAATTTACAGGAGCAATTATGGTTAAGTGCCTTGCTCAAGGGCACATCGACAGATTTTTCACCTAGTCAGCTTGGGATTCAAACCAGTAACCTTAGTTACTGGCCCAACGCTCTTAACTGCTAGGCTACCTGCCGCCCTATTTCAGTATAAACCTTGCTTCGTCAGATGTTTTGTTATAAATTTATAGATTTTTTTATAGTTGTAGTTTGGCACATTTTTATATATTCCTGTATACTACTAAGTTTAATTCTCAGTATAGATTCTTAGTTATCAAGCTGTGAGTAGCACTATATCTACAGTAATTGTCCAGTCCTCAAATTAATGGTTTGGATATACATTTTGTTTATTCAAACAGGCTAAATTCATGCTTCTTTTTAAGGAATGGTATTTAAACTGACGGTTTAGCAAATTGGATATTGTGTTGTGAATGCAGCTTTTATGAGTGAATGGCATTCATAGTGTATTAATCGTTCCACTCCAGAATAATGATGATTACTTGATGTTTGTGTATTGAGTTGCTATAGAGCACTCTTGTTTTTCTTCCTCTTGTGCCAATTATGCTTGAAGAGCCACTTTATGGACTAGCTAGCAGAGTTCCTAATCCATTTGAGCATAAATACAAATAATTGAATTCAATTATGACCATATTAATTATATAAATGTCAGCTTTAGCTTAGAGTATATATTGTTTTACATTTCTGTTATATAGGTAATATTGATAAACAATTTACTTGATTTAACCTCTCCTTCCCCATTGATAATTGATCAGGTTTAATATGACCTAAACTGGAAGTACAACTTCAACTGGATTAGTTATTTTGTCATTCATAATTGTGTACAGTTTATGGGTTCATAAAAATGGAGGGCCTTATATTATAGATATTACTATAGTAAGTAACACAATCAAATTGTTCTTTCTGCTCTTCCATGTTATGTCAATGTCCTGTATTATTTTATAAACTGGGTGGTTCAAGCCCTGAATGCTGATTGGCTAAAAGCAGTGGTATATCAGACCGTCCGTATACCATGGGTATGACAAAAAAGTACTTTTTATTGTTCTAATTAGTTTGGTAACCAGTTGCGTCATGCATAAGAACAGCCCTTAGCTGTGGTATATTGGCTATATACCACACCCCCCGGGCCTTATTGCTTAAGTATGTGTGCCTTGGCCATTTATAGCTGTTTTTTCCCCAAAGGAATCAAGCATATTCTTAATATTGTATGATGATCAGAAGTAAACATTATTGCTTATCTACCACAATGTTTCTCATTCTTCTTATGGGGAAAAAAACTGTTTGCTTCTTCAGCTTGTTTTTTTATGTTATATTGATTCCATAGGATGCTAAGGCTGTGTTTACACAGGCAGCCCAATTCTGTTAATTTTTTTCCATAAATTGGTATTTTGACCAATCAGATCAGCTCTAAAAAATATCTGATGTGATTGGTCAAAAGACCAATTAGTGGTAAAAAAGATTATAATTGGGCTCCTTAACTGAAAAATGAAATGAAAAAGATAGCAAGACACTGCAGTTGTAGTAAATATTTTAATAGTTTTATGTAAAATTAAGTACTATTTACAGTGTACAAAGTTTAACATACCGGTATTCTCCATCATATTGGCTAGCAGCACAGAGATCAGAACCCCTCACTGACTAATCAAAGCATAATCAATTGTCAACAACGCACTCAAAATGTGTTTCTGGGTTCCAAGATCAATCGAAACATAATAAATAAACATAATTATAATAAGCTGCTAAACATTTTTGCTACGGTGTGCACTAATGAATACACCCCGGTGCAGTAGAGGAATATAAACAAAGATGGCGGATCCCAGTAATGGATCAGATGTCTCACCCTCTCCTCTTTTACTTCCCCTGCTGCTCCTTCACTTGTGCAGCCTGGAAAGAAAGAAGAAAACATTAACCTCAGTCATATATATTTCTACTGTACAGTCGTGGTCAAAAGTTTTGAGAATGACACAAGTATTGGTCTTCACAAAGTTTGCTGCTACAGTGTTTTTAGATATTTTTGTCAGATGTTACTATGGTATACTGAAGTATAATTACAAGCATTCCATAAGTGTCAAAGGCTTTTATTGACAATTACATTAAGTTTATGCAAAGAGTCAATATTTGCAGTGTTGACCCTTCTTTTTCAAGACCTCTGCAATCCGCCCTGGCATGCTGTCAATTAATTTCTGGGCCACATCCTGACTGATGGCAGCCCATTCTTGCATAATCAATGCTTGGAGTTTGTCAGAATTTGTGGGTTTTTGTTTGTCCACCCGCCTCTTGAGGATTGACCACAAGTTCTCAATGGGATTAAGGTCTGGGGAGTTTCCTGGCCATGGACCCAAAATGTCGATGTTTTGTTCCCCGAGCCACTTAGTTATCACTTTTGCCTTAAGGCGAGGTGCTCCATCATGCTGGAAAAGGCATTGGTCGTCACCAAACTGTTCTTGGATGGTTGGGAGAAATTGCTCTCGGAAGATGTGTTGGTACCATTCTTTATTCATGGCTGTGTTCTTAGGCAAAATTGTGAGTGAGCCCACTCCCTTGGCTGAGAAGCAACCCCACACATGAATGGTCTCAGGATGCTTTACTGTTGGCATGACAAAGGACTGATGGTAGCGCTCACCTTGTCTTCTCCGGATAAGCTTTTTTCCGGATGCCCCAAACAATCGGAAAGGGGATTCATCAGAGAAAATGACTTTACCCCAGTCCTCAGCAGTCCAAACCCTGTACCTTTTGCAGAATGTCAGTCTGTCCCTGATGTTTTTCCTGGAGAGAAGTGGCTTCCTCGCTGCCCTTCTTGACACCAGGCCATCCTCCAAAAGTCTTTGCCTCACTGTGTGTGCAGATGCACTCACACCTGCCTGCTGCCATTCCTGAGCAAGCTCTGCACTGGTGGTGCCCCGATCCCGCAGCTGAATCAACTTTAGGAGACGGTCCTGGCGCTTGCTGGACTTTCTTGGGCGCCCTGAAGCCTTCTTCACAACAATTGAACCTTTCTCCTTGAAGTTCTTGATGATCCGATAAATGGTTGATTTAGGTGCAATCTTACTAGCAGCAATATCCTTCCCTGTGAAGCCCTTTTTGTGCAAAGCAATGATGACGGCACGTGTTTCCTTGCAGGTAACCATGGTTAACAGAGGAAGAACAATGATTTCAAGCACCACCCTCCTTTTTAAAGCTTCCAGTCTGTTATTCTAACTCAATCAGCATGACAGAGTGATCTCCAGCCTTGTCCTCGTCAACACTCTCACCTGTGTTAACGAGAGAATCAGTGACATGATGTCAGCTGGTCCTTTTGTGGCAGGGCTGAAATGCAGTGGAAATGTTTTTGGGGGATTAAGTTCATTTTCATGGCAAAGAGGGACTTCGCAATTCATCTGATCACTCTTCATAACATTCTGGAGTATATGCAAATTGACATCATAAAAACTGAGGCAGCAGATTGTGAAAATTTATATTTGTGTCATTCTCAAAACTTTTGACCGCGACTGTAGGTAGCCTTTATCCTTATAAATCAAATACTGTGTGAGATCTAAAGGTTTATAACCTAAGCCAGATAGAATCTACAGTGCCATGAAAAAGTATTTGTCCCCTTTCTGATTTTCTCTATTTTTGCACTGGATGTTATCAGATCTTCAACCAAAACCTTATATTAAAGGGAACCAGAGTTTACAAATAACAAGAAACTGGATACCTATTTTATTTCATTAACAAAGTTAGGCTTCACCCAATTCCCCTGTGTGAAAAAGTAATTGCCCCCTTACACTCAAAATGGTTGTGCCACCTTTTGCTGCAATCACTGCAACCAAATGCTTCCTGTAGTTGTTGATCAGTCTATCACATTGCTGTGGAGGAGTTTTGGCCCACTGTTGCATGCAGAACAGCTTTAACTCAGCGACATTTGTGGGGTTTCAAGTATGAACTGCTCGTTTCAAGTCCTGCCACAACATCTCAATTGGGATTAGGTCTGGACTTCGACTTTAAAATGTGTGTTTTTAGCCATTTTCATGTAAACTTGATTGTGTGTTTTGGATCATTGTCTTGCTGCATGACGCAGCTGCGCTTCAGCTCAAAGACTGATGGGGCCCATTATGCCTGGCGAAAACCAAACACTGCATTCCACAGTAAGAACCTTATACCAACGGTCAAGCGTGGTGGTGGTGTGATGGTTTGGGGATGCTTTGCTGCCTCAGGACCTGGACAACTTGCCTTAAAAGAAGGAACCATGAATTCTGCTCTGTATCAGAGAATTCTACAGGAGAATGTCAGGCCATCAGTCTGTGAGCTGAAGATTAAGCGCAGCTGGGTCATGCAGCAAGACAATTATCCAAAACACACAATCAATTCTACATGAAAATGGCAAAAAATTAATAAAATAATTGACGTTTTGGAATGCCCTAGTCAAAGTCCAGACCTAATCCCAATTGAGATGTTGTGGCAGGACTTGAAACGAGCAGTTCATGCTTGAAAACCCACATGTCGCTGAGTTAAAGCAATTCTACATGGAAGAGTGGGTCAGAATTCCTCCACAACTACGTGACAGACTGATCAACAACTGCAGGAAGCGTATGGTTGGAGTCATTGCAGCTAAAGGTGGCACAACTAGTTAGTGTAAGGGGGCAATTACTTTTTCACACAGGGGCATTGGGTGTTGCATAACTTTGTTTATGAAATAAGTATGTCATTGTTGAGTTTATTTGTTCACTCAGGTTCCCTTTATCTAATATTATGTTATAGTTGAAGATCTGATAACATTCGGTATCAAAAATATGCAAAAGTAGAAGAGACGTAGCTTGTTGTCAGTGGGTTTTATAGGTCTACCATGTGTAATGCGGGTGCTCTGTCGTACTATGTAATGTAGGAGTGTGTAATAATAATGTAAAGGGTACTGTAGCTGAAATATACCTTCAGTTTCTCCAAGAAGCCTCCTTTGCCAAAGCCTCCGAAGACGCGTGCCAATTTAGGAGTGGGGGGTTTGGGTCCGAACAGCGCCAGTCCTTTCTTCTTTTCAACCTCAGCCTTAGCACCAGCTGGACCCTTCGCCTTCATCAGTTTCCTTTCAGAGTCACAACAGTCAACGATCTCAAAGAGACACACAACGATCACAATCTTGTAGAGCGGTTGATCAAAAACACACAGAACTTGATTTCATTCTGACATGTCTAACTATACATTCTTAGTATAGGTCTCATACCTTAGCTAGCTCACACAAAGAGCTTACCTTCCTTTCTTGGCCAGCACTCTCTGGGAATTTGGGTAGTGGACCAAGATGTCAACCAGGTCTTTCTTATCCAGGACAAAAAGGTTGACGAAGCCGTGAGCTTTTACGTTAGCCGTCCTTCTGTTCCCGCCGTCTTTGGCAGACTGTAGCAGACTGAGGAAGAGCACCGATTCAGAACTCTGATTGAAGATCCTCGACCAACACTCACACTTAGAAGTTAATCTGTAATAGTAACCCTCTGGGCACAGACATCAGTTCTACATCTGGTTTTGATTTACATTTGTTTGAGTTGTCAACTAATGTGAATTCGATGAAGAAAACATATATAATGTCATTGGATTTAAGTTAAAAGTTGGGTGACAAAAATATGAAATTCCCTTACATTGACTTTTCAAATCTAATCAGTTTTCCACGTTGATTCAAAGTCAATCACATAGATTTGGGGGGTTGAAATGATGTGGAAACAACTTTGATTCAACCAGATTTTGCCCAGTGGGAATCTCTTCTACTGGAGTTTAATATTATTACATTGGAATATTGTAGTGTAATGATATAATGATAATACCTGATTTCTCCAAACACACAGCCGGCCTTTAGCGTCACAAACACAATGGAGTTATCTGGTCCACCAACCACCTGCACCTCTCCACCCTTTATGATGTACATCTCTTTACCAATGTCACCCTATAGAAGACAACGATCAAACAGAACAGAGATTGGAAAATGTAGTTTAAAATCACAGGGTGGTGTTGAGGATGTTCTGAAATTACATAGACTTTTATCCTCATTTCATTGGACCTTAAAAGCCCCTCCCTCATGGAAGAAAGCATCATAACTGTCATACCAAAAGAGGGTAAAGACAAAGAACATATCAGTAATTATAGGCCAATTTTGAATTATGACTATAAACTATACACCTCGATTATTACCAAGGGCCTTGAAAGCTTTATGCCGGATCTAATTGAGTTGGACTAAACTGGGTTTATTAGAGGACGTCAAACCCAAGATAACATCAGAAGATCTCTACATATCATCAATCAGATTAAGGAAAAAAATTCAGAAGCACTATTAGTCCGTTTAGATGCAGAAAAGGCATTCGCTAGCGTTAATTTGACATATCATGTTTTAAAGCGATTTGACTTTAAAAAGGACGCAATCCAATGTTTTAAAACATTTATCATTAAAGTGAAAGTAATTTTACAACACGGCACACGTCAGGGATGTTGCGCCTCACCTGAGTTATTTGCCTTGTATATTGAGCCCCTTGCCCAAGCGATAAAGCCAAATTATGAATTACAAGGTATTAGCATCAGAGGAAAAGAGCATAAAATTGCCTTGTATGCTGATGATGTGCTAGTTTACATGACTGACCCCAACACTTGCTTCTCAAAACGAATGAACATTCTGGAAGAATATGGTTATTATTCAGGATACAAACTTATTTTACCCTTTAATTCTACCCCATTGGTTTCAACTGGAATTCCAAAAAGGTTACATATCTAGGGGTAAACCTGAACAAAGGATATTTCAAAGCTATACACAGTGTACAAAACATTAACCCCCCCCACCCCCTTAAAAATCCTTCCTCCCCTTCATCTACACTGATTGAAATGGATTTAACAAGTGACATCAATAAGGCATCATAGCGTTCAACTGGTCAGTCTGTAATGGAAGGAGTAGGTGTTCATAATATTTTCTACACTCAGTATATATAACTAATTATAAACCAATTATCCTAAATATTCATAAACATATACAGTAGAAAGATGGTCCCTTCTCCTTTTAGATTTCAGCTCTATAATAGAGACAGTTAAATGAATATTCTCCCCAGATTGGTTTACCTATTCCAGTCTCTACCAGTTGCGGTACCCCTGAAACAATTCAATCTGTGGGACAAGTTAATATCACGGTTCATTTGAAGGAAACCAAGGATTTAGATATTCGACTCTTCAGCTCCCTAAAGACAAAGGGGGATGGCACTACCTAATCTTAGGGAATATTACTTAGCTGCACAATTTAGGCCAACAGTGTGTTGGTGTGACTCGCAATACAGTGCTATATGGAAAGATATTGAGGCTGCCGTTCAAGGTCGCCCAATCCAGTATGTACAGTTGAAGTCGGAAGTTTACATACACTTAGGTTGGAGTCATTAAAACTCGTTTTTCAACCACTCCTCAAATTTCTTGTTAACAAACTATAGTTTTGGCAAGTCGGTTAGGACATCTACTTTGTGCATGACACAAGTAATTTTTCCAACAATTGTTTACAGACAGATTATTTCACTTAAAATTCACTGTATCACAATTCCAGTGGGTCAGAAGTTGACTGCCTTTAAACAGCTTGGAAAATTCCAGAAAATGTCATGGCTTTAGAAGCTTCTGATAGGCTAATTGACATAATTTGAGTCAATTGGATGTGTACCTGTTGATGTATTTCAAGGCCTACCTTCAAACTCAGTGCCTCTTTGCTTGACATCATGGGAAAATCAAAAGAAGTCAGCCAAGACCTCAGAAAATAAATTGTAGTCTGGTTCATCCTTGGGAGCAATTTCCAAATGCCTGAAGGTACCACGTTCATCTGTACAAACAATAGTACGAAAGTATAAACACCATGGGACCACGCAGCCGTCATACCGCTCAGGAAGGAGACGCGTTCTGTCTCCTAGAGATGAACGTACTTTGGTGCGAAAAGTGCAAATCAATCCCAGAACAACAGCAATGGACCTTGTGAAGATGCTGGAGGAAATAGGTACAAAAGTATCTATATCCACAGTAAAACGAGTCCTATATCGACATGACCTGAAAGGCCGCTCAGCAAGGAAGAAGCCACTGCTCCAAAACCGCCATCAAAAAGCCAGACTACGGTTTGCAACTGCACATTGGGACAAAGATCGTACTTTTTGGAGACATGTCCTCTGGTCTGATGAAACAAAAATAGAACTGTTTGGCCATAATGACCATCGTTATGTTTGGAGGAAAAAGGGGGTAGTTGCAAGCCGAAGAACACCATCCCAACCGTGAAGCATGGGGGTGGCAGCATCATGCTGTGGGGGTGCTTTGCTGCAGGAGGGACTGGTGCACATCACAAAATAGATAGCATCATGAGGAGGAAAATTTTGGATATATTGAAGCAACATCTCAAGACATCAGTCAGGAAGTTAAAGCTTGGTCGCAAATGGGCCTTCCAAATGGACAATGAGCCCAAGCATACTTCCAAAGTTGTGGCAAAATGGCTTAAGGACAACAAAGTCAAGGTATTGGAGTGGCCATCACAAAGCCCTGACCTCAATCCTATAGAACATTTGTGGGCAGAACTGAAAAAGCGTGTGCGAGCAAAGAGGCCTACAAACCTGACTCAGTTACACCTGCTCTGTCAGGAGGAATGGGCCAAAATTCACCCAACTTATTGTGGGAAGCTTGTGGAAGGCTACCCGAAACGTTAGACGCAAGTTAAACAATTTAAAGGCAACGCTACCAAATACTAATTGAGTGTATGTAAACTTCTGACCCACTGGGAATGTGATGAAAGAAATAAAAGCTGAAATAAATCATTCTCTCTCCTATTATTCTGACATTTCACATTCTTAAAATAACTGACCTAAGACAGGGAATTTTTACTAGGATTAAATGTCAGAAATTGTGAAAAACTGAGTTTAAATGTATTTGGCTAAAGTGTATGTAAACTTCTGACTTCAACTGTAGCTGGGGATAAAGACACATTTGGGACATTAACAGGAATACTTAACCCTATATCATCATTTCCACTAGACCTCTGGTTTCGGATGGTGAAACAACACAAGCTGAAAAAGGAAATCAGAATGTTGAAATGGTTTGCGTTTAATCCTAAATTTAAACCAGGTATCTATGATTAAAAAAATAAGGAAAGGACAGAGAGAGGAATGACAGCACTTTGTACCATTGTAGAGGATGGAGAACTCTTAGGTTTTCAGAATTTAAAGGAGAAATATGTATATATATTTCTTCAGATACTTACAGTTAAGGGACTATTTTGAAAAATAGATAAATGTATTCTTCAATACCTAACCAAATATGACTAACCATGTGATTCGAAATGCATATAATCAGGCAATGTCCAAGACGATCTCTTTACTCTGTCATGGCCAGATAGCCTCTAGAAAAGACTCAACTCTTTATATTAAAGCAAAATGGGAAAAGGAACTGAATATAGACATCTCAGAGGAAGACTGGGACAATATATGCAGTACTCAACATACTTCTACAAACTCAAGAACATGGAGAGTTTTATTGGAAAAATATGACCTGTTTTTTTTATCACTCCTAGAATCAAAGGTCAACAGCTAGGTATACAACAGCCATGCTGGCGGCTGTGTGACCATGAAGATACCACCCACACCCATGTTTTTGGGGAATGTCAGAAGATGTCAATGTTTTGGGATAATGTATGTTCGGTGTTAAAAGATGTCCTAGGATATGAAGTCCCTAGAACTGTAATGTACCTTGGTAATGTTCCAGAGAATGTGATGGGCAGTGACAGATACCAGCTAAAAGTAGAAAAGCCATTACCAGAAACTGGTATAAAATAGAAGCCCCACCATTTTAAGAATGGCAAAGTATAATCCAATAAATCTTTAATATGGAAAGCTTGACATATGCTTTAAGACTCCAAAAACCTGTATTCGAAAGTAACTGGGACAAATGGATATCATTCACAAACCAGGAAGACTTGATTAACTAATCTTGTTAACAATACAACATCACAACTCTGTATACTAACTTTATATATTATTCTGTACCTATTGGATGGCAACTTCTGTTTGCTTTTATTTATTCTTTAGTTTCATTGTTTCTGTTGCTTTTTGCTGTATTGTTTTGAAAAAGACTAAAGTCAGTGGAGGCTGCTGAGGGGAGGACGGCTCATAATAATGGCTGCAACGGAGCGAATGGAATGACATCAAACACAAGGAAACCATGTGTTTGATGTATTTGATACCATTCCACCTATTCCGCTCCAGCCATTACCACTAGCCCGTCCTCCCCAATTAAGGTGCCACCAACCTCCTGTGATCCAAGTGTATATAAAGAAATTACATATTGACTATATTATGCAACAGTGACCGTCCCATACACTCACTTTCTTCACCACAAAGTCTCCAGGTAGATATATAATAGACTTGAGCCTCAGCAACATGTCCACCAACATCTGCTTATCACAGCCCTAGGGGACAAAGACATAGAGAAAACAGTCAGATAACATTAAGGCAACATTCAGAGGGTGATGCAGGTGTGCTGTTAGTTGCCTGTTAGCACAAGGAGTCATAATGACATCATGTTAATTTCAACCTATATTTACCTGAAAAAGAGCAATTTTATCGAAGGTGGCAAAGTTTACGTCCACACCAATGGCTGTTCTCATTACAAGAGGCATCTGCTCCAGCAGTACAGACTCGTCTGGAGAGGAAAGGAGAGGGGAGAGGGGGGAGGGGAAAGAGGTAGAGATAGAGAGGGGAGTAAGAGGAAGAAAAATTGTGGGGGGAAAATTGTTTCAAGACATTACTACAGAGCAAATGTACACCATGTTAATTGCCGATTTGCCATAAAATGACATTAACATTATTTACAGCAGGATTATGGCAGCATGGAGTCAAGATTAATTTATTCACCACTTATTTATTGCTTACCCAGCATGCCCTGGGCGTCCCAGGTGTAGTTGTACCAGGTGCGTACTCTGTTCTGCACCAAGTCGGGGATGTCGAAGGTGTTCATGTATTCCACACAGCCATCCATGGAGGCCCGGAAATATGTCTGGCCCTGCGTGGCAGCCCCGATAACATCTCTCATCTTTACCAGAAGAACAAAGAAAATACTTTCAATCCAGGACCACTGGACCACTCACAACAAACCAATGTTGGGGCCAATTCCATTTCAATCTAGTCAATTACATTTGAGTCCATTTCCTCATTTAAAAGAAATGAGGAAAATTAGATTTGGAATGTCACTTCCTGAATTGAAATGGAATTTACCGCAATCATAATTGTTACCAGAGGATGGCTGCCTCTTGCCTGGAGTGCATTCTGCATGTCTTTAGTGATACTGTACCTGTCCAATCAAACTGGAGAACACGAAGACACCAGTGAAGAAGTTGGTCATCTGGAAACAGATCTCAAACACAGAGCCTGGCTCAGGAAGACCCCCGATGTTGATCAGACTACGAACAGCGAAGTAATAACAACGCAGGTACCTGTAGGAAGGATACAGGGGTTTGGAAGAAGACGGTTACTCACACCCCTAATCCACAGTGAAGGCAATGGAGACACTGGTTTAGGGAAAACTACAAATTGAGAAACTGTTAAACTGTAACAGAAGTCTCGGAGACAAGAGACTATATTGGAAGTATAGAATGTTTTACTCCTCGGGATGCAAAATTCTGTTAATTTCCTCATAATTCCAGGTTTTACCAGAAATCCAGGTTGGAATATTCCCAAAATCAGGAGAGAATAAGCAGGAATCCTGGAATCCTCCTACCAGGAATTCTGGAAAACCTGGCAATTTTGAAACCCTATATACTCTACACAATAATATACGTACGCGGTTCCCTCTCCATTGTAGACCCATTTGGAGGTGCCGATGCCAAGGTACACTGATGCCACGTAGTAGAAACAGGCGTTGAGATGGAGCATGAACAGCAAGTAGCCAGTGGTGCGACCAACTCTGAACAAACACAGGGAAGAAGAAGAGGTCTTAGATAATGGTTTTCTGTTGCGGGTGTGGTAAAGCTATTCTAGCATTCTCCATTCATCCAGTATCATCATCTTCATCATTCACACATCTAACTAGACTAAAGTATAACATTACATTAGTATGCCACATAGCAGACACTTCCATTCTATAGATTTAAAAAAATTCACATCTGAAATTATTCGCACCCTTGATAAAGATGAGCAAAATATACTGTATAAAATAAATAATACAAACCGAACTACAGTATATTGTCAGCAAATTTTGGGGGAACATTTTATTATTTTATACTAATACAATAAACATCTAAAAAAGATTGGTGTCAAGGAGGAAGACTATCCGTACCAAACTTTAAATTGTATTTCCAGGCGCTTGCATTTTTCCCCATCCTAAATTGGTTTAGAAATGATTATTCTGCACCCTGGCAGAGTATAGAGAGACATTTGGTGTCTCCTATTGCCCTGGAACAGGTGGTCTCCACTGATATATCCCTTAAGAATGTAAACTACGCTTTGGTCCTATTACTGCTAACACAATTTCCATTTGGTGCAACATTTCAAAACAATGTAACTGGGAATCAAAATGGCGTGCCCATACTCCAATATTTCACAATAATGGCTTGCAATCTGGAGGGCGGCCTTTTGCATCCCCCCAATGGTCCAGATGTGGAATCCGTACCCTTACCGATATCATAGACAGTAATGGTTTGAGAACATTCCAAGATTTGAAAGATACATACACATTACCGGGCAACTCCTTTTTATATACTGAACAAAAATGCACTGCTCAAAAAAATTATGGGAACACTTAAACAACACAATGCAACTCCAAGTCAATCACACTTCTGTGAAATCAAACTGTCCACTTAGGAAGCAACACTGATTGACAATAAATGTCACATGCTGTTGTGCAAATGGAATAGACAACAGGTGGAAATTATAGGCAATTAGCAAGACACCCCCAATAAAGGACTGGTTTTGCAGGTGGTGACCACAGACCACTTCTCAGTTCCTATGCTTCCTGGCTGATGTTTTGGTCACTTTTGAATGCTGGCGGTGCTTTCACTCTAGTGGTAGCATGAGACGGAGTCTACAACCCACACAAGTGGCTCAGGTAGTGCAGCTCATCCAGGATGGCACATCAACGCGAGCTGTGGCAAGAAGGTTTGCTGTGTCTGTCAGCGTAGTGTCCAGAGCATGGAGGCGCTACCAGGAGACAGGCCAGTACATCAGGAGATGTGGAGGAGGCTGTAGGAGGGCAACAACCCAGCAGCAGGACTGCTACCTCCGCCTTTGTGCAAGGAGGAGCAGGAGGAGCACTGCCAGAGCCCTGCAAAATGACCTCCAGCAGGCCACAAATGTGCATGTGTCTGCTCAAACGGTCAGAAACAGACTCCATGAGGGTGCTATGAGGGCCCGACGTCCACAGGTGGGGGTTGTGCTTACAGCCCAACACCGTGCAGGACGTTTGGCATTTGCCAGAGAACACCGAGATTGGCAAATTCGCCACTGGCGACCTGTGCTCTTCACAGATGAAACCAGGTTCACACTGAGCATGTGACAGACGTGACAGAGTCTGGAGACGCCGTGGAGAACGTTCTGCTGCCTGCAACATCCTCCAGCATGACCGGTTTGGCAGTGGGTCAGTCATGGTGTGGGGTGGCATTTCTTTGGGGGGCCGCACAGCCCTCCATGTGCTCGCCAGAGGTAGCCTGACTGCCATTAGGTACCGAGATGAGATCCTCAGACCCCTTGTGAGACCATATGCTGGTGCGGTTGGCCCTGGGTTCCTCCTAATGCAAGACAATGCTAGATCTCATGTGGCTGGAGTGTGTCAGCAGTTCCTGCAAGAGGAAGGCATTGATGCTATGGACTGGCCCGCCCGTTCCCCAGACCTGAATCCAATTGAGCACATCTGGGACATCATGTCTCGCTCCATCCACCAACGCCACGTTGCACCACAGACTGTC
Organism: Coregonus clupeaformis; assembly: GCF_020615455.1. Classification (NCBI taxonomy): domain Eukaryota; kingdom Metazoa; phylum Chordata; class Actinopteri; order Salmoniformes; family Salmonidae; genus Coregonus; species Coregonus clupeaformis. The sequence continues at coordinate 2,066,534 of NC_059225.1, read as the reverse complement.
CAGGAGTTGGCGGATGCTTTAGTCCAGGTCTGGGAGGAGATCCCTCAGGAGACCATCCGCCACCTCATCAGGAGCATGCCCAGGCGTTGTAGGGAGGTCATACAGGCACGTGGAGGCCACACACACTACTGAGCCTCATTTTGACTTGTTTTAAGGACATTACATCAAAGTTGGATCAGCCTGTAGTGTGGTTTTCCACTTTAATTTTGAGGGTGACTCCAAATCCAGACCTCCAAGGGTTGATAAATTTGATTTCCATTGATAATTTTTGTGTGATTTTGTTGTCAGCACATTCAACTATGTAAAGAAAAAAGTATTTAATAAGATTATTTAATTCATTCAGATCTAGGATGTGTTATTTTAGTATTCCCTTAATTTTTTTGAGCAGTGTATAAACGCAACATGCAACAATTTCAATGTTACAGCTCACATAAGGAAATCAGTCAATTTAAATAAATAAATTAGGCCCTAATGTATGGATTTCACATGATTGGGCAGGGGCGCAGCCATGGGTGGGCTTGGGAGGGCATAGGCTGGGGAACCAGGCCCAGCCAATCAGAATGAGTTTTTCCCCACAAAGGGGCTTTATTACAGACTCCTCAGTTTCATCAGCTGTACGGGTGGCTGGTCTCAGATTATCCCACAGGTAAAGAAGCCGGATGTGGAGGTCCTGGGCTGGCGTGGTTACACGTGGTCTGCGGTTGTGAGGCCGGTTGGATGTACTGCCAAATTCTCTAAATTGACGTTAGAGGCGGCTTATAGTAGAGAAATTAACATTCAACTCTCTGGCAACAGCTCTGGTGGACATTCCTGCAGTCAGAATGCCAATTGCATGCTCCCTCAATTTGAGACATCTGTGGTGTTGTGTTACAAAACTCCACATTGTAGAGTGGATGGATTATCTTGGCAAAGGAGCAATGCTTACTAACAGTGATGTAAACAAATTTGTACACAACATTTGAGAGAAATAAGCTTTTTGTGCATATGGAATATTTCTGGAATATTTTACTTCAGCTCATGAAACATGGGACCAACACTTTGTTGCGTTTATATTTTTGGTCAGTATATATTTACAATTTAGGTCAGCTATGTTGGCTTATGGAGTCCCTTGGGAAACGCAACTACCGAAACATTCAATGATGGGATTTATAAAATAAATTATCTGGGCTCCCGAAAGGACTGATCGCTATAATATATCAACAACTTTTGGAAAGCTCATTCTGAGCTAGCCATTAAAAAAAGTATGGTCCACAGATCTAACTGAATCTGAACCACCCTTTAACTGGAACAGAATATGGAAAAATATGACTTTGGAAAGTGTACATATTCTATCTATCAAGTTTACATCTAAATGTTGTATAACATATATTATTAAGTATGAGAGTATTTTGGTGAAGATAGGAATGTGATTTTAGTCTTCTAATGAGATAATAGTTTTTCATAAACTATGCAGTGACTAGCCACGCTCCGAGTGACATCAGAGATCGTGTCATCACCCAGAGGGCACGATCTTTTACCCAGAGGGCATAAAAAGCCTTGAAAAACAAATCAACCTTTAGACCAGCAGACGTGAATCGTGAAGCGCTAAACGTTGCAAATGGTTGAATTTCTACCAGACCAGGAAGCCAAGAAAACGTGAGACATTAGTCCACACGTTTAAAATGGAGAAACTCTGAAACTCTCAACCTCTACACAAGGTGAAGAAGAAGATAATGCACTAGACCGTTAAACAACTTCTGTGGTGCCCAAAATTCTTAATGAATGAATTGTTACTTAATTTAATCAAGTGACAATTAAACATAGTTAGGTGATTCGATAAATAACAGTCATACGTTAAAGTAAGTCACGTCACGACACTGTATTTAACACCAAGGAAACATTTTATGATGAAATTGGCCGGAACTCCCTACTGTTCACTGTGTCCCCTAAATCAGGTAAGCGGGGTGGGAAGCGAGGTGGTGGGGAGGGAGGAAGATGCAGGCGGGTGGATGGGGACTGATTGGGGGAATGGGTTTGGGTTATCTTTGTATGCATTTATTTGATTGTTTTTGTACCTGTAACCTCCCTCTGAAAAATAACATAACAAAACGGAATAAAAAGTTGGTCACAAAAAACAAAAAAAGATAAGTGTCAAAAGGATTGGCACCCTTAACGATTCTTATAATAAAATCAAACGAAATGTAATCTGCATTAACATTCACATTTTTTTATTAATCTAAATTTAAGGAATTGTATTGTGGCCTTTCATGGATTTCTGTTTCACTGGAGTATAAAAACGAGTTAATGCGCATGTAAAATCAATTTGTCATCCATCACCACGGGCAAAGAACTCACACAAATGAAAGGACAACTAGTTGTTGACTTTCAATAATCAGGCAAATGGGTACAAAAAAACGACTGAAAATGAAATATACCATGTACCACTACTATGGCAACAATTAACAAGTTTAAAACTACTGGAACAGTGGTAAACTTGCCCGGTAGAAGACCCAAGTGTATCTTCTCCCCACTCACAGTGAGGAAGATGGTTCGGGAGGCAAAGAAAAGTCCAAGGAAAAGAGTTGGAGAATTACAGAACTTGGTCGCATCTTGGGTCACCAAGTCTCCAAATCTACAATTAGACACCACCTCCATACCAATAGGCTATTTGGAAGGGTTGCCATGAAAAAGCCTTTACTGAGAGCAACCAACAAATGTAAACACCTGGAGTTTTCTAAACACCATTGGCACTTAGATTGGAACTACAGTGGCTTGTGAAAGTATTCACCCCCTTGGCATTTTTCCTATTTTGTTGCCTTACAACCGGGAATTAAAATGGATTTTTGGGGGGTTTGTATCATTTGATTTACACAACATGCCTACCACTTTGAAGATGCAAAATATTTGTTTTTGTGAAACAAGAAATAAGACAAAAAAACAGAACTTGAGCATGCATAACTATTCATCTGACCAGAGTACCTTCTTCCATATGTTTGGGGAGTTTCCCACATGCCTTTTGGCGAACACCAAACGTTTGCTTATTTTTTTTCTTTAAGCAATGGCTTTTTTCTGGCCACTCTTCCGTAAAGCCCAGCTCTGTGGAGTGTACGGCTTAAAGTGGTCCTGTGGTGCTTTGCAGCTCCTTCAGGGTTATTTTTGGTCTCTTTGTTGCCTCTGATTAATGCCCTCCTTGCCTGGTCCGTGAGTTTTGGTGGGCGGCCCTGTCTTGGCAGGTTTGTTGTGGTGCCATATTCTTTCCATTTTTTATAATGTATTTAATAGTGCTGCGTGGGATGTTCAAAGTTTCTGATATTTTTTTATAACCCTGATCTGCACTTCTCCACAACTTTGTCCCTGACCTGTTTGGAGAGCTCCTTGGTCTTCATGGTGCCGCTTGCTTGGTGGTGCCCCTTACTTAGTGGTGTTGCAGACTCTGGGGCCTTTCAGAATAGGTATATATACAGAGATCATGTGACACTTAAATTGCACACAGGTGGACTTTATTTAACTAATTATGTGACTTCTGAAGGTAATTGGTTGCACCAGATCTTATTTAGGGGCTTCATAGCAAAGGGGGTGAATACATATGCACGCACCACTTTTCCGTTATTTATTTTTAATAATTTTTTGAAACAAGTTATTTTTGGACAATTTTGTGAATGTCCATTACATGAAATACAAATACAAATCGATTTAAATTACAGGTTGTAATGAAACAAAATAGGAAAAACGCCAAGGGGGATGAATACTTTTGCAAGGCAGGTGCTATATAACCGGTTGCTATGGTCAGGTGAGATTAAAATAGAGCTCTTTGGTCACGCACACCAATGGAGGGTTTGGCTTCAAAAGAAGGATGCATATGCAGAAAATAACCTCATACTTACTGTAAACATGGTGTTGGGTCATTGATGGTATGGGGCTGTTTTGCTTCTACTGGTACTGGGGCCCTTGTTAAGGTCAACGGCATCATGAACTCTACAAAGTACCAGGACATTTTAGCCAAAAACATGGTTGTCTCTGCCAGGAGGCTGAAACTTGGCCACAAGTGGATCTTCCAGCAAGATAATGACCCCAAGCACACATCAAAATACACACAATGGTTAATTGACCACATAATCAACATTTTGTAATGGCCATCTCAGTCTCCGGAATTGAACCCCATTGAAAACCTGTGGTTTGAATTGAAAAGGACAGTCCATAAGCGCAGACCGAAGGATATCAAGGATCTGTAAATATTCTGTATGGAATGGTCTAAGATCTTTCCCAATGTGTTCTCCAATCTCATAAAACATTATAGAAAAAGGCTAAGTGCTGTTATCCTTGCAAGGTTCAATAAAATATTTTCCCCTGAGCAATTGTATTAGTATAAAATAATATACATTTCCCTTTTTTTGCATACAATATAGCTCAGTATTTGCATTATTTATTTTATACAGTATTTTTGCTCATCTTTATCAAGGGTGCCAACAATTTTGAATTTGACTGTATTTGTTTGATGGGTGTACCTCCAGATGTAAGCCTTGGCCATGATACTCTCAAGCCGATCGCTGAACTCGAAAAACATATCAATCTGCGAAACGAAAGCCAGAAAAATATTGGTACAGCAAATGTCATGAGAGAACAAAATAAACAAATTGTATCTATTATCAGATGTATTATCAATGTAATGTAATCCATCATTCTTTTTTAATACTGAGAGACAGCATACGTCGAAGCTTCATAGGTGTGCATGCATGTTGTTCCCCAAACACTATCTAATGTCCTAATGCCACCCTCTAGTCTAATGTAATCTATAGCAATTTAATAGAAGATGAAGAACAAAACATATCATGTTTGGTGGTAAAGAAGATAACTGCAGTGTCTACCCTCAGTAGACGGTTGAGTCTGTATAAAGCAGAGAATCCAAACGGGATACCTAGCAAATCGAATGGGATGATGCTGATCATATCCAACTGCCCCAACAGAAAGAAAATACAACGTTTAGTGGAAATAATATACTCATCATGAAACAAGCACAACATATCTATCTACAGTACAGTACATGGTCTTGATATTTCTACATCAATATGTGTGATATGTTACTTGAATTATGCCTCGAAGTGGAATGAACAATGTTGCACTGTGTGTTTCTCTGTATACTATAATATACGCTGAGGGAATACCATCAACAAGGTTTATAGGTGTACACAAGATGAAAGTGAGATAAATGATGAAATAAGAGCTTACATTAAACCTCGAAATCTCTCGATAATGTGGCTTCGTCATAGTCCGGTCTTTCTGAAATATAACATGAAGTCTTATTAACCTGTATGTTTCTCTACATTACGCTGGAGTTGTTGCCTAATAATATAATATATGTTAGAAGTGCATACAAAACATATGCATGCACACTTGAACATACACACACTTGCATGTACGAACACACACGCAGAAACACATACAAACACATACAAACACACCAGTGGAGGCTGCTGAGAACGGCTCATAATAATGGCTGGAATGGAATAAATTGAATGGTATCAAAAACATGGTTTTCATGTGTTTGTTACCATTCCAGTCACTCCATTCCATACATTGTACTCCATTCCAGCCATTATTAAGAGCCGTCCTCCCCTCAGCAGCCTCCACTGAAACACACACACACACAATATCAAGTCCTTCATCTCTCTCTAGTGATATTTAGAATGACTTACAATAATGTCTCCTCCTTTCACAAACTGCAGTCGTGGCTGCCAGAGGATGATATCTATGACATTGACACTGTCAGCAAGAATGTCAGCAATTATCCAGAAAGGAATGGACGCTGGAGTATGGATGGGAAAGACCAAACGAACCGGTGTAAACCAAATGTTGTAGTTGAACGCCAAACTTACAAGTGTTATCCAAGCAATATACTTGCGATCTAGAGAGAGAGAGAGAGAGAAAAATGAATGAATCAATGTGAAAGAAGCTGAAATGCACTGTGTAGTCCATACCTCCTCTTGTAGTGTGGTGTGTATCTGTAGGGTAGTATCTCTAGGGTAGTTTGTATCTGTAGGGTAGTATCTCTAGGGTAGTGGTTATCTGTAGGGTAGTATCTCTAGGGTAGTGTGTATCTGTAGGGTAGTGTGTATCTGTAGGGTAGTATCTCTAGGGTAGTGTGTATCTCTAGGGTAGTGTGTATCTGTAGGGTAGTGTGTATCTGTAGGGTAGTATCTCTAGGGTAGTGTGTATCTCTAGGGTAGTGTGTATCTGTAGGGTAGTATCTCTAGGGTAGTGGTTATCTGTAGGGTAGTATCTCTAGGGTAGTGTGTATCTGTAGGGTAGTGTGTATCTGTAGGGTAGTATCTCTAGGGTAGTGTGTATCTCTAGGGTAGTGTGTATCTGTAGGGTAGTGTGTATCTGTAGGGTAGTATCTCTAGGGTAGTGTGTATCTCTAGGGTAGTGTGTATCTGTAGGGTAGTATCTCTAGGGTAGTGTGTATCTGTAGGGTAGTATCTCTAGGGTAGTGTGTATCTCTAGGGTAGTGTGTATCTGTAGGGTAGTATCTCTAGGGTAGTGTGTATCTGTAGGGTAGTATCTCTAGGGTAGTGTGTATCTGTAGGGTAGTATCTCTAGGGTAGTGTGTATCTGTAGGGTAGTATCTCTAGGGTAGTGTGTATCTGTAGGGTAGTATCTCTAGGGTAGTGTGTATCTGTAGGGTAGTATCTGTAGGGTAGTGTGTATCTGTAGGGTAGTATCTCTAGGGTAGTGTGTATCTGTAGGGTAGTATCTCTAGGGTAGTGTGTATCTGTAGGGTAGTATCTCTAGGGTAGTGTGTATCTGTAGGGTAGTATCTCTAGGGTAGTGTGTATCTGTAGTGTGTAGCTGTAGTGTGTAGCTGTAGTGTAGTGTGCAGCTGTATTGTGTATATGTAGTATGTAGCTGTAGTGTGTAACTTTAGTGCAGTGTGTATCTGTAGTGTGTAGCTGCCCTTACAGAAAAAACACATGCATTTCCGTGATAACGTGTGACGTTAATGTGATAACGTGACAACATGTGAAATCAACATTTGATAACATGAAACTACATATGAAAACATGATCTCATGTGAAATAAATTTGACACCATGGGGGGGATGCAAAATTTCAACAAAGTCATATTTTGATTTTCACATCTGAAAGTTTTTCACATGTAAAAATGTGAGTTCGATTTTAACATCTGCAAGGTTGTAAACGTGGAAATTCAATTTTCCCATGTGAACGTTTTTCCCATGTGAAACTGCAACGGTGAAAAGGTGATGTTAACATGTGAACTCAACAGTGCATTCAGAAAGTATTCAGACCCCTTCACTTTTTCCAAATGTTTTCCAAATGAAATTCGTTATTTACATAACTATTCAGACCCTTTGCTATGCGATTCGAAATTGAGCTGTTTCCACAGATTTTTTTATTTTTATTTATCTTACCTTTATTTAACGAGGCAAGTCAGTTAAGAACAAATTCTTATTTACAATTACGGCCTACACCGGCCAAACCCAGACGACGCTGGGCCAATTGTGCGCCGCCCTATGGGACTCCCAATCACGGCCGGTTGTGATACAGCCTGGAATCAAACCAGGGAGTCTGTAGTGACGCCTCAAGCACTGAGATGCAGTGCCTTAGACCGCTGCGCCATCCTTGAGATGTTTCTACAACTTGCTTGGCGTCCACCTGTGGTAAATTCATTTGATTAGACATGATTTGGAAAGGCACATACCTGTCTATATAAGCTCCCACAGTTGACAATGCATGTCAGAGCAAAAACCAAGCCACGAGGTCGAAGGAATTGTCCGTATTGCTCCGAGACAAGATTGTGTCGAGGCACAGATCTGGGGAAGGGGTACCAAAAAATGTCTGCAGCATTGAAGGTCCCCAAGAACACAGTGGCCTCTATCATTCTTAAATGGAAGAAGTTTGGAACCACCAAGACTCTTCCTAGAGCTGGCCGCCCAGCCAAACTGAGCAATCGGGGGAGAAGGGCCTTGGTCAGGGAGGTGACCAAGAACCTGTTGGTCACTCTGACAGAGCTCCAGAGTTCCTCTGTGGCGATGGGAGAACCTTCCAGAAGACAACCATCTCTGCAGCACTCCACCAAACAGGCATTTATGGTAGAGTGGCCAGACAGAAGCCAGTCCTCAGTAGAAGGCACATGACAGCCAGCTTGGAGTTAGCCAAAAGGCACCTAAAGGACTCTCAGACCATGAGAAACAAGATTCTCCGGTCTGATGAAACCATAATTGAACTCTTTGGCCTGAATACCAAGCGTCACGTCTGGAGGAAACCTGGCACCATCCCTACGGTGAAGCATGGTGGTGGCAGCATCATGCTGTGCGGATGTTTTTCAGTGGCAGGGACTGGGAGACTAGTCAGGATCGAGGGAAAGATGAACGGAGCAAAGTACAGAGAGATCCTTGATAAAAACCTGCTCCAAAGCGCTGAGGACCTCAGACTGGGGCAAAGGTACACCTTCCAACAGGACAACAACCCTAAGCACACAGCCAAGACCACGCAGAAGTGGCTTCAGGACAAGTCTCAATGTCCTTGAGTGGCCCAGCCAGAACCCGGACAAACCCAATCGAACATCTCTGGAGAGACCTGAAAATAGCTGTTCCCTATCCAACCTGACAGAGCTTGAGAGGATCTGCAGAGAAGAATGGGAGAAAATCCCCAAATACAGATGTGCCGAGCTTGTAGCGTCATACCCAAGAAGAGTCGATGCTGTAATCGCTGCCAAAGGTGCTTCAACAAATTACTGAGTAAAGCAGGGGTGTCAAACGTCCGGCCCGCAAACGGGTTTAATCCGGCCCGCGAGATGATTGAAAAAATAAATAAATAAATAAATAAATAAATAAAAATTGTTAAGTATAAAAATGCGCTGCAATTTTTCAATAAAATAAACTGCTGTTCCAATTGCGTCCACTGGATGGCGCAATAGCAATTGTGTTAAGCAAACAAACTGTTTATACCGGGGCAGAGCAAGTAGGTCAAGCACGTGCAGCCAATGAGCTACTTTGTTTTGCCCGCGATATTTATTACGGCTTCTACTTTTAACATTATGTGCTTTGGCACACTCATTGCCCCAATATGTCTCTGTCAAAAAAGAGAAAAGTGGACGCAGAGTGTTCCAAGAAAAATGGTCATCCTATTTATTCACGGAATTGAATGGGAAAGCTGTATGTTTGGTGTGTTCAGAGCATGTTGCAGTGCTGAAAGAATATAACCTTCGTCGCCACTATGTGAGTCTTCATGCCGACAAATATGACAACTTTCAAGGACAGCGGAGATGAGAGAAGGTGAATGAACTGTTGGCGGGTCTGAAGAAACAGCAGTCTGTGTTTACTCACAGCCGAGACATCAGTGACGCTGCAGTGAAAGCTAGCTACCTCATTGCTAATGAAATCGCAGTGGCTTCAAAACCATTTAGTGAGGGTGAATTTGTAAAAACATGCATGATGAAGGCAGCGGAGATTGTGTGCCCTGAAAAGCGGCAGGCTTTTGCAAATATCAGCCTGACAAGAAACATAGTTGCAGACAGGATTTCCGATCTTTCAGTGGATTTGGACAGCCAGTTGAAGCAAAAAGTAAAGTCATTTATTGCGTTTTCGGTTGCAATTGATGAAAGCACGGACATTACAGATGTTGCACAACTGGCCATTTTCATCCGCGGAGTTGATGACACATTGACCGTCACCGAGGAGTTCGTGGAGTTGGTGCCGGTGACAGATACAACGACAGCAGCTGATATTTTTACCGCACTCGTCGGCGCGCTGGACAGGGTCGGAGTGGACTGGTCCCGCGCTGTCAGCCTGGCTACAGATGGTGCGCCCTCAATGATCGGGGAAAAAAACAAGCGTTGTGACAAAGTTCAGAGAGAAAGTGCAATCTGCAAATGGAGGACGTGATTTTTTGACTTTTCACTGTATTTTGCACCAGGAGGCTTTGTGTTGCAAGTCATTAAAGATGGATAACGTCATGAAGGTGGTCATCCAAACTGTTAATTTCATCCGATCCAGAAGCCTGAATCACCGTCAGTTTGACAGCCTTCTCAGAGAGAAAGACCACATCTATGGCCTGCCATACCACACTAAGGTAAGATGGTTAAGCCGAGGTGCTGTGCTGAGGCGTTTCTTTGATTTACGAGAAGAAATTGAACAGTTCATGGAAGAAAAGGGCAAACCAGTGTTAGAATTTCATTCCGCAGAATGGATGCAGGACCTTGCATTTATGGTGGATGTTACAGAGCACCTGAATAACTTGAACAAACAGCTGCAAGGGCGCAACAAAGTTGTCACGCAGTATTATGACAGCATACGTTCTTTCAAGTTGAAGCTGTCATTGTGGGAGACGCAACTTGCCGGTGGTGATGCAGCTCACTTCCCCTGTCTGAAAAAATGTGTGCGCGACCCAACATGTGGCAGACATGAAGCGGTTCAAAGATAAAATAACGGGACTGTTACGGGAGTTTGAGCAACGCTTTCAGATTTATGTTTATATAGTTTTATGTTGATGTGCTATTGTTTTTAATTGATTTTATTTTATTTGTATATTTAACCTATTCTTGACTCTGTGGTTCTTGCACTTGTTTGGGGAACAGGATTTCATTATTTTTATCTACATTTCTGCCTGAGAAATGACACCCTGATATAGTTCTGTGATCTGTGAAACAGTTCTGTTAATCACTGAGGCATTGTGTGTTCTTTGTCCTCAGAACTTTCAAATAACTTGAGGTGTTTTATGATTAATAGTGATGTTGTGCTTTTGGACACTGTCCTCAGGCTCCAGCTTTATGTTTATATGTTTTTATGTTGATGTACTATTGTTTTTAATTGATTTTATTTTATTTGTATATTTAACCTATTCTTGACTCTGTGGTTCTTGCACTTGTTTGGGGAACAGGATTTCATTATTTTTATCTACATTTCTGCCTGAGAAATGACACCCTGATATAGTTCTGTGATCTGTGAAACAGTTCTGTTAATCACTGAGGCATTGTGTGTTTGTGTGTTCTTTTTCTTTAGAATTTTCAAATAAACTTGACGTGTTTTATGATTAATAGTGATGTTGTGCTTGTACTATTTTGGACACACTGTCCTCAGGCTCCAGCTTTATGTTGTATGTTGATCGTATTAAAACAAAGAAAACAATCTGAAGTTGTTGTTTTTAAGTTATATATATACCATGATTTTTCCGGTCCGGCCCACTTGGGAATAGATTTTCCTCCATGTGGCCCCTGAGCTAAAATGAGTTTGACACCACTGGAGTAAAGGGTCTGAATACTTATGTAAATGTGATGTTTTTTTTTTCTTTGCAAAAAAATCTAAAAACCTGTTTTTGCTTCATCATTATGGGATATTGTGTGTAGATTGATTGTGTGTAGATTATTTTTTAAAATCAATTTTAGAATAAGGCTGTAACGTAACAAAATGTGGAAAAAGTCAAGAGGTCTGAATACTTTCCGAATGCACTGTAACTGTGTTATGAAGCTGTAGTGTACATTTTTTGTCATTTAGCAGATGCACTTATCCAGATCTAGGGTTAAGTGCCTTGCTCAAAGGCACATCGACAGATTTTTCACCTAGTCGGCTCGAAGTTTCGAACTAGCAACCTTTCGGTTACTGGCCCAGCTCTCCTCACCGCTAGCTGCCTACCTAATGTGTAGCTGTAGTGTAGTATGTAACTGAGCCTACCTGTGAATGGATCTATGGTGTTACCAAGCACTGAGTCCATGGCGTTTTCTACTGGTTGGAGCAAAGTGTCAATGAAGGAAAAGCTGAACATGGGACAAATGGCTGCATCTCTAGCTGCCTGCTCCTCCTCCTGTTTCTTTAGCCGCTCTGCCTCCTTCTTCTCCGCGTCCACCTTCGCTTTCTCCTCCTTTTTCTTTGCCATCTCAACTGCCTTGATCGCATCCGCTTCTGCTTTTTTTATCGCGTCCTCCTCTGCTTTTATCCTCTCTGCCTCCTTCTTTCTCAGGTAGTCTGGTTTCCTCAACACCGGGGCTATAGAGAACAAGCAGAAATCATTATGAATGATATGAGTGGTATGGAATAGCAGATTAGTTTATAATTATATAGTCTAACATTTGGGCTTTATCATTGAGAACATCAGGCCTTCTAAATTCTAACATGGACCATATGTATTGAAGTATAATATATTATACATACACTATGATACATATACTGTACATTATTAGACAACCGGAAACTAATAAAAAACTAAAGTGATTGATTGATTGATTGACATGTCTTTCTCATTGACACAACAACATCTGTGTACAGTAGGTCCACTTACTGATAGGGGGGCTGATTTCAGGTGTGGTAGTGTAGGGGTCAATGACTCTCTCTTTGTAGATATTTGTCCGGTCTCTTAACCGTTTGACAATGTCCCGGATTGTGTCGTCTGCATACCTGTTGTACACCACCGGGGGAGGTGGAGGAGGGGGCTGCTCTTCACTGCGTCAAGAGACAAGAGGACAAATTGTGCAACAGAGTTCTGATTAATTCAAATAATCAGAAGAAGAACATGATTTGTTTCCAAATAAAAGTGGGATGAATGTTATGGCATGTTCCTTAAATAGATATTGCATGTAAGGGAAGTCCGGACCGGGTGGTGCGATTTTTATTATTGCTTAACAATTTTTTTTGAGTGCTACCGGCTACATCGGTCTGCTAATACACAGTGGCGACCCGTCATTCAGGGTAGGTGTAGAGCCACACCTGTTTTGAGCCCCCCTGTTTAGATAAAAAATATACACTACCGGTCAAAAGTTTCAGAACACCTACTCATTCAAGGGTTTTTCTTTATTTGTACTATTTTCTACATTGTAGAATAATAGTGAAGACATCATAACTATAAAATAACACATATGGAATCATGTAGTAACCAAAAAAGTGTTAAACAAATCAAAATATATTTTATATTTGAGATTCTTCAAATAGCCACCCTTTGCTTTGATGACAGCTTTGCACACTCTTGACATTCTCTCAACCTGCTTCATGAGGTAGTCATCTGGAATGCATTTCAATTAACAGGTGTGCCTTCTTAAAAGTTAATTTGTGGTATTTCTTTCCTTCTTAATGTGTGTAAGCCAATCAGTTGTGTCGTGACAAGGTAGGGGGGGTATACAGAAGATAGCCCTATTTGGTAAATGACCAAGTCCATATTATGGCAAGAACAGCTCAAATAAGCAAAGAGAAACGACAGTCCATCATTACTTTAAGACATGAAGGTCAGTCAATACGGAACATTTCAAGAACTTTGAAAGTTTCTTCAAGTGCAGTCGCAAAAACCATCAAGCGCTATGATGAAACTGGCTCTCATGAGGACCGCCACAGGAATGGAAGACCCAAAGTTACCTCTGCTGCAGAGGATAAGTTCATTAGCGTTACCAACCTCAGAAATTGCAGCCCAAATAAATGCTTCACAGAGTTCAAGTAACAGACACATCTCAACATCAACTGTTCAGAGGGGACTGCGTGAATCAGGCCTTCATGGTCGAATTGCTGCAGCGAAACCACTACTAAAGGACACCAATAATAAGAAGAGACCTGCTTGGGCCAAGAAACACGAGCAATGGACATTAGACCGGTGGAAATGTGTCCTTTGGTCTGGAGTCCAAATTTGAGATTTCTGGTTCCAACCGCCGTGTCTTTGTGAGACGCGGTGTGGGTGAACGGATGATCTCCGCATGTGTAGTTCCCACCATAAAGCATGGAGGAGGAGGTGTTATGGTGTGGGGGTGCTTTGCTGGGGACACTGTCTGTGATTTATTTGGAATTCAAGGCACACTTAACCAGCATGGCTACCACAGCATTCTGCAGCGATACGCCATCCCATCTGGTTTGGGCTTAGTGAGACTATCATTTGTTTTTCAACAGGACAATGACCCAACACACCTCCAGGCGGTGTAAGGGCTATTTTACCAAGAAGGAGAGTGATGGTGTGCTGCATCAGATGACCTGGCCTCCACAATCCCCCGACCTCAACCAAATTGAGATGGTTTGGGATGAGTCGGACCGCAGAGTGAAGGAAAAGCATATGTGGGAACTCCTTCAAGACTGTTGGAAAAGCATTCCAGGTGAAGCTGGTTGAGAGAATGCCAAGAGTGTGCAAAGCTGTCATCAAGGCAAAGGGTGGCTATTTGAAGAATCTCAAATATAAAATATATTTTGATTTTGATTTCTTTAACACTTTTTTGGTTACTACATGATTCCATGTATTATTTCATAGTTTTGATGTCTTCACTATTATTCTACAATGTAAAAATTAAGAAAACCCCTTGAATGAGTAGGTGTATCCAAACTTTTGACTGGTAGTGTATATAATTTTTTTCCTCGCAGAAAAACTTGGGGGGCCAAATAAAACCACCCCTGGGCCAAATTCAGTTGGGGAACCCGGACCGACAATATGGTCTTAGACAGGGCCTAGATTTGATCCTGGGTGCACAGAGCTGCATTGGCTACATTCAAATAACTCCTCGTAATCATTATGGTTGTGTTTACAAAGTCAGCCCAATTCTGATCTTTTGCAACTAATTGGTCTTATAACAAATCAGATCTTTTGCCAATAATTGGGCAAAAGAACAGAATTGAGCTGCCTGTGTAAACCCAGTGGGACCACCATGTCTGTGTTGTCCATGGGGACCTATTGAATCATACTCAGCACAGCAGCATACCTCCCACCTGCCCACTTAGTACTAGGAACAAAATAATCTCTCTCTCTCTGCGCACTGGAGGTAATCCTGGTGCTAGTGATTAGTTGGTTACACAGTCATTGCCAGGTGTGCCAGGAAACTAAGTATATTTTCCTTCTGTACTGTATGTCCTTAATATACTCTGAGAGGATGCTGTATTTACACTGGACTGGTATTCACTTTTTATCTGTCCCTTTTTAATTTACTGCAGTGGGCTAAATCAGGGTCACACAGAGTATTTATTGGTATTGTTAAACAATCTACTTTTAAACAAAAGTATACACATCACATACATGGTTATGGTCTTTAAAAAAAGAAGACACATGTACCATGTCAGATATAGAGTTGAAATGTATTACATTTTGAGTTTGCATCCCAATATTACACTTTATATACATCACAGAAGACTGAAATAAAACAAAACCGTCTGACATAGAAACAGCTGATTTTCAGCAGATTTTTTGAAATAATGTTTATTAATTATGAAATTATTAAAGATATTATTATCATTCCACCCATGAGGCCACTAGAGGCCGCTTTGGTCATTCCACTGCAGGAAAGGGCTACGATGGCTCTTATAAGAATACTATACCAGATGAAGCATTTAAGAAAACACACACATTAAGAGGTATGGAGCTTACTGCTCTGTACAGCCAGAAATAGAAGCAGGTGGGATTTCCGTTCTGTTTTTATCTGGTTGTACCTCAACAAGGAAATAGGATTTCAGCACAAGTCACACCCACTGTATGTAAAGTCAGCCTATACAGAAGCCAAATACAGAATACAAGTTATCTCAATCAAGACCAGTGACTATTTCCCTGTAAAACATAGCCTACTTCCTTGAAGTAAGAAATTAGCTACAGTACAGAGAGAAAGCAAAGAAACCCTTTGCAAATAAAACGTACACGTGAACTACCGCCACCCATCCTCTGACCTTCTTAAGTCACAAATACCCGTAATCCCATAATCTTATTCAGCTACTTTGGGAGTCACAAGCTGCAAGTCATTCTGTAGTGTGGAGGGAAAACATCCATCGCTAAGCAGCTGCCTGCAGCCATAATATAGGCCTACATTGCACTATTAGTCTGTTTGGAGTCTTGCTTATGTTGTCCTTAGTACAGTAACATGTAGACTATTGTCTTCCCACAAGCCACAGCCACTGCAGTTGTGGGAAGAGACTAGTCTACATGTTACTGTGCTGTGTAAGGACAACACATGTATAAGCTTTTTACACCTGTTGTATTCGGCACGTGTCAAATAAAATTTGACTTGATTTGATTTGTTTTAGCTACATGGAAGACACTTAGATCTCTTTAACGAAACACTGAAGAGATTGAACAGAAACTACTTGCTCTCTGGCTACCAAACTATTATTAACACATCTCATCTCAGTAGATGAACAGCCCCACTATGAACTCTCTCTCACCCCCCATGTTCTCCCCTATCTCTTTAACTGGCTAAACTAATAGCCCATGGACACAGTTCACAGCCAGGTGTGATTGATGTTCTTACCCTTCAGCCCCCTCAGTGGGTTTGTCCCCTTCTGCAGGTGCAGGTGCAGGTGCAGGTGCAGGTGTAGGTGCAGGTGCTGGGGCAGCGGCCGGGGCTGGAGCAGGAGCTGGGGCAGGAGCAGAAGCTGGGGCAGGATCTATGGGTAGTGTACAAAATATAATATGAGCAAGTGGACCGTGTAGAACCTGAGTAGAGACTAAAACTTAAGAACATACAATGAGTATACCAATGTCCTATGGGTGGTGGACCATTGTTGATACACACGTGAAACTGTTGCGCATGAAAAACCCAGCAGCGTTGCAGTTCTTGACACACTCAAACTGGTGCGGCTGGCACCTACTAACCCTGTTCAAAGGCACTTACATATTTTGCCTTTCCCATTCACCCTCTGAATGGCACACATACACAATCCATGTCTCAATTGTTGGGTCATTGTCCAGTTGAAAAACAAATTATAGTCCCACTAAGCCCAAACCAGATGGGATGGCGTATCGCTGCAGAATGCTGTGGTAGCCATGCTTGTTAAGTGTTCCTTGAATTCTAAATAAATCACAGACAGTGTCACCAGCAAAGCACCCCCACACCAGAATACCTCCTCCTCCATGCTTTACGGTGGGAACTACACATGCGGAGATCATCTGTTCACCCACACCACGTCTCACAAAGACACGGCGGTTTGAACCAAAAATCTCCAATTTGGACTCCAGACCAAAGGACAAATTTCCACCGCTCGTGTTTCTTGGCCCAAGCAGGTCTCTTCTTCTTATTGGTGTCCTTTAGTAGTGGTTTCTTTGCAGCAATTCGACCATGAAGGCCTGATTCACGCAGTCCCCTCTGAACAGTTGATGTTGAGATGTGTCTGTTACTTGAACTCTGTGAAGCATTTATTTGGGCTGCAATTTCTGAGGCTGGTAACTCTAATGAACTTATCCTCTGCAACAGAGGTAACTCCGGGTCTTCCATTCCTGTGGCGGTCCTCATGAGAGCCAGTTTCATCATAGTGCTTGATGGTTTTTGCGACTGCACTTGAAGAAACTTTCAAAGTTCTTGAAATGTTCCGTATTGACTGACCTTCATGTCTTAAAGTAATGATGGACTGTTGTTTCTCTTTGCTTATTTGAGCTGTTCTTGCCATAATATGGACTTGGTCATTTACCAAATAGGGCTTTCTTCTGTATACCACCCCTACCTTGTCACAACACAACTGATTGGCTCAAACGCATTAAGAAGGAAATAAATTCCACAAATTAACTTTTAAGAAGGCACACCTGTTAATTGAAATGCATTCCAGGTGAGTACCTCATGAAGCTGGTTGAGAGAATGCCAAGAGTGTGCAAAGCTGTCATCAAGGCAAAGGGTGGCTATTTGAAGAGTCTCAAATATAAAATATATTTTGATTTGTTAAACTTTTTTTTGGTTACTACATGATTCCATATGTGTTATTTCATAGTGTTGATGTCTTCACTATTATTCAACAATGTAAAAAATAGTAAAAATAAAGAAAAACCCTTGAATGAGTAGGTGTGTCCAAACTTTTGACTGGTAGTGTATATCTCCTGGAGTTAGATTGTCTACGACAGAAATCCATAGACAAGAGGATAGAATGAGACTTTGTTGATGTTGTGGCTGCAACATTTATGGGTGTGTGTCAAAGGGTACGCCACAGCCAAAACACCAACAATGAAAAGTCTTAATTCTGTCCCCTTGTGTTTGAGTATTATATGGCAAAAACTGAGCAGGTTTAATATCATATAGAAGGAAGAGAAAATTCTAGATGAAAACAAACAAACAAACTTACCTGCTGGTTTAGCCTCCTCCTTCTTAGGTTCTTCCTCTTTCTTCTCATCTTCCTGTGAACACAACACTGTTACCTCACTGAAAACAATGGCCCATATTCACCAACAGACTTAGAGTAGGACTGCTGATCTAGGATCAGATTCCCCCTCTTATTCATTATCACCTGAAAGGCAAAACTGATCCTAGGTCAGCACTCCTACTCTTAGATATGGTCCAATGAGACATGAAGACAGGTGCCCATAAGCACTGGCGTGACGCAGTTTCTCTGGACCCCTGCAAGGTCAGAGTCCCCCACCCCCTCCCTAAAATAAAAAAAAATTGAATGCCTCAGCCAAACAGCCAATCACAAAGTTTAGACTACCGATCGCTGTCCATGGTGTTGAAATTTTGACATGTCTGTGCGGCTGCCTATCGAATCGATAACAGGCTTTCTGTGGTGTCAGAGCACGTAGACTATAGTTTTGTTTTAGCTAATGGATACAATGTTATTGGTAGGCCTATTTGGTCATCATTTTCTCATGTTAAGCCTAACATTTGGCAATAATATATTTACTTGTTCAGTAATTTATAGTTGGAAATTCAAACATTGCAGATTGTACAATTTACAGTGGGGGGAAAAAAGTATTTAGTCAGCCACCAATTGTGCAAGTTCTCCCACTTAAAAATATGAGAGAGGCCTGTAATTTTCATCATAGGTACACGTCAACTATGACAGACAAAATGAGAAAAAAAAATCCAGAAAATCACATTGTAGGATTTTTAATGAATTTATTTGCAAATTATGGTGGAAAATAAGTATTTGGTCAACAACAAAAGTTTCTCAATACTTTGTTATATACCCTTTGTTGGCAATGACACAGGTCAAACGTTTTCTGTAAGTCTTCACAAGGTTTTCACACACTGTTGCTGGTATTTTGGCCCATTCCTCCATGCAGATCTCCTCTAGAGCAGTGATGTTTTGGGTCTGTCGCTGGGCAACACGGACTTTCAACTCCCTCCAAAGATTTTCTATGGGGTTGAGAGAAATTACAGGTCTGTGAGAGCCAGAAATCTTGCTTGTTTGTAGGTGACCAAATACTTATTTTCCAACATATAATTTGCAAATAAATTCATTCATGTACCTATGATGAAAATTACAGGCCTCTCTCATCTTTTTAAGTGGGAGAACTTGCACAATTGGTGGCTGACTAAATACTTTTTTCCCCCACTGTATGTGCTTTCTTGAGCAGGGGGACCTTGCGGGCGCTGCAGGATTTCAGTCCTTCAGTCCATTTCAGTCCATCTTGCATGGAGCCCCAGGCCGAGGGAGATTGACAGTTCTTTTGTGTTTCTTCCATTTGCGAATAATCGCACCAACTGTTGTCACCTTCTTACCAAGCTGCTTGGCGATGGTCTTGTAGCTCATTCCAGCCTTGTGTAGGTCTACAATCTTGTCCCTGACATCCTTGGAGAGCTCTTTGGTCTTGGCCATGGTGGCGAGTTGGCAATCTGATTGATTGATTGCTTCTGTGGACAGGTGTCTTTTATACAGGTAACAAGATGAGATTAGGAGCACTCCCTTTAAGAGTGTGCTCCTAATCTCAGATCGTTACCTGTATAAAAGACACCTGGGAGCCAGAAATCTTTCTGATTGAGAGCGGGTCAAATACTTATTTCCCTCATTAAAATGCAAATCAATTTATAACATTTTTTACATGCGTTTTTCTGGATTTTTTTGTTGTTATTCTGTCTCGCACTGTTCAGATAAACCTACCATTAAAATTATAGACTGATCATTTCTTTGTCAGTGGGCAAACGTACAAAATCAGCAGGGGATCAAATACTTTTTTCCCTCACTGTATGTCTCCATAAGCTTGGCACATCTAGCCACTGGGATTTTTGCCCATTCTTCAAGACAAAACTGCTCCAGATCCTTCAAGTTGGATGGGTTCCGCTGGTGTACAGCAATCTTTAAGTCATACAACAGATTCTCAATTGGATTGAGGTCTGGGCTTTGACTAGGCCATTCCAAGACATTTAAATGTTTCCCTTTAAACCACTCAATTGTTGCTTTAGCAGTATGCTTAGGGTCATTGTCCTGCTGGAAGGGGAACCTCCGACCCAGTCTCAAATCTCTGGAAGACTGAAACAGGTTTCCCTCAAGAATTTCCCTGTATTTAGCACCATCCTTCAATTCTGACCAGTTTCCTAGTCCCTGCCGATGAAAACATCCCCACAGCATGATGCTGCCACCACCATGCTTCACTGTGGGGATGGTGTTCTCGGGGTGATGAGAGGTGTTGGGTTTGCGCCAGACATATCGTTTTCCTTGATGGCCAAAAAGCTCAATTTTAGTCTCATCTAACCAGATTATCTTCTTCCATATGTTTGGGGAGTCTCCCACATGCCTTTTGGCGAACACCAAACGTTTTTGCTTATTTATTTTTTTAAGCAATGGCTTTTTTATGGCCACTCTTCCGTAAAGCCCAGCTCTGTTATCTTTGGACTCTTTGTTGCCTCTCTGATTAATGCCCTCCTTGCCTGGTCCGTGAGTTTTGGTGGGCGGCCCTCTCTTGGTAGGTTTGTTGTGGTGCCATATTCTTTCAATTTTTTTAATAATGGATTTAATGGTGCTCTGTGGGATGTTCAAAGTTTCTGATATTTTTTTATAACCCAACCCTGATCTGTACTTCTCCACAACTTTGTCCCTGACCTGTTTGGAGAGCTCCTTGGTCTTCATGGTGCCGCTTGCTTGGTGGTGCCCCTTGCTTAGTGGTGTTGCAGACTCTGGGGCCTTTCAGAACAGGTGTATATATACTGAGATCATGTGACAGATCATGTGACACTTAGATTGCACACAGGTCAAATCAAATCAAATGTTATTGGCCACATGCGCCGAATACAACAGGTGCAGACATTACAGTGAAATGCTTACTCACAGCCCTTAACCAACAGTGCATTTATTTTTAATAAAAAAGTAGAATAAAACAAAAAAGTGTTGATGAAAAAAAGAGCAGAAGTAAAATAAAATAGCAGTAGGGAGGCTATATATACAGGGGGGTACCCTGTATATATATTTAACTAATTATGTGACTTCTGAAGGTAATTGGTTGCACCAGATCTTATTTAGGGGCTTCATAGCAAAGGACATGAATACATGCACCACTTTTCCGTTATTTATTTTTTAGAATTTTTTGAAACAAGTTATTTTTTTCATTTCACTTCACCAATTTGGACTATTTTGTGTATGCCCATTACATGAAATCCAAATACAAATCGATGTAAATTACAGGTTGTAATGCAACAAAATTGGAAAAACGCCAAGGGGGGTGAATATTTAGCTGCTATTTAAAAAACCTTTTATAAAAATTACACATCAAATAGCCTAACAATGAGGAAAAAAGTAGTCGGCTTTATTAGATACTATTTATTGTTGAACTCAGCAGGTTTTGTCTGGCTAATAGCCTACACAAAATGGCTGCAAAGGTAAATTAAATCCAACTTGAGATACTGGTCTTCTGAAGTCCTCCTGAGACATTGTGCATTATAATGTCCCAGAGCTTCCTATACAGCTAATCTCTTTCCATAACGTGTTGAGGCCTGCAATTAAGGAGAATGAGAGGCTCAATTAAAGATGTTACAGAACTGCTGAATTTGAATCAGCACTCCCTTCTGCCCAGTTTCCCTGATGTTGCTACGGCAATCAAACTGATTTTAAGCATCCCTGTAACTGTTGCTTCTGCGGAGAGATCATTTTCTAAACTAAAACTCATAAAAAACTACCTAAGAAGCATTAGGCTTTTGGTCTGATATGTGCTTTTGAACACCTGAGTAAGCTCCGCTCATTGCACTGGCGCTGTAGCCTTGACCTAGGTATTTGTTCACGATATCCCCTTACTTTCAATCAGTCCAATCATTTATCTTTAAAGGCCTGAGGCTTTTTGACCAGTCACATTCTTGAAGCCCAAGAAGCAAACACTTACCTTTCTAGTACATATGGAAATTAAAATGGTTTATTAACTACTTTTTGGAGGGTTAATGTCAAAATTATTTATTACTTATTTTTTTTATATAGACATCGATGACAGGCGCATGGGCCCCCAGAGCTCTTGGGCCCCCCCGCCTTGCGAGGGCTGCGGGGGTGTCTGGTACACCAGTAGCCATAATAATAATAATATGCCATTTAGCAGACGCTTTTATCCAAAGCGACTTACAGTCATGCGTGCATACATTTTCTTTGTGTATGGGTGGTCCCGGGGATCGAACCCACTACCCTGGCGTTACAAGTGCCGTGCTCTACCAGCTGAGCTACAGAGAACCACAAGTATGATGCTGTGGAAACAGTCAAGTGTATCACAGCTCACATAATCAAACTATTATTTTTCGGAGGGCTTGGGTTCTTCATTCAGTGCCCAGAATGTACTTGGAGGGAGGGGGTGGAATCCATGTTGGAAATAAGGTGTATGAAAACTCATGGCTTGTAGATATTACATCTGTCTGACTCCAAAGTGAGCACTTCCTCACTTTGGTGTCTCTGATAGATTCATGGCTTTGTCTTATTAACAAACATCTTAATCATATCCTAAGAAAAGGATGATCCAATCATTAATCAGTGAAAATCCTCTCTGTCTTTCATACATGAACTCCCTCCTCCTCATCAATAACAAACACTTTCTTTCCAGACTGAGAAGGCCAATTACCCAGGCCACTGACGGCCGAAACGTTACAATTTTAACTTTAACTAGATAAATAATAAATAATTTAATTGTGAGCGAGAGTCACACATATTCCTTTCAAACTCCATTATGATGTTTGGTTACACCTTATCTCATGTTGGTTGACAACTTCTTCTCCTCTCCAAAGGCCAATTACTCAGCCTGAAACCGAGGCTATAAGTGCTTCTCTACTCTAGTGCCAGGCTATACTGTTGATAGGAGGTATTTGAGATAGGCTGGGCTCTGAAGCATTGAAGCCAAGCTGTTTCAACCTGAAGCTTTCCCTGATCTGACTGACTCAGCTGTCATGGTTTGCTGTCTAGTCAATCTCACCATCTCATGAGTCACTGCCCAGTGTCCCCATCCAGTGTCACAATCACTGAGAGATACTGTTGAATCTAACATCCGTTTAGAACATGACATTTTGTCCACTTTAAAGGGGCAATCTGGGATTCAAACAACAACAGAGTGGTACCCCGCCACTTTTTTGGTAAACAGCAAGCATTACTCAATATAAAGACAATATCGTTTTGAGCAATTTGTCATGGGATAAGGTTAATTAGTCATACTGTATGTTGACTGTATATATGTCAACCATATTATATTACATTTTTAGGGCCATTTAATCCTGTGTACAGTTTAAGACATTCAGAAACAATCCTAAACAATAAATATAAAATAAAAAAAATACACATTTACATACATCAGTAACAGCCAGTCATTATACTAAAGTCCCACAATATCTATATAATCAGTGGTAATAATATAGGCAGTGTTTATTCAACCGCTCGAAAATTAATTAATTTCTACCCCTATGCCTAAGTATTTGTCCTGCCGGCAAACACTTTCAATGATATATCCTGCTGTAGTGTTTTGGAAAGATAGGCGATGCCTTACCTTGGCTGGAGGTGCTGGGGCAGGAGCAGGAGCAGGAGCTGGTGCAGGGGCAGGGGCAGGAGCCGTGGCAGGAGCAGCAGCGGCATCCGGCTTCGGAGGTGGCTCGGGCACCGAGAACAGTGCTTTGAGCTTGCCAAACATGGTGGTTGTTGGGCTAGTGGGCAGTGTGGGCGAAAGGGAACCTGGCGAGCCTATCCAGGGTTACAGATCTGATCCTTAGACTCTCTCCTCTGTCTTACCAACTGTCTAACCCTGAACGCCTGACAGTCGGAACGACAGCTTGCCTCATGTAATTAATCTCCAGTTCCATGAATTCCCTCATAGGAACTCCCCCTCTCCTCTTCGCTCTTCTCCGCTCTTCCTATGGGATGGGTCAACAAAGAGCAGCTACCACTGCCACCTATGGCTGCTTCACATCCCCAACACTCTTCCTGTGACGTTGGACTGTTTGGTAAATATACTGTGTTGAATGAGCAGCAACTGTACTGTAGGAGGCCATTTTGTTTCTTGTCCATGGCTGCAGCAAGCTTGGCAGTTAGTTTGGATAATTGATCATTAATTCAAATCAATTAATTGATAAATCAGAAAAGTCCAGGAGTTGATCAACAAACTTCAAATAGGTTCAACACCAGATTTGGGTACATTTGTGTACATTTCTTAATACACAATAGTAAAGTGGCAACAGAAGAATTGCACTGTGACTCTTAGGTAGGGGCTAAACTCAGCTATGTTAAAGTGACTATAGTATCTGGGTTATTCTTAGCTTCGCTGGCTACTGAGTGTTAAGGCTGGGGACAGATACAGAAAGGAGACCACTTACTTAATTAAACATCACAATGTCCCGCCCCTTTCCTGGCTAAGACTTCACAATGTCCCGCCCCCTTCCTGGCTAAGACTTCACAATGTCCCGCCCTGGATAAGGGGATTACTGGATGTAACCTACAACTGAGATCTCCATGGTTGGCTTTCTTTCACTTTCAACTCCTATTTAACACAACACACAATAGCTCAGGAACTGATGCAGTCGTTAGTAAATTAGGATTTATTTATTTAGGTAAATGTGTATCTTACAAAGCAGATAGATGGAGTCACTTAAGTAGCTTGTTTTGTAGCTAAACTGTTACACAGAAAAACAAATCATTTGATTGGCACTGCATCCATAAATGTCACCACAAACTACATGAGCTGTGTATTGGCAAATCAAAAATAGTGATTGGCAAAAAAAGAAATGTTTCTAAACCTGACCTATAATTTTTAATTGATATGAAAAGAAAAACCATCAAAAAACTTCTAGACAGATTAATGTGTTCCACTTTTCATATTTTCTTTCAATATTGCACATCTTAATAAAGTTTTTCTAAAGGATAGTATGTGAGAGGGTAGTAGTATTCCTCTTACAAGAATCCCTCAAAATAGTGTTCTGTACACACACTCACACATACTGTTCATTCAGCTGTGAGTGTAAAGAGGGGATTGACAAATAATGCACTGTAAATTCACCCCAAAAGTAATAAATATGAGAAACGATGCAGTTTGATATTCTCAATTTTGTTGATTTTGGGTGGCATGCTACAAGAGAAAGAAAACCACAACACAATACAGTCGATTACAAACCAGCTTGAGCCACTAACAGTATTTATAAAGCTGTCTTGTACCATTACCAACTGTAACTGAACATCAATACACTGTACATACCTGTATAGCTACAGTTGTTAACAACAGGTCAAAGTGAGAGTAAGGGATGTTTCTTACCTTGAGTTTGTCCATAAAGCCTTTCCAGCCCCCAAAGGCACGCAGCATCTTAGGAGTGGGGGGTTTGGGTCCGAACAGCGCCAGTCCATTCTTTTTGTCTTCGACAGCCTTAGCAGCAGCTGGACCCTTCGCCTTCATCAGTTTCCTTGGAGAAAAAAAAATGAGTCAAGTGTATCTATCTCTATTACATTACATGGTATCGTTTTATTTGAATAGTCCATCTATAGCTACATAAAGTATAAATAGAGTTTGATGAGCTATTACTGTATAGATGGATTATCCAAATACCTATTGGTATTGATAAAGGATAGCAGGGAAGCAGTATTCTTTTGCATTTTTAATGTTTTCCCTACAAGAGACTACTACTACTGCTACTAACTAATTATCTTAGATGAAAACTAGGAACTAATCCAATGCAGTACCAATAATACAGCCAATCTCCTCTCTTACTTTCCTTTCCTGGCCAGAACTTTCTGAGCCAATGGGTAGTGGACCAGAATTTCAAAGAGATCCTTCTTTTCCAGGACGAACAGGTTAGCAAAGCCATGAGCTTTGACGTTAGCTGTCCTCCTGTTCCCGCCATCTTTAGACGATTGCAACAGACTGTTGAACAAAAACACTCCTAGTCATCCAATTGTATAATATAATCTCAGTGTAGGCATCTCAGTGTAGGCTACACCATGTCTGTGTCCGAAATGGCAGCCTATTTCCTTTCCTTCCTACTTTTGACTAGGGTACATAGAGGATTACTTTTTAACAGAGCCTTATTATATGGGCCCTGGTCAAAAAAGTGCTCTATAGGAAATAGGGTACCATTTCAGATGCTGTTCTGTACCTGATTTCTCCAAACACACAGCCAGCCTTCAGTGTAACAAACACGATGGAGTTATCTGGTCCACCAACCACCTGCACTGCTCCAGACTTGATTATGTACATCTCTTTACCAATATCTCCCTACAGGACAAGATAGTCAGACAGAAAACTGTTATGCTATAGATGGACAGTGCCTTCAGAAAGTATTCACACCCCTTGACTTTTTCCACATATTGTTGTGATACAGCCTGAATTTAAAATGGATTAAATTAAGATTTTGTGTCACTGGCCTACACACAATACCCCATAATGTTAGAATATTTTACAAACAAATTGAAAATGAAAAGCTGAATGGTTTTGAGTCAATAAGCATTCAACCCCTTTGTTATGGCAAGCCTAAATAGGTTCAGGAGTAAAATTGTCACATAAAAAGTTGCATGGACTCGGTGTGCAATAATAGTGGAATAAGTCAAGGGGTATGAATACTTTCTGAAGGCACTGTACATCTCTTTACCATTATCTCCCTATGGGGAACCAAATATACACACATAAAGCTGATGAAAAAAGCGGATTATACTGCATCTCTTTACCAATATTACCCTATGCGGACGAAATAGTGTGTTAACTATCTGACTGCATTTAACATCTGACTGCATTTAACAGATCCCTTATAGACTACATGAAACAGCTAATTCCATGACTGAGTCTCTTTCTCTCTCTCTCTATCACCCCCTCTTTATTTCTCTCTCCCCCCCTCTCTCTCCGTTCTAATGCCTGTCTCCCCTCTACGCAATTTCACCTCCAGCGATGACAGGATTATGTCTGACATGTTTAAGAAAGTGCTTTGGCAGCAGCAGACAGGCAATAAAACAACAAACACACACAAACTCACCTTCTGCACCACAAAGTCCCCAGGTAGATATATAATAGACTTAAGCCTCAGCAACATGTCTACCAACATCTGGTTATCACAACCCTGAGGAAATACAATTCAACGTCATAGACTAAAGCAACACAAGGTATTACACATACACATTTCTGTGTGAGGTTGACTTAAAGACAATTTCAAGATATGATGCAAACTTTTTTTTTAGTCATTTAGCAGACGCTCTTATCCAGAGCGACTTACAGTTAGTGAATACATATTTTTTCTTTTTTAATACTGGCCCCCCGTGGGAATCGAACCCACAACCCTGGCGTTGCAAACACCATGCTCTATCAACTGAGCTACATCCCTGCCGGCCATTCCCTCCCCTACCCTGGACGACGCTGGGCCAATTGTGCGCCGCCCATGAGTCTCCCGGTCACGGCCGGCTGCGACAGAGCCTGGATTCGAACCAGGATCTCTAGTGGCACAGTTAGCACTGCGATGCGGCGCCTTAGACCACTGCGCCACTCAGGAGACTATATAGTATGTATTTATGCCTATAGGCTACATTTAGGTTTTTCTTTCATTATTTTAGGCTATCTGGCATTAGTGCGTAAGCCTAATGCCTGATGTCCACCAGATGCATTTTGTTTGTTTTGCCGGCCCGTATTTTCAGTACTTGACGCACATGTGCTTTGCTTTTGAACTTGCTAAAAGCTAGCTGACTGTGTCCATAAAATGTATATATTATGTATAAGCTGGAATTAGAGGCCTAAGCGTTGTTGTTCACTAGTTTACTCCAATTAGGGAAGGGGTGGTGGGGTTGGAAAGTAATAAAGGGAAATATATTTTAAAAAAGGATATGTGTATATACAGTGCCCTCCACAATTATTGGCACCCCTGTTTAAGATGTGGTCGAGGACTTCCAAAAATGCTCCTTTTTTTTTTAAACAACATAGAACCCAAATGCAAAAAAATAGAAAAATCCAACCTTTTATTTAAGTACATTACTTTGGTGTAAAAAAAAAAATCACACATTTAGAAAAAAATAAACTTGAAATCATGTGTCCCACAATTATTGGCACCCCTGATGTTAATACTTTGTACAACCCCCTTTTGCCAACAAGACAGCACTTAATCTCCTCCTATAACATTTCACAAGATTGGAGAACACAGAGAGAGGGATCTTTGACCATTCTTCTTTGCACAATCTTTCTAGATCATCCAGTGTCCTGGGTCCTCTCTTATGCACTCTCCTCTTTAGCTCGCCCCACAGGTTTTCGATTGGGTTGAGGTCTGGGGACTGAGATGGCCATGGGAGGACCTTGAGTTTGTGACTGCTGAACCATTTTTGTGTAGATTTTGCCACATGTTTTGGATCATTATCCTGCTGAAAGACCCAATGACGACCCATCTTCAGCTTTCTGGCAGAGGCCATCAGGTTTTTATTTAAAATGTCCTGGTAGTTCAAAGCGTTCATAATGCCATGCACCCTAACAAGGTTCCCAGGGCCTATGGAAGAGAAACAGGCCCACAGCATCACAGATCCTCCACCATACTTCATGGTGGGCATGAGGTGCTTTTCGGCATACTCATCTTTTGTTTTACGCCAGACCCACTTAGAGTGTTTGTTGCCAAAAAGCTCAATCTTAGTCTCATCTGACCAAAGCACACGATCCCAGTTGAAGTCCCAGTGCCGCTTAGCAAACTCCAGACGTTTACGTTTGTGAGTGTTAGTGAGAAAAGGCTTTTTCCTTGCATGCCTCCCAAACAGCTTGTTGGCATGTAGAGAGCGTCTGATGGTTTTTTTGGAGACTTTGTGACCCCAAGATGCCACTCTTTGATGCAATTCTGTGACAGTGAGTTTAGGACTTTTTTTTACTTCTCTTACCATCCTCCTCACTGTGCGTTGTGGCAAGATAAACTTGGGACCTCTTCCAGCCTTGTTTGTCACTGTTCCAGTTGTTTTAAACTTCTTAATGATTCCTCTGACTGTAGATACGGGCAAGTTAAGGCGAGTGGCTATTTTCTTGTAGCCATTGCCTGACTTATGAAGGTCGACACAAATCTGCCTTACTTGAATGGTGTGTTCTCTTGTCTTTGCCATGTTGACAAATGGGTAAGAGAATTAGGCCTCTGTGTCACGTCATATTTATACCCCAGGGAAACAGGAAGTCATTAATTACTAATTAAAAGTTCCTAGATACCCTGACCAACTTTAGCAACTACAGAAAAATATATTTTAAAAAAAATCAATTAAAATTTTCAGCGGAATTGTTAGGGGTGCCAATAATTGTGGAACTCATGATTTCAAGTTTTTTTTTTTCTAAATGTGTGATTTTTTTTTTTACCACCAAAGTAATGTACTTAAATAAAAGATTGGATTTTTCTCTTTTTTTGCATTTGGGTTCTATGTTGTTTAAAAAAAAAGATAATTTTTGGAAGTCCTCGACATCATCTTAAACAGGGGTGCCAATAATAGTGGAGGGAACTGTATATGTACAGTTGAAGTCTGAAGTTTACATACACTTAGGTTGGAGTCATTAAAACACGTTTTTCAACCACTCCACAAATGTCTTGTTAACAAACTATCGTTTTGGCAAGTCGGTAAGGACATCTACTTTGTGCATGACACAAGTAATTTTTCCAACAATTGTTTACAGACAGATTATTTCACTTACAATTCACTGTATCACAATTCCAGTGGGTCAGAAGTTTACATACACTAAGTTGACTGTGCCTTTAAAGAGCTTGGAAAAATCCAGAAAATGATGTCATGGCTTTAGAAGCTTCTGATAGGCTAATTGACATCATTTCAGTCAATTGGAGGTGTACATGTGGATGTATTTCAAGGCCTACTGTCACGATCGTCAGAGAGAGTGGACCAAGGCGCAGCGTTGCAGGCAAACATATTTATTTAAAGAGAGTAAACACTCGAACAAAACAACAAACGATACGTGCAGTCCTACGGTACAGACCAAAAGGAACAAACCAACTGGAACAAGATCCCACAACTAATGTGGGAAAACAGCCTCTATAAATATGGCTCCCAATCAGAGACAACCAGCAACAGCTGACACTCGTTGCCTCTGATTGGGAACCACTCTGGCCAACACAGAAATACAATACCTAGAATAAACACACCCTGGCTCAACATATAGAGTCCCAGAGCCAGGGTGTGACAGTACCCCCCCCTAAAGGCGCGGACTGCGACCGCGCCTAAACATAAACAAACCAGGGGAGGGCTGGGTGGGCATTCCTCCTCGGAGGCGGTTCCGGCTCCGGGCTTGCTCACCACCCTCCAATAATCCCCCCGTAGCGCCCCTGATCCGGTCTGGCCCCGCTGGCTGGAGCTAGACTGGACATCGTAGGAGCGGATTGCTTAAGCTCCAGTGTGGAGCAGCTGACCGGTACCTGACCAGGCACCGGTGACCCAGGCACGGGTTGTGCCGGACTGACGACGCGAACCCCTGGATTGGTGCGTGGAGCAGGAACGGGCCGGACCGGGCTGACAATGCGCACCCCTGGCTTGGTGCGTGGAGCAGCAACGGGCCGGACCGGGCTGACGACGCGCACCCCTGGCTTGGTGCGTGGGGCAGGAACGGGCCGGACCGGGCTGACGATGCGCACCCCTGGCTTGGTGCGTGGAGCAGGAACGGGCCGGAACGGGCTGACGATGCGCACCCCTGGCTTGGTGCGTGGAGCAGGAACGGGCCGGACCGGGCTGACGATGCGCACCCCTGGCTTGGTGCGTGGAGCAGGAACGGGCCAGACCGGGCTGACGATGCGCACCCCTGGCTTGGTGCGTGGAGCAGGAACGGGCCGTACCGGGCTGACGACTCGCACCCCTGGCTTGGTGCGTGGAGCAGGAACGGGCCTTACCAGGCTGACGACTCGCACCCCTGGCTTGGTGCGAGTGGCAGGAACAGGCCGGGCCGGGCTGGCGACGCGCACCGTAGGCTTGGTGCGAGTGGCAGGAACAGGCCGGGCCGGGCTGGCGACTCGCACCCCTGGCTTGGTGCGAGTGGCAGGAACAGGCCGGGCCGGGCTGGCGACGCGCACCGTAGGCTTGGTGCGAGTGGCAGGAACAGGCCGGGCCGGGCTGGCGACGCGCACCGTAGGCTTGGTGTGAGTGGCAGGAACAGGCCGGGCCGGGCTGGCGACACGCACCGTAGGCTTGGTGCGAGGGGCAGGAACAGGCCGGGCTGGGCTGGCGACGTGCACCGTAGGCTTGGTGCGAGGAGCAGGAACAGGCCGGCCCGGGCTGGCGACGCGAACTGTAGGCTTGGTGCGAGGAACAGGAACAGGCCGGACCGTACTGGGAACACACACCACTGGCCTTAAACGGGGATCAGGAACGGGCCGGACCGGACTGGCAATACACCTCAGTACCTCTCGCCGTGCCTCTACAACTTCCTTCCCTCCTCTCACCAATGGCTCCCGTAACCCGGTGGCCTTCTCTCCTCGTCTCCCATTTCGCCCTGTGGCAGCCTCCTGCTGCCCAGTCGCCCATGCCGTGTGCCCCCCCCTAAAAAATTTCTGGGGTTGCCTCTCGTCCGTCCGACGACGACACTGTTGACGCCGTTGCTCCTCTCTCGCCAGGGCCTTAATCTTAGCCCATGGCCCTTTGCCCCCAAGCATGTCCTCCCAGGACCACGATTTGCCCACATGGGCCATCGCCAACCTCTCCAGCTCCTTTCCCGGCGCTTCCTCCCATGTCCAGGCCGCCTGCTCCTGGACACGCTGCTTGGTCCTGGTATGGTGGGATCTTCTGTCACGATCGTCAGAGAGAGTGGACCAAGGCGCAGCGTTGCAGGCAAACATATTTATTTAAAGAGAGTAAACACTCGAACAAAACAACAAACGATACGTGCAGTCCTACGGTACAGACCAAAAGGAACAAACCAACTGGAACAAGATCCCACAACTAATGTGGGAAAACAGCCTCTATAAATATGGCTCCCAATCAGAGACAACCAGCAACAGCTGACACTCGTTGCCTCTGATTGGGAACCACTCTGGCCAACACAGAAATACAATACCTAGAATAAACACACCTTGGCTCAACATATAGAGTCCCAGAGCCAGGGTGTGACACCTACCTTCAAACTCAGTGCCTCTTTGCTTGACATCATGGGAAAATCAAAAGAAATCAGCCAAGACCTCAGAAAAAAAATTGTAGACCTCCACAAGTCTGGTCTACCACGTTCATCTGTACAAACAATAGTACAAAAGTATAAACATCATGGGACCACACAGCCGTCATACTGCTCAGGAAGGAGACACATTCTGTCTCCTAGAGATGAACGTACCCTGGTGCGAAAAGTGCAAATCAATCCCAGAACAACAGCAAAGGACCTTGTGAAGATGCTGGAGGAAACAGGTACCAAAGTATTTATATCCACAGTAAAACGAGTCCTATATCGACATAACCTGAAAGGCCGCTCAGCAAGGAAGAAGCCACTGCTCCAAAACCACTATAAAAAAGCCAGACTACGGTTTGCAACTGCACATGGGGACAATGATCGTACTTTTTGGAGACATGTCCTCTGGTCTGATGAAACAAAAATAGAACTGTTTGGCCATAATGACCATCGTTATGTTTGGAGGAAAAAGGGGGAGCGCTTGCAAGCCGAAGAACACCATCCCAACAGTGAAGTACGGGGGTGGCAGCATCATGCTGTGGGGGTGCTTTGCTGCAGGAGGGACTAGTGCACTTCACAAAATAGATTGCATCATGAGGGGGAAAATTATGTGGATATATTGAAGAAACATCTCAAGACATCAGTCAGGAAGTGAAAGTTTGGTCGCAAATGGGTCTTCCAAATGAACAATGACCCCAAGCATACTTCCAAAGTTGTGGCAAAATGGCTTAAGGACAACAAAGTCAAGTTATTGGAGTGGCCATCACAAAGCCCTGACCTCAATCCTATAGAACATGTGTGGGCAGAACTGAAAATGCGTGTGCGAGCAAGGAGGCCTACAAACCTGACTCAATCACACCAGCTCTGTCAGGAGGAATGGGCCAAAATTCACCCAACTTATTGTGGGAAACTTGTGGAAGGCTACCTGAAACGTTTGACCCAAGTTAAACAATTTAAAGGCAATGCTACCAAATACTATTTGCGTGTATGTAAACTTCAGACCCACTGGGAATGTGATGAAAGAAAGAAAAGCTTAAATAAATCATTCTCTCTACTATTATTCTGACATTTCACATTCATAAAATAAAGTGGTGATCCTAACTGACCTAAGACAGTCCGTACAGTAGTTGCAGCGATGGGACAAGACTGTAACTACCAATTGGATATCACGAGATAAAATATATATATAAAAGATGGGGACATCAAATCAGCCAGGTCACCAGTGATTCAAGTCAGTATTCGACGTCCATCCATGTCGGGAGATTACGTGGATACCATCCCCTAGGGGCAACAGTGAGCGCTGTTACATTCAAGTAGGTTTCAGTTTTACTAGGGCATTGGAGATAGCAGATGGGCATAAGCATCTGCCTCTGAATCCAAAGGTTGCACGTTCGAATCCAGCGATAGAAAGTTTTAAGCCTATCCCAATCCAAGCCTATCTTCTAGGGCAACATATAATGTCAAAAAATAAGCTACATGTATCTAATTATAGACAAGTTGACTAACAAATAGCCTACCAAAAATATTCTAAATTATAAGTAGAAACATATCTAAATCAGGACCAGAAAATCCTGCACCCCCTGTCAAAAAATTATCTGACTGTAGCCTATAGCGCATTTTCTATATTGGCGGGTTAGGGCCTCAGATTTTCATTTCATCACATTTAGTCAGGCGGTTGCGGATGGGTTATTAGCAATTGCGGGCAGGTGTGGTTGAACAAACAGCTGACTCATGCACCACTAGTGTGCATGCGTGCATGCTTTCGTGTGTACCTTAAATAGATCAATTTTCTGGAAGGTAGTCAGGTTGACGTCAACAGCAATGGCTGTCCTCATGACCAGAGGCATCTGCTCCAGCAGCTCAGACTCATCTAAAGGCAGGCAAGAAGAACCATAAATACACAGGTAATTACTGATGTCTTATCTAACATAACTCTTATTCACATAGACCTGAGCCTCTGTTAAAGGTAGACTCAGCGATGTGACGTAGATGCAGAAAGTAAACAGCATAGTGGGTCCATTTCTGAAACAACTAAGAGTGTTGAAGCGCAAGGCTCAACTTCTCCACTGTTTTAGTCCCGTGGCTACCACGCTGTACACAGTGCACATGCACAGATACTGTGTGTGACTGTGTGAGAGCAAAGTGTTGCATCTCGCTCATCTCACTATCTCAGGCGCTGCTCCTGGCAACGTCATTTTGCAGAGTCTACCTTTAATGCTTGAAAGAAAATATTGAGGTTGCGTCTCAAATATGCAATACAGTGCCACTTGGGACGCAGCCTGAGAGTTTCCTTACCCAGCATGCCCTGGGCGTCCCAGGTGTAGTTGTACCAGGTGCGTATCCTGTTCTGACACAGTTTGGGGATGTGATTTGACACCATATAATACACAGTGTTGTCCATGGAGGAACGAAAGTAGGTCTGGCCTGCGGTGGCTGCCCCAATGACATCTCTCATCTGGAACGGATCATATTAGACACATAGGTCAACTGAGGTCAAGCTCAAGTTCAACTTCTAACTTTATTGGTCCGAGAGGGGAACATTTGTTACAAGTTGGTTGTACAGCTAAATTACACAAACAATTTTTTACACACCCCCACTCCTGCGCACACACACACATGCACCAACTTTTAACAAATGTAATAAGTGACATTTACAATAAATCAAATAAACATGTAACAGGAATTCCAAGCTAAATACAGGTCAGTGAGGCTGGTCAGTAGGCTAAAATCGTCTTTGATTCATTACCAACCCACAACCTGACTACTTACCTGCATTTCTACAGGTAAACAATCTACTATATCTATATCAGTCTGGATAGATCAGAGTCCTGAGACATAGGTGGCTATGGGCCAGCGAAATAAGGCTATCATCAAACATCCTCTTTGGTTCACTTAAACAGATTAAGTCTAATACTGGACTAAACTGCACTTTCAACAGCGATTCTCCAGTGAGATTGCTTTTTAGTCCAGGACTAGGCTTAAGCTGTGTCCAGGAAACTCAAAGTTACTTTCGTAACCCCGGTTCTCTGATATTATGAGTGAGATATCTCACATATGGGATTGACCTGAATCTCAGAAGCTCAAAGAACCAATTGCACACGTTTGTCGGAGACAGGGGTCGAGTGGCAAATTAGGTGAGCCCCTCCCCTCACGATAAGGAGCCACTCGCCCGCCCTCTAGTCATTCTCGAGCATGCCGAACTTCCTCACACTCTTGCGAGCGAGGAATGCAGTGAGATATCGCACTCATAATATCAGAGAACCAGAGTTACAAAAGTAACCTTGCGTTCTATTTCAATTATCCGTTTCAATATCTCACATGTGGGATATGGCCAACTCCCGTATCGCAAGCATGCTCTCCGAAGCCAGGTAGTCTCAACGTATCAACCCTCAGAGGCCCCGACACTGAGGACAATATGCGCCAAAGAAGTGATATCTAGCTGGTAAAACCTCATAAAAGTATGAGAGGATGCCCAACAAGCCGCATCACAAATCTCCTGTAAAGAGATGGCCTTGAACAGTCCCCAAGAGGTAAACATACCTCTGGTGGAGTGAGCCCTCAGGCTCCCACAAAGGCTGTAACCCCTTGCTATTATAGGCCAATATAATAGCTTCCACAATCCAATGTGATAACTGTTGACAAGAGAGGGGCCTCCCCTTGCAAGGAGGTGCCCAGGACACAAAGAGTTGGTCGCTTTTGTGCAAAGCTCTTGTTCTATCAAGTATACACGCAACGCACGTACTGGACACACATGATAGAGACGCTTTTCTTTCGTAGAAGTGAAGGGTGGAAGGGTGGAAAGCCACAAGCTCCAAGGCAAGACAATTGTAATTGTCGCTTACCTTAGGCATAAAGAAAATCCCTGCATAACGGGAATGCCAGGGCTCGTCGTACAGCAGGAGAATGATCTCCACTACCCAAAGCTTGCCTGGCCATCGAGGGGCTACCAAGATGAGGGATGAGCCTTCTTCCCTTACTCTGACTGAGCTGCCTCTACACATTTGCTGAATGTTTATGGAGCTAGAGCTAGCCCGAATGGGACAGCGATGGATTTGAAGGCTGTGCCTTGAAAAGCAAACCTTAGAAACCTCCTGTGTGCTGGCTGGATGCTTATGTGAAAATAAGCGTCCTACAGGTCGACTGATATGAACCGAGACAGCACGTTGAATGTAAACATATGGGAATGTGAACGTTTTCAGATAGCTGTTGAGGACCAGTAGGTCAAGAATGGGGCATACCCCTCCCCCTATTTTTGGGAACCAGGAAGTACCCGGAGTAGAAGCCGAGGTGGCTCTCTGCCGCTGGTATTGCCCTGATAGAACCTTTGCTTATTAGAGAGATTTCCTGCTCTAGTATGCATGCCGATCGCCAATCGCCCCTGATTCCAAAATGCAGTTGAAAACGGGTGGTCTCAGAGCAAACTGCAGTCTGTACCCCTTTGTCACCATGGACCAGACCCAGGGCTGGAATGCGCATGCGTGCCAGTTCCCTGCTCTTGTGGTGAGTAGCCCACAGTTCAGTAGATTCTCGCTCACCAGTGGTGCTGTTGGGAAATAATCAGCTGTGCGGGACCTCGATGCGGCTGCAGCGAAGGACCGTTTTCCCCACTGTCAGCCCCTGTTCAGGGGCCCGAATCTGCTTCATTTCTGGGGGATTTGCACGGAAGGCCCTGGTGCCAGCTAATTGCCCTCTCCCTGCCGCGAAGCCTTGGCTCGTGGAGGGTAGCCGGGTAGCCACAGTTCCCGGGTCTACGGGATGGCATGGCAGCGACAACCGGCGCAAAAAGTTCCTTCGGCTTGACAGGAGTGTCAAGGAAATCTGCTTTTTCTTTGTCCAACAGGCTGGACAAGTTGAGCCACAAGGCTCTCTCCTACACCACTGCAAAGCTTATGGTACAGCCACAACCTTGAATGGTGCCTCTGGAGGCTCTGAGGTTGAGGTCTGTGATGACACAGATCTCATCCCAAAGTCTGGGCTAGACTTGCCAATAGCTAAGAGATCATGCATCTCCAGCATCAAATCGGCTTGGTAGGCCAGCAGTAAGGAAAAACGTTCAATGAACACATAGACTTTTTGGCAGATAAATATGGAAAAGCGGTCCATCTTACCATGGATGGAAGTGCCTTTCAGTGACGAGGCACTGGGGTTGAGGTGGTTGACCACTGAGGGTTCGACCACCGGTGGCTTGCCATGTTCTTGACATTCATGTTGGCAAAAAGTCAGGTTTGAACCTTGTCGGCTTCCGCCACACAAGCTGGGATGGCTGGAAGGAGTTGCTTGCCTGGGACGATGTGAGAGGGGAGTTTCCTCCCATCGTACCAGTCCCTCTCTGCGCTGCCACCCCCACGGGTTCGGGACCCAGGGAGACAACACACGTTGCACCGCATGGACATACAGTGGGGAAAAAAAGTATTTAGTCAGCCACCAATTGTGCAAGTTCTCCCACTTAAAAAGATGAGAGAGGCCTGTAATTTTCATCATAGGTACACGTCAACTATGACAGACAAATTGAGAGAAAAAAATCCAGAAAATCACATTGTTGGATTTTTAATGAATTTATTTGCAAATTATGGTTGAAAATAAGTATTTGGTCACCTACAAACAAGCAAGATTTCTGGCTCTCACAGACCTGTAACTTCTTCTTTAAGAGGCTCCTCTGTCCTCCACTCGTTACCTGTATTAATGGCACCTGTTTGAACTTGTTATCAGTTTGGGGATGTTTTTCTGCAATGGGACCAGGACGACTGATCCGTGTAAAGGAAAGAATGAATGGGGCCATGTATCGTGAGATTTTGAGTGAAAACCTCCTTCCATCAGCAAGGGCATTGAAGATGAAACGTGGCTGGGTCTTTCAGCATGACAATGATCCCAAACACAGCCCGGGTAACGAAGGAGTGGCTTCGTAAGAAGCATTTCAAGGTCCTGGAGTGGCCTAGCCAGTCTCCAGATCTCAACCCCATAGAAAATCTTTGGAGGGAGTTGAAAGTCCGTGTTGCCCAGCGACAGCCCCAAAACATCACTGCTCTAGAGGAGATCTGCATGGAGGAATGGGCCAAAATACCAGCAACAGTGTGTGAAAACCTTGTGAAGACTTACAGAAAACGTTTGACCTGTGTCATTGCCAACAAAGGGTATATAACAAAGTATTGAGAAACTTTTGTTATTGACCAAATACTTATTTTCCACCATAATTTGCAAATAAATTCATAAAAAATCCTACAATGTGATTTTCTGGATTTATTTTTCTCATTTTGTCTGTCATAGTTGATGTGTACCTATGATGAAAATTACAGGCCTCTCTCATCTTTTTAAGTGGGAGAACTTGCACAATTGGGGGCTGACTAAATACTTTTTTTCCCCACTGTAGATGTGCTGGTGCAGGGGCCTGGGCCTTGCTCGGTACCCCTTGGGCTAGCAGGCTCCATGGTGCCAAAAAACAGCTAATCCGAGAATAAAGTGAAACTAAACTAGCGTTCGCCACGTGGGATAATAGCCTAGCTAGTTAGCACAGTACTAGCCGGAGAAAGCTAATCCTTTAACAATGTGAACATAGCTAGCATTCGCCTCATGGGCTAGTAGCCTAGCTAGTCAGCACAATGTTAGCCAGAGGAAGCTAGATCTTTGTTGGACTCACGACGAACAAAAGCCTGTCTTTCGACCTAAAAAAAGCTAGTCGGTAAGATAGCTAGATTTGCGGTGAGCTAGACAGGTTAGCTAAGCCTTACAGCTAAGCTAGCCATGTCTCAGTAGCTTGTCGTGTGACACTAGCTACCACAGGAGACAAAGGGAAGAAAAAGTGTAAAAGCAAATTCTTACCCGAAGCATAACTTTCCTTTCGGTAAAGTCACCCAAAACAGAAGACGAGAGCTGAAAAACCTGCTTTTGAGACTCAGGTAAATTCCACATGTGAGATATCAAAACAAATAATTGAAAGAGAACCGCCCCCAGTTATTCAAAACGACGTCTATGGCTATGACAAAGACAGAAACTAGGTTGTGGTGTAAGAAACACTGCTATACTAAAAACCTAGAAGGTTAGGGTTTCCAGATGAATCAGGTGGAATGGGGGACTTTGATTAATTCAATAGGAGATCTAGATCCTAGATGGGAGATCCAATGGGAGATCTATCTGACTATGTCTCTTCCTG
Organism: Coregonus clupeaformis; assembly: GCF_020615455.1. Lineage (NCBI taxonomy): Eukaryota > Metazoa > Chordata > Actinopteri > Salmoniformes > Salmonidae > Coregonus > Coregonus clupeaformis. Next base: position 2,027,240 of record NC_059225.1, on the reverse strand, counting down.
TTACCTGTCCAATCAAACTGGAGAACACGAAGACACCCACAAAAAAGTTTGACAACTGAAAGGTAATCTCAAAGACTGTGTGGGGCTCGGGAAGACCACCGATGTTGATCAGACTGCGAACTGCGTAATAGTAACAACGCAAGTACCTGTAGAGAAGAGTGGGGTATTAGGCAGGTATCTGTGTGTGGAGAGGGGTTGGGCGTTAAAGACGGGTGCTAGTCTCTCTGCTCCGAAGTAGCTAGGTCATTTGGTTGTCTATTTTTGACCACCCTGGCACTGGATCTAAGGTTATGACAGGAGATGGGAATAGTGTTAAAAAAATTTTTGGGGAATCTTTATATTTTTGGGGGGTCATATTTGAAGAGAAAAACTGCACCAAAAAAATCAAGGATTGCAGAAAAAAGGAAATTGTCAAACACCAAAACTCTTGGTAAACATAAAATAAAATACACACATTTGACAAAAATCAAGCACACTAAGAAGACTACCTGGCCAAGAAAGATGGACAAAAAGAAGGCGCCGAAAAAATAGTTGGCCATCTGAAACAACTGGCCGAATAAGGTGTCGGGAAAAGGCAACTCTGCGATCATCAGCAGGGATTTCTCCGCATAGAAGAAACTGCTCAGGTAACTACAAAAAAATACACAAGGCAATCCAAATAGAGAAAAAAAGTATACATAAAGTCCAAAGTATGTCCAAATTATGTATATAGATAATCAACTACAAGTATCATGCATGGTCTCATTCTACTAATGTGTATAGCTTTAGAACTTGCTTGCAATATTGACATGGATATATAGTGCAAAAGTATATGACAAATACCTAATGTTGCAAATTACTAATGCTATACAGTAGATACAGTCATGCAGTAAATCAAATTGAACAATAATTTGAGCTCTGCATAGGTGTGCACTGACATGGGGAGATGGAGTTGGTGTAATGTACATACGCGTTGCCTTTGCCAGTGTAGACCCATCTGGTCTTGCCGATGCCCTGGTAGGCTGAGGCCACGTAGTAGGCACAGGCGTTGAGGTGGAGCATGAACAGCAGGTAGCCAATGGTGCGGATCACTCTGGTAACACAGCAAGCAAGGGTATAGCACTTTAAGATAAATGTTGCTGTAAAAAGGACTATAGCAATTTACTGTATTTGATCAATTGATTGGTTGTTTGATTGATTGAAGGGTCATCAGCTCACTGCTGACAGTCATGTCGGATTTCATCATATTTGGAGTTGGTACAGTACAAAGGATTGATTCTAGGCAAAACTTAGGCATGCTTAAGTTGTAAAGTTAGTGACATACCTCCAAATGTAGGCCTTGGACATGAGGCTCTCCAGCCGATCACTGAACTCAAAGAATGTGTCCACCTAAAGAAGAACTCAAAATCAACACCCCAAAAGTAGCATACATCAAAAAGTAGCATACAAAAGAGGACCACAATGAAAGTATTTTTACGTTATTGTGTTTATCCTCGACAGGTTTTAGTATATGTATTTGTTGCCGGGTTTAACATTTGTATGAATTTTAAATAGTTAAATTGTCGAATAAAAAAAAAAGAAGTAGCAAACATAAAAAAGTAGAATACATCAGTGTTAACAGTTGAGTCAGAGCATGCTTTTTTCATTATAATGTGAGTTTGCATGTGACCATAACAGAAAATGCTTTACCTTTATCATTCGATTGAATCTGAAGATGGATTTGTATCCGAATTGGAAGCATAGCAAGTCTATGGGTGCCATTGCTATCATGTCCATCTGAGGAAAGAGATACATAAGTTACAGTAGGTGGTAACTGAAGCCCCTGCCTTGAAGACAAAAAAAATCAAATATATCAATGTTAGATGTTTGTGTTTAAGCCATGAAAAAGTATTTACAGTTTATATAACAAACAGCTACATCTTTGAAGTACCTTAAATCTCTCAGAGCTTCTGTAGTACGCTTTGGTTATAATCCTGTCTTTCTGAAAGGCAGAACATTAAAGATGAAATCACATCTACCTTGGCAATGTTTATGCAGAATACCTGTTTACACAACTACTGCCAGTCCACTGCACACAAGTCTCATTCTGAATACTGGAAGACTGAAAAGGTCTACCTGTGTGGGGCAGTCTACCTGGTCTTTCTAAACACCTTATTAACATATCATTATGCTATTTAATTGGACTGTGGGAAAGACTGATACATGTATACCCTGCTGCAAAATGTATGCAATGCAGGTATGCTTAAATTGAGCTGGAAATGTCATCTTGGCCATTTATTTTTCATATATAATTGTTCATAAGTGTAACACTCACAAAATGCCCTCATAGTTTAAGGACAGTAGTAGTCCTACTTCCTCTGGAGAGAGAGGGAGAGCTGAGTGACTTACAATGACGTCCCCTCCTTTGACGAACTGCTTGCGGGCCTGGAAGAAGATAGAATCAATGAGATAGATGAAATCAGCCACAAGGTCCATAGCTATCCAGTAAGGGATCCACTCCGGGGTGTGGTAGGGGAAACACACACGAGCCGTCATGAACCAGGTGTTGTAGTTGAAGGCCAGAGTCACCAGAGTGAGCCACACGATGTACGCACGATCTACAGAGGGAGGAGGAACGGGAGAAAGAATGGGGGGAGAGAGAGAGAGCAAGAGAGGGAGATAGAAAGAGAGAGAGATAATGAATCAATGTAAAAGCTACGATGCAAGGCTGCAAGGCCCGTATCCAAAATCTTTTCTATTACTACATTAACACTGTATTGCATGGTCAATTATTTACAAAGCAATTTCAGCAAATGTTGCTTAGCAGTTTACCAGAGCAGCAGCAGAGTTGGTATACAGTACATACCTGTGAATGGATCTATGGTGGAGGGCAGCACTGAGTCCATCGCATCCTCAATAGGTTTCAGCCTCCTGTCAAGAAAGGCGGCGACGTCCTGGCCAAAAGTTGTTTTGACCACAGGCTCCAATGCTTTTGCTTCATCTTTCGCTTTTTGCTCGGCCACTTTCTTTTCCGCCATCTCCTGCTTTTTCTTCTCTGCCACCTCTTTCTTTTTTAAGTCTTCCTCTTCTTTCTTTATCCTATCTTGCTCTTCTTGTATTATCCTCTCTTTAATTAATATTTCATAATCCTTTTTTTGATAAATGGGAGCTTGAGTAGAATAAATAAAGAATTAAAACAAAACATTATAAAGTTACATCCTATGATAACCCATAGTCAACAAATATAGCTAAGGAGTCAGATAGATATTTTACACAAAACGGTGCTAAAGCTAAAACTAAATAAAGAACAAACTAAATATGTGTATCCTCTGTGTCCTCTGTGTATTTGAATCCCTTATCCCTTATGACTACCTTGAGTGTGGATACTTACTGACTGGAGGGCTGAATTCAGGTGAGGATGCGTGTGGGTCTATGAGCTTCTCTCTGTATATTTCTGTTCTCTCTCTCATCCTCTTCACTATGACCCGGAGGTGATCATCAGAGTACATATTTACCACTATAGGAGGTGGTGGAGGAGGGGGAACTTCTTCTCTGGAAAGGAAAATAAAATTTCACCATTACTGCATTACAGAATAAGACCCCCATTACATTCCCTTTATTGCAGAATTATTACAAAATACAGCTCTTTCAGAAAGTTAACTGTGTCAACTGTACTCTGGAGAGAAAGAAAAACACTGTCTCAAGTTTTTTTTTCTGAGTGGCAGTCTTTTGTGCCAACTCATGCCAACTCCTTCAATCAATGTCACGCAACTGTTTGGCTTGAAAATGGCAGCAATGGAGTTGGCAAGAGCACAAATAGATCTGGAACCTCAGACAATACCTCAGTTTTGCTCAATTTCAACTGAACATGTTGGTCCAACACTATGGACGAATAAAGTGAACCCTCTGCTGGAATAAACACCACATTACACCCTTGCTTTAAAATGGAACCACACCCGCTGATTTGGCCTCGTTTTTTTGGCTTGCTCCTCAAGAAATGCTGACTGCCATGACAGAAGCCTAACGTTCTATCTGTGCCTATCGTGAATTGGCTTGGGGTGTGGTTTGATGTGGGTGTTTCCTGGGTGTGTCCTTGCCACCAAGACACATATCTGTCAGAAACTTGCCCGCGGCTGTCTCCCGCCACTCAATCACAACAAACAAACCTCCTGCAGGTTGAGTTCAATAACTACAGGCAGATGTATGGTGAGATGTCGGAGTAAACTTTGAAAAGGTCAGTAGCCTACAGAGTAATGTGAGAACAATGCAATTGTTGAATTTATGTAGACATTCTAAACTACAGTGCCTTCAGAAAGTATTCACACCCCTTGACCTTTTCCACATGTTGTTGTGTTACAAAGTGGGATTAAAATTGATTTAATAGTAATTTATTGTCAACGATTTACAAAAATACTCTGCAATGTCAAAGTTGAAGAAAAATTCTAACATTAAAAAAAATGTATTAATGGAAAATAAAACACTAATATATCTTGATTAGATAAGTATTCAACCCCCGGAGTCAATACATGTTAGAATCACCTTTGGCAGCGATTACAGCTGTGAGTCTTTCTTGGTAAGTCTTTAAGAGCTTTGCACACCTGGATGGTACAATATTTGGCCATTATTCTTTAAAAAATTGCTAGACAGCCATTTTCAAGTCTTGCCATAGATTTTCAAGCCGATTTAAGTCAAAACTGTAACTAGGCTGCTCAGGAACATTCAATGTCAACTTGGTAAGCAACTCCAGTGTATATTTGGCCTTGTGTTTAAGGTAATTGTCCTGCTGAAAGCTGAAATTGTCTTCCAGTGACTGTTGCAAAGCAGACTGAACCAAGTTTTCCTCTAGGATTTTGCCTGTGCTTAGCTCTATTCCATTTATTTTTATCCCCCCAAAAAACTCCCTAGTCCTTGCTGATGACAAGCATACCCATAACATGATGCAGTCAACACCATGCTTGAAAATGTGAAGAGTGGTACTCAGTGATGTGTTGTGTTGGATTTACCTCAAACATAACACATTGTATTCAGGACAAAAAGTTCATTTCTTTGTCAAATTTTTTGCAGTATTACTTAAGTGCCTTATTGTTAACAGGATGCATGTTGGAATATTTGTTATTCTGTACAGGCTTCCTTCTTTTCACTCTGTAATTTATGTTAGTATTGTGGAGTAACTACAATGTTGTTGATCCATCCTCAGTTATCTCCTATCACAGCCATTAAACTTTGTAACTGTTTTAAAATCACCATTGGCCTCATGGTGAAATCCCTGAGCGGTTTCCTTCCTCTCTGCTAACTGAGTTAGGAAGGGCGCCTGTACTGGGTGTATTGATACACCATCCAAAGTGTAATTAATAACTGCATCATGCTCAAAGGGATATTTTTACCCAGCTACCAATAGGTGCCCTTCTTTATGAACCACTGCAAAACCTCCCTGGTCTTTGTGGTTGAATATGTGCTTGAAATGCACTGCTCGACTGATGGACCTTACAGATAATTGTATGTGTTGGGTACAGGGATGGGGTAGTCATTTAAAAATCATGTTAAACACTATTATTGTACACAGAGTGAGTCCATGCTACTTATTATGTGACTTGTTAAGCACATTCTTACTCCTGGACTTATTTAGGCATGCCATAACAAAGGGGTTGAATACTCATTGACTCAAGACATTTCAGCTTTTAATTTTTAATTTATACACATTTCTAAAAACATAATTCCACTTTGACATTATGGGGTATTGTGTGTAGATCAGTGCCACATCGCAATTGAATCGATTTTAAATTCAGGCTGTAACACAACGTGGAAAAAGTCAAGGGGTGTGAATACTTTCTGAAGACACTGTAGGTGTTTTGATAACATTCAAATAAAGTACCAGGTCCAGGTAAATAAGAACCCTTTACATAATACCGTAGAATCAGTGTTCTGCTAATATAACAATGTGCACCTTTCATATTTTATTGTAATTCCCAGCCGATACAGATACTGTGCCTGTCGGCATTTTATGTATACAACAGAAGTTCCCTGATCCTGATGCAGAATACACAGGGTTTCTCCCTCCCCATGTTGGTGATACCATTCAATTCAATAATTTAAAAAAGTCAAGACAAGTAAAAGTTATGTCTAGTAACATTTTAATGCCGAGTGCCAGGTCTCTTTCCATTCAGAGACATCAGTATCAAGCCTGTCTGTCGGTCTGGACTTCATCCCATCATCTTGCAAGTCTCCATGTGCTGTCTCCATACATGTTTCTGTGAACATATACACACAGTCACTGTTCTATTACCAATGGCAGTTAGGATAGTTAATATCTGACACAACAAACACGTACTATATTAAAGTATGAACAGGTCAGATAACACCTACCCAATTATGGTCTCCCCATTAAACAACTGAGGCTGCCGTCTTGCAAAAGCATCTCCAGTCCATCTGTACTAATAGGCAGAGTTGAGGCAGAGTTCATCAGTAATACATGGAATGAAAAGGGTGTTGCTATTACTGGACGTTTGTGCTGTACTGTGTTATTAGTAATGACCTCATTATGGATGTGTTGAGTGCCAAGTCTCTCTGCATCTCATGCATCTGTGAACACATACACACGGTCACTGTTTTATTACCAATGGCAGTTAGGGATAGGTGATATCTGACACACAAGCATATACTATGTTGAAGTTTGAACAAGTCACACTAAACCTACCTAATTTTGTTCTCCCCATTGATGACCGTTGGTGAGCAGGCAAGAGGTGAGGCTGGAGGTGAGGTCTTTGCCAGAGCCTCATTGATGGGCATAGAAGTGTAGAGCAGCTCCGGGCCCCTCAAAGATATTGGTCGGTCTCACACACACACACCTTCTGCACCACAAAGTCCCCAGGTAGATATAAACTCAGCAAAAAAAGAAACGTCATCTCACTGTCAACTGCGTTTATTTTCAGCAAACTTAACATGTGTAAACCACTGAGACATAAACTGAACAAGTTCCACAGACATGTGACTAACAAAAATGGAACAATGTGTCCCTGAACAAAGAGGGGGGTCAAAATAAAAGTAACAGTCAGTTTCTGGTGTGGCCACCAGCTGCATTAAGTACTGCAGTGCATCTCCTCCTCATGGACTGCACCAGATTTGCCAGTTCTTGCTGTGAGATATTACCTCACTCTTCCACCAAGGCACCTGCAAGTTCCCGGATATTTCTGGGGGCAATGGCCCTAGCCCTCACCCTCCGATCCAACAGGTCCTGCCAGGATGATCCTGCAGGAAGGGTACCACATGAGGGAGGAGGATGTCTTCCCTGTAACGCACAGCGTTGAGATTTCCTGCAATGACAACAAGCTCAGTCCGATGATGCTGTGACACACCGCCCCAGACCATGACGGACCCTCCACCTCCAAATCGATCCCACTCCAGAGTACAGGCCTCGGTGCAACACTCATTCCTTCGACGATAAATGCGAATCCGACCATCACCCCTGGTGAGACAAAACTGCGACTCGTCAGTGAAGAGCACTTTTTGCCAGTCCTGTCTGGTCCAGCGACGGTGGGTTTGTGCCCATAGGCGACGTTGTTGCCGGTGATGTCTGGTGAGGACCTGCCTTACAACAGGCCTACAAGCCCTCAGTCCAGCCTCTCTCAGCCTATTGCGGACAGTCTGAGCACTGATGGAGGGATTGTGCGTTCCTGGTGTAACTCGGGCAGTTGTTGTTGCCCTCCTGTACCCGCAGGTGTGATGGTGATGTTCGGATGTACCGATCCTGTGCAGGTGTTGTCACACGTGGTCTGCCACTGCGAGGACGATCAGCTGTCCGTCCTGTCTCCCTGTAGTGCTCTTAGGCGTCTCACAGTACGGACATTGCAAATTATTTCCCTGGCCACATCTGCAGTACTCATGCCTCCTTGCAGCATGCCTAAGGCACGTTCACGCAGATGAGCAGGGACCCTGGGCATCTTTCTTTTGGTGTTTTTCAGAGTCAGTAGAAAAGCCTCTTTAGTGTCCTAAGTTTTCATAACTGTGACCTTAATTGCCTACCGTCTGTAAGCTGTTAGTGTCTTAGCGACCGTTCCACAGGTGCATGTTCATTAATTGTTTATGGTTCATTGAACAAGCATGGGAAACAGTGTTTAAACCCTTTACAATGAAGATCTGTGAAGTTATTTGGATTTTTACTAATTATCTTTGAAAGACAGGGTCCTGAAAAAGGGACGTTTCTTTTTTTGCTGAGTTTATAATAGACTTAAGCCTCAGCAACATGTCTACCAACATCTGGTTATCACAACCCTGAGGAAATACAATTCAACGTCATAGACTAAAGCAACACAAGGTATTACACATACACATTTGTGTGAGGTTGACTTAAAGGAAAATTCAAGATATGATGCAAAATGCATCATACCAGCTGTATTTCTGTATTTTGAAAGTTATATATCTTGAAAACGTGGGACTATATCATTTTGGGACTATATCAACAATGGACTAATGAAACAAATACCAAAAGAGACACAGACACAGAGCACTGATTACATTATCTTTTTTTTGTGGTAAGATTTTATTTGACCTTTTATAAACAGCAGAAAACATACACATACAAACGACAACATCATACAAACAACTACATCACACCTGCCCAGACACACTAGCACACACCCCCATCTCTAGCACACGCATCACTTTACGCCACATGGCCTCAAACTGCACCATTTTGTTTTTCTCCGTAGCCCACGCACTTTCCATTGCGTTAATAATGATTTGTTGATTTCCAGTTTTCAAGTATACTTATTTTTCAAGATGATTGACGAGAAAAGTATCGTCCAACTCATCGGGTATCTCACTGCAACCTCATATGCTATGTCTTGAACTATGCAGACAAACGGATTAAAAGTAAATTTACATTTTAATACTTCTGACAGCCAACTTTCTAATGCCGCCCATAACTTTTGGACTGATTACATTATTAATTGTGTTTATGATTAACCTGGAACCAACCTCATCGCTGCATTCACCTTTCTATTTCACTTCAGATATCATAAAATGTGAAGTGAAATAGAATGGTGAACACAGTGATCAGGTTGGTTCCACCAGGCTAGGTTATGCCTTCGACATTATATGCATCTAAGAAGTAGAAAATAAGCAACAAATAATGTTAGTTTACATAAATTATGTTTCACAATTGGGTTATCAAATGTATCAAAGTAATTAAGTGGGTTACGTTCTGTATTTGTCCAAATGATGAGCCTGTGAATGCTGTTGCCACTGACAGGTGAAGGTTGCTGGCCTGATACTTGCCAACATGTGGCTGACTGTTCCATTCATAAGAATGCTCACAGTGAGGGCATGTCTGCAGGATGCTGATCAGGGGCCCACTTGCTGGTCTTCTCTATGATGCATGTTCGGCTGCAAACTGGACATCTCTCAAACAATTGCAGCAGGCAATCTTATTAGGTGGTGTTGACTGGGACGGCCTGTGTCAGGGTGATCTAATAGACAGCCAAGTAGCTAGAGAAATAACGTAATGTCGTTTGGAAGCTAATTCTATGCTTTACAGATGTAGACTGACTGGCTCCAGATTGGATTAGATTCAGGCCGGTGACGCCATTACACTATGCAACCAACTGTGACATGTTGCTATGGCCCTGGGTTGGTTTGAGTTTGTTGCTGCTATTTAGGGTGTGTTCGTAAATTCAATCTGGAGTGCCAGAGTGCGCTCGTAAATTCAGAGAGTTGTCAGATTGTCTGTTCGTAAATTCAGAGCGCACACTGGACGCTCTGGCCGAGGAGTAGGGTTGATCCAAGCGTTCTGACCTCACAACGGCAGTCAAGCACCCAAGCTAACTGGCTAACGTTGGCTAGCTTGCTAGCTACTTCCAGACACAAATGAGATAATCTCACTCTGAACATTTTATTCAATAGCATAGCTGGTTAGGGTATTTTCATGTTAACCAGAGCGTTGGTGACTGACGCTGGCAACAATTTAATTACGTTTTTTTGCCGACGTTTACTGACACCGGCCATATTCAACCGGTGTTTAGCCGGTGTTTAGCGTTCGTAAATTCATCAGTTATTCTGCGCTCTGTCACACTCAGAGAGTAGATCACCAGAGTGAATTTAGCTACGAACGCACCCTTAGTACACTGTTGTAGTCAGACAGGAGTTAGCTAGTAACACCATAACGTTAGCTGCATCCAATATTTATTTGTGCCCTAGACATGGGTTGCACCTCGGAGGCTAATGTGACTGTTTCGTCTAAATTACACTAACTTAGCGTGGTATGGAAATACGATGATATTGCTAAAGTAGGCAAATAATTAGTGGGAAACAACTTTGCCATATTTTGCTGTCGTCAAATTTACTTTAGAGAGATGGCAATGTTGCCATTACTGTTACTTACAAAGTCAGTTCATCAAAAATAGCTAGCAATGCTAATGTTAGCTAGCTAAAATATGGTGGTCCCCTCAATCTTAGTTAGCTGGCTGAAGTTATACTAAACAAATTGCTGTTTTATTCCCTTTTCTCATTTAATTAACTGTATGATGTAGATCATGTGTTTTTTTATTGTTCCTGGAGGCTGTTGCCATAGTGATAACCAAAAGATACCTGTTTTGGTTATCACTAAAGTCAATCTGGCGACATCACAATCATGACCGCTTGACCCTATCCCCTCCTCTCTTCTCCAGACCATCTCCGGTGACCTTCTCCCTTACCTCACCTCGCTGATCAACTCATCCTTGACCGCTGGCTATGTCCCTTCCGTCTTCAAGAGAGCGAGAGTTGCACCCCTTCTCAAAAAACCAACACTCAATCCCTCTGATATCAACAACTACAGACCAGTATCCCTTCTTTCTTTTCTCTCCAAAACTATTGAGCGTGCCGTCTTTAGCCAACTCTCTTGCTATCTCTCTCAGAATGACCTTCTTGATCCAAACCAGTCAGGTTTCAAGACTGGTCATTCAACTGAGACTGCTCTTCTCTGTGTCACGGAGGCTCTCCGCACTGCTAAAGCTAACTCTCTCTCCTCTGCTCTTGTCCTTCTAGACCTGTCTGCTGCCTTTGATACTGTGAACCATCAGATCCTCCTCTCCACCCTCTCTGAGCTGGGCATCTCCGGCGCGGCTCACTCTTGGATTGCGTCCTACCTGACCAGTCACTCCTACCAAGTGGCGTGGCGAGAAGCTGTCTCCGCACCACGTGCTCTCACCACTGGTGTCCCCCAGGGCTCAGTTCTAGGCCCTCTCCTATTCTCGCTATACACCAAGTCACTTGGCTCTGTCATACCCTCACATGGCCTCTCCTATCATTGCTACGCAGACGACACACAACTAATCTTCTCCTTTCCCCCTTCTGATAACCAGGTGGCGAATCGCATCTCTGCATGTCTGGCAGACATATCAGTATGGATGACGGATCACCACCTCAAGCTGAACCTTGGCAAGACGGAGCTGCTCTTCCTCCCGGGGAAGGACTGCCCGTTCCATGATCTCGCCATCACGGTTGACAACTCCGTTGTGTCCTCCTCCCAGAGTCCGAAGAGCCTTGGCGTGACCCTGGACAACACCCTGTCGTTCTCCGCTAACATCAAGGCGGTGACCTGATCCTGTAGGTTCATGCTCTACAACATTCGGAGAGTACGACCCTGCCTTACACAGGAAGCGGCACAGGTCCTAATCCAGGCACTTGTCATCTCCCGTCTGGATTACTGCAACTCGCTGTTGGCTGGGCTCCCTGCCTGTGCCATTAAACCCCTACAACTCATCCAGAATGCCGCAGCCCGTCTGGTGTTCAACCTTCCCAAGTTCTCTCACGTCACCCCGCTCCTCCGCACACTCCACTGGCTTCCAGTTGAAGCTCGCATCTGCTACAAGACCATGGTGCTTGCCTACGGAGCTGTGAGGGGAACGGCACCTCCGTACCTTCAGGCTCTGATCAGTCCCTACACCCAAACGAGGACATTGCGTTCATCCACCTCTGGCCTGCTGGCTCCCCTACCTCTGCGGAAGCACAGTTCCCGCTCAGCCCAGTCAAAACTGTTCGCTGCTCTGGCACCCCAATGGTGGAACAAGCTCCCTCACGACGCCAGGACAGCGGAGTCACTCACCACCTTCCGGAGACATTTGAAACCCCACCTCTTTAAGGAATACCTGGGATAGGATAAAGTAATCCTTCTACCCCCCCCCCTTACCCCCCCCCCCCCCCCCCCCAAAAAAAAAAAAAAAAAAAAAAAATACATTGTAAAGTGGTTATCCCACTGGCTATAAGGTGAATGCACCAATTTGTAAGTCGCTCTGGATAAGAGCGTCTGCTAAATGACTTCTTCTTCTTCTTCAATGAGGTTTAACGGCGGTTGGCATCCAATTTGTTGCATTACCGCCACCTACTAGACTGGAGTACAGCTCCCTTTATATTTTGCTTGAAAAATAAAATAAAATAAAGAAATACCCTACCATCTAACACTACACTCACAAATTCAAAATTATTATTAATAATTAACACCACCCTTCTCCACTATTTAAATATATTCATTCCTACCTCATGCCCTCAACCTGAAATGATGGGAGATCACCACTTAACACTCCCTGTAACTCTTCTGATGTCAAGTCTCGCACACCCAAATACCTCTCTGCAGCTGCCACCACAACCTCCATTTTCTTCGACTTAAGTTCCATCCCTGCAGTACAATTAATAACCATTGCTATAAACGCTAAAAATCCAATCTTACTGAAACATATATCACTTGTTGGCCTATCCCTATGTACTGGTACATATCTACTACTCTCACCCCCGACCCATCTTCCTCTACTTTCTTCACTGCCTCAGCATGGACATTTCTGATCCCCAGCCCCATGGCCACCCCTACAATTAGCACATACCACTACTTTCCCCAATGCTACACATTCATTTGTCTCATGCCCTTCTGCACACTTCTCACACCTTGGAACCTCCCTCCTAGATACTGCTGCCACATGCCCATAAATTTGACACCTGTAACATCGTAATGTATTTGGCACATAAGCTCGTACAGGATAACTTATATATCCTAACTTCACTTTGTCAGGCAAAGACTCAACTTCAAAACTCAAAAGAACAGACAATGACTCTTCTGTTTCCCCACTCTCGCCGCCCTGTTTGCGTCGCACCAAACGACAAGCATCACAAACACCGGGAATCTTCCCCTTCATTCGGTCCACTTTTACATTTACTGCTACCCCAGTAATCACTCCTTTCAATGGCGCCCTTTTCTTGAGAGCGAAACAATTCTTTCCCCCATTTGTTTAACTCTGAGCGCCTTCTCCCTCTGCCCAACAGAAACACAAACAATTATGACTAGACCACTTCTAGTTACCCTCACCGATTCCACTTTACCAAACACTTTTTTCACCTATCTTGAAACCACAAATGGATCAGCCAAAAGGCAAGGGTCCACTTTTTCCAAAAACTTCACTCCTACTGTCACAGACTCATCTTTATCCTGACCCTCTGTGCAAGCCTCTGGCTCCGAGTACTTCACCACACCTACCACCTCCGATACTTCACCCTCATTCACTTCCATTTCTCCTCCTGTCTTCAGCTCACTTTGCTTACATTTCCTACCATTCTTCTTTAACAAACCTTCTCCCTTTTTCCCGCCATTTTTTCCCGACTCAAGCTCACAATCTTCCTCCCTCTCTCTCTTAGACCTCCTCTGCCTCTCTTTTTCCTTCCATTCCTCCTCCGTCATCCAAGTATACGTCTCCTTATCCCACAGCTGTCTGTTAGACATCGTTTTTCTATTCTTCTTCTTCTTCTTCTTCTTCTTCTTCTTCTTCTTCTTCTTCTTCTTCTTCTGTGGGTTTTATGGCGGACTACATCCAAAAGTTGTATTGCCACTCCCAACTGGACGATTTGAAACCAAAAATTAAATTAAAATAAATAAATCCATACTTAATAGTGATTCTAACAATCCACCCTAATAAAAATAGTACATTGCCAAAAGAAACAAAACTCCCACTTCTTCCTTCTTTTAGTTCTCCATATCTCTCTTCTCAGGCTCTAGGACCTGAGAAGGTGGTACGGTTTTGCTAATATTCCATGTAACTCCTTTGCTGTGAAATCTTTCAGCCCCAGGAACCGCTCCGCCGCAATCACAATGATTTCAATCTTCCTTTATCTTTTCTCCACCTTGGCAATGCCATTTATCACCATTGCGATAAAGGCCACAAAGTCCACCTTTTTAACCTTTAAAATGTCAGGATCCTCTTGGTGTAAGACAACCCCTGCAGCCTGCAGTGAAGGACTATCCACTACCATGGACTCTTCTGGTGCAACATTCAAACCCTCAACCCTTTTCAAAGCTTCTGCATATGAAATGCTCTGGACAACCCTGACTTTGGCCACGTCATTCTCTTTTACCCTTGTGGGGCATTCAGAAGACGTGGCTTCATGATTCCCACCGCAATTACAACATGTCACATTTTCTTCACTTAATTTTCCACATCTTGTACATATGGGCTTCTGCAAACACTTTCTACATGACCAAAAGCTTTACAATGTTCACACTGCATTGTTTTTGGGATAAATGCTCTAACTCTGTAGTTAATATACCCTAACCACACTTCAATAGGGAAAGACTCCATTTCAAAAAACAAAAGAACAGATAAACTCTTCACTTTTTCCCCATTCACCACTCGATTCATCCACCGTTCTTCAATCACTCCAGGAATATTTTTCATCTCTTCCAAATCAACTTCCACGAAACGCCAGATATAACCCCCTTGAGGGGTGCCCTGTTCCGAAGAGACACACACAACACTTCAAAGTTATCAAACCGATTAAGAAACAACGCACCTTCCTTCTGATCCGCAGAATCACAAAAAATCTAAACAAGCCCGCCTCTCGTGATCATCACATCCTTCACTTTACCCAGCACTCTCTCCACCAGTTTGGATAACTCAAATGGTTTCTTCAAGATTGGTACTCTGCTCAGCTGCTCCTTATTAACAAACCGTACTCCTACTAGATACGAAGGGTCATTCTCATCACCGTACCCTACTTTCCTCCGTTTTCCATTCTTTTGAACAATACTCCAATTCTCCTTAATTCTACAGCCATTGTATTCAGATTCCACTTCATCATCCGCTTCCGCCATCTTCCCATTTCCCTTTCCCTGTTCATCTGAGCTTCTTCTTCTTCTTCTTCTTCTTCTTCTTCTTCTTCTTCTTCTTCTTCTTCTTCGATCCAACCACCTACTCTGCATGACAAGCAAACCATATTTGTTGGCTTGCATCCTACTGGAAGCATGCATGTGTAACCGGTGTGAAATGGCTAGCTAGTTAGCGGTGCGCGCTAGTAGCGTTTCAATCGGTGACGTCACTCACTCTTAGACCTTGAAGTAGTTGTTTCCCTTGCTCTGCAAGGGCCGCGGCTTTTGTGGAGCGACGGGTAACGGTGCTTCGTGGGAGACTGTTCTCGACGTGTGCGGAGGGTCCCTGGTTCAAGCTCAGGTAGGGGCGAGGTGAGGGACGGAAGCAAAACTGTTACACATTGCATGGTCTTCATCTTCTTTGGTATAATGGCGTTCACAATAATTATATGTGCATTCCGCCACCTACTGTACAGGTGGATAATAAGCATCCAAAAAGAAAAAAATGCAGGGTAAAAAAACATCAACTAACTATCAGTAAAGAAATGTTAATTAAACTAAATCAGCCTGCTTTTCTGTTTTAATCAGGACCCTACACAGGCTCAGAAGGATCCTGTGATGGCGGGACATTTCCTGGCGACAGTAGTCCTTGCAGTGCTTCTGACGTTAAGTCTTGGAGGCCCAAAAACTTCTCGGCTGCAGATATAATGATGTCCAGCTTCTTGGACACTTGTGCAGTACAATTAATAACTGTGGCTATAAATGCTACAAAATCCACCTTCTTCACAATAAGTGTATCCAGATCACTTGATAGACGTATAACATTGGCAATTGGTTGGGGTGCATCCACCGCCATATCTTCTTCAGAACTGTGGCCTCTTACCCCTTCAACGTTCTTCACCGCCTCCACATAGGAGATTTGCTGACCAGCCCTGATCCTTGATATCTCAAGCTCTTTCACCCTAACAGGGCACTCAGGGAATTTGGAAATATGATCCCCACCACAGTTGCAACATTTTACATTCACAGACTCTTCACTAACATATTCCTTCCGTCTGCAAACACTTGATCCATGGACAAACTTTTTACACTTTTTGCATTGCATCGGGTTTTGCACAAACACTCTTACGGCGTATCTTATATTTCCCAACGTCACATACAGTGAGGGAAAAAAGTATTTGATCCCCTGCTGGTTTTGTACGTTTTCCCACTGACAAAGACATGATCAGTCTATAATTTTAATGGTAGGTTTATTTGAACAGTGAGAAACAGAATAACAACAAAAAAATCCAGAAAAACGCATGTCAAAAATGTTATACATTTATTTGCATTTTAATGAGGGAAATAATTATTTGACCCCTCTGCAAAACATGACTTAGTACTTGGTGGCAAAACCCTTGTTGGCAATCACAGAGGTCAGACGTTTCTTGTAGTTGGCCACCAGGTTTGCACACATCTCAGGAGGGATTTTGTCCCACTCCTCTTTGCAGATCTTCTCCAAGTCATTAAGGTTTCGAGGCTGACGTTTGGCAACTTGAACCTTCAGCTCTCTCCACAGATTTTCTATGGGATTAAAGTCTGGAGACTGGCTAGGCCACTCCAGGACCTTAATGTGCTTCTTCTTGAGCCACTCCTTTGTTGCCTTGGCCGTGTGTTTTGGGTCATTGTCATGCTGGAATACCCATCCACGACCCATTTTCAATGCCCTGGCTGAGGGAAGGTGGTTCTCACCCAAGATTTGACGGTACATGGCCCCGTCCATCGTCCCTTTGATGCAGTGAAGTTGTCCTTTCCCTTAGCAGAAAAACACACCCAAAGCATAATGTTTCCACCTCCATGTTTGATGGTGGGGATGGTGTTCTTGGGGTCATAGGCAGCATTGCTCCTCCTCCAAACACGGTGAGTTGAGTTGATGCCAAAGAGCTCGATTTTGGTCTCATCTGACCACAACACTTTCACCCAGTTCTCCTCTGAATCATTCAGATGTTCATTGGCAAACTTCAGATGGGCCTGTATATGTGCTTTCTTGAGCAGGGGGACCTTGCGGGCGCTGCAGGATTTCAGTCCTTCATGGCGTAGTGTGTTACCAATTGTTTTCTTGGTGATTATGGTCCCAGCTGCCTTGAGATCATTGACAAGATCCTCCCATGTAGTTCTGGGCTGATTCCTCACCATCCTCATGATCATTGCAACTCCACGAGGTGAGATCTTGCATGGAGCCCCAGGCCGAGGGAGATTGACAGTTCTTTTGTGTTTCTTCCATTTGCCAATAATCGCACCAACTGTTGTCACCTTCTCACCAAGCTGCTTGGCGATGGTCTTGTAGCCCATTCCAGCCTTGTGTAGGTCTACAATCTTGTCCCTGACATCATTGGAGAGCTCTTTGGTCTTGGCCATGGTGGAGAGTTTGGAATCTGGTTGATTGATTGCTTCTGTGGACAGGTGTCTTTTATACAGGTAACAAGCTGAGATTAGGAGCACTCCTTTTAAGAGTGTGCTCCTAATCTCAGCTCGTTACCTGTATAAAATACACCTGGGAGCCAGAAATCTTTCTGATTGAGAGGGGGTCAAATACTTATTTCCCTCATTAAAATGCAAATAAATTTATAACATTTTTGACATCCGTTTTTCTGGATTTTGTTGTTGTTATTCTGTCTCTCACTGTTGAAATAAACCTACCATTAAAATTATAGACTGATCATTTCTTTGTCAGTGGGCAAATGTACAAAATCAGCAGGGGATCAAATACTTTTTTCCCTCACTGTAGGGTGGTAAATACTCATCAAACATCAATAATACAGATAAACTTTGCTCCTTTTTCCTATTCTCCATACAGGTTAAGCGACTTGCATTAACTACTCCTGGAATTTTTAGCCAAAGATATTGATTATCAATGTCCAACGGGACGCCAGAGATAACACCTTTTACTGGTGCCCTGCTCAGAAATTCAAAGCTGTCCACTTCATGCGTCGATAATTCCGCGAGCCACAATGCACGCTCCTTTTGTTCTTTAGATAGACACCATATCAACACCATACTAACACCATACCACTCCTGGTTACTATGATACCAACACCAAACCACTCCTGGTTACTTTGACTGCATCCACTTTTCCCAATGCCTTCTTCACCATCCTCGTGACTTCAAAAGGGTTTCCCAAATAAACAACCTTATCCAAAAATCGTACTCCAACAAGCAACGATTCATCAGACACATTTTCCAAAACAATTTTAGCCCTTTTTGTTCAATTTTGTTCCATTCCATTCACTGTTCTCGCTAACTGTACTCGATGTGCTTTCAGCTTCAAACAACGCTTCTGCTTCAGCCATCTCCCCTCAACGATGATTTTCCCGAACCAGCACCATTGCATGGTCTATCCGTATAGGGCTTTTAAGTCTCAAACAGCCGTGATCCTTTGAACGCATTGAGGGCGATGAAACAACGAAGCCCCATTCAATGAAGGGAAGCAAAGTGTACGGTGGGGCGATTTTGCACATGGAGCTTAGCAAAAGGGGGCATGATTTGTTGACATAATTGTAATCCAAACCCAACCTTCATTTACTTGTTGTGATGCACTGAGGTTCCAAACTCTGTTTTAGACGATACTGACTTTATGACCAAAATTATCCTATTTACACTTTGTCATCAATTTTGACACTAGAATAAATGTTTCTAACTCATATCGATACCATGAAGGCCGTTGTCAAAGGGATTAATTGGTTTTTAGGGACAATCATTCTTTAAGACACTTCCTTGGCCAACCCACCCTCCATCACATCCTGATTCAAGACAAGAAGGATAATCTAGAAGTCTTTTCAACAATTTACTGCTTTAATACGTGATATAACATTTATAATAGTGACTACATACCGGTAGTTACTGAACAAAAATATGAACTCAACATGTAAAGTCTTGGTCCCATGTTTCATGAGCTGAAATATAAGATCCCAGAAATGTTCCATACACACAAAAAGCTTCTTTCTCTGAAATGTTGTGCACAAATTTGTTTACATCCCTGTTAGTGAGCTATTCTCCTTTGCCAAGATAATCAATCCACTTGACAGGTGTGGCATATCAAGAAGCTGATTAAACAGCATGATCATTACACAGGTGCACCTTGTGCTGGGGACAATAAAAGGTCACTCTAACATGTGCAGTTTTGTCACACAACACAATGCTACAGATGTCTCAAGTTTTGAGGGGGACTGTGCAATTGTCATGCTGACTGCAGGAATGTCCACCAAAGTTGTTGCCAGAGAATTCAATGGTAATTTCTCTACCATAAGGATGTCATTTTAGAGAATTTGGCAGTACGTCCAACCGGCCTCACAACCGCGGACCACGTGTATGGCATTGTGTGGGCGAGCGGTTTGCTGATGTCAACGTTGTGAACAGAGTGCCCCATGGTGGCGGTGGGGTTATGGTATGGGCAGGCATAAGCAACGGACAACAAACACAATTGCATTATATCGATGGAAATTTGAATGCACAGAGATATCGTGACGAGATCCTGAGGCCCATTGTCATGCCACTCATCCGCCGTCATCACCTCATGTTTCAGCATGATAATGCACAGCCCCATGTCACAAGGATCTGTACACAATTCCTAGAAGCTAAAAATGTCCCAGTTCTTCCATGGCCTGCATACTCACCAGACATGTCACCCATTGAGCATGTTTGGGATGCTCTGGATCGATGTGTGTAACAGCATGTTCCAGTTCCCGCCAATATCCATAAACTTCGCACAGCCATTAAAGAGGAGTGGGACAACATTCCACAGGCCACAATCAACAGCCTTATCAACTCCATGCAAAGGAGATGTGTCGCGCTGCATGAGGCCAATGGTGGTCACACAAGGTACTGACTGGTTTTCTGAACCACGCCCCTACCTTTTTTTTAAGGTATCTGTGACCAACAGATGCATATCTGTATTCCCAGTCATGTGAAATCCATAGATTAGGGCCTAATGAATGTATTTAAATTGACTGATTTCCTTATATGAACTGTAACTCAGTAAAATCTTTGAAATTGTTGCATGTTGCATTTATGTTTTTGTTCAGTATAAAATGCAACATTTAGAGTTTGGCTTTAAAGTGAAACTACACTCAAAACCGATATTTTGGTATTTTTCCTTAGTCAACTGTTGATACAGTCCCAACATGTTTTGCATGTCAGCAGTCAAGTTTTCAAGATATTGGACTTTCAAGAACAAAGTGTCACCGGCCACATGCTTCTTGAAAGTCCAATTTCTTGAAAACGTGACTGCTGACATGCAAAACATTTTATGAACAGTGGTATAATGAAAAAAATACCAAAAGAGAGTTTTTTAGTGGATTTCCCTTTAACAAGTAATATTAGTGTGCAGGGCCATGCACAGACCTTTGGTGGGGCAGGTGTTCAAAGTGAAAAAAGAGCACCCCCCTCCTTTAATGTTTTCTGTTTTTTTAACCTTAACTCCATGCATACTTTTCTACAGCTCCTGTAGCCAAATTGTCCATATTTGTTTTATACAGGCCTTCATTTCCTGCAAAAACACACTCACTCATCACACAGTGTAGGCTAGATCCACAGATAGGCTATATCAGCTGATCACCGCAAATGTAGGCTACAGTGGGGAAAGAAAGTATTTAGTCAGCCACCAATTGTGCAAGTTCTCCCACTTAAAAAGATGAGAGAGGCCTGTAATTTTCATCATAGGTACACGTCAACTATGACAAACAAATTGAGGAAAAAAATCCAGAAAATCACATTGTAGGATTTTTAATGAATTTATTTGCAAATTATGGTGGAAAATAACTATTTGGTCACCTACAAACAAGCAAGATTTCTGGCTCTCACAGACCTGTAACTTCTTCTTTAAGAGGCTCCTCTGTCCTCCACTCGTTACCTGTATTAATGGCACCTGTTTGAACTTGTTATCAGTATAAAAGACACCTGTCCACAACCTCAAACAGTCACACTCCAAACTCCACTATGGCCAAGACCAAAGAGCTGTCAAAGGACACCAGAAACAAAATTGTAGACCTCCACCAGGCTGGGAAGACTGAATCTGCAATAGGTAAGCAGCTTGGTTTGAAGAAATCAACTGTGGGAGCAATTATTAGGAAATGGAAGACATACAAGACCACTGATAATTTCCCTCGATCTGGGGCTCCACGCAAGATCTCACCCCGTGGGGTCAAAATGATCACAAGAACGGTGAGCAAAAATCCCAGAACCACACGGGGGGACCTAGTGAATGACCTGCAGAGAGCTGGGACGAAAGTAACAAAGCCTACCATCAGTAACACACTACGCCGCCAGGGACTCAAATCCTGCATTGCCAGACGTGTCCCCCCTGCTTAAGCCAGTACATGTCCAGGCCCGTCTGAAGTTTGCTAGAGTGCATTTGGATGAACCAGAAGAGGATTGGGAGAATGTCATATGGTCAGATGAAACCAAAATAGAACTTTTTGGTAAAAACTCAACTCGTCGTGTTTGGAGGACAAAGAATGCTGAGTTGCATCCAAAGAACACCATACCTACTGTGAAGCATGGGGGTGGAAACATCATGCTTTGGGGCTGTTTTTCTGCAAAGGGACCAGGAAGACTGATCCGTGTAAAGGAAAGAATGAATGGGGCCATGTATCGTGAGATTTTGAGTGAAAACCTCCTTCCCTCAGCAAGGGCATTGAAGATGAAACGTGGTTGGGTCTTTCAGCATGACAATGATCCCAAACACACCGCCCGGGCAACGAAGGAGTGGCTTCGTAAGAAGCATTTCAAGGTCCTGAAGTGGCCTAGCCAGTCTCCAGATCTCAACCCCATAGAAAATCTTTGGAGGGAGTCTGTGTTGCCCAGCGACAGCCCCAAAACATCACTGCTCTAGAGGAGATCTGCATGGAGGAATGGGCCAAAATACCAGCAACAGTGTGTGAAAACCTTGTGAAGACTTACAGAAAACGTTTGACCTGTGTCATTGCCAACAAAGGGTATATAACAAAGTATTGAGAAACTTTTGTTATTGACCAAATACTTATTTTCCACCATAATTTGCAAATAAATTCATTAAAAATCCTACAATGTGATTTTCAGGATTTTTTTCCCTCATTTTGTCTGTCATAGTTGACGTGTACCTATGATGAAAATTACAGGCCTCTCTCATCTTTTTAAGTGGGAGAACTTGCACAATTGGTGGCTGACTAAATACATTTTTCCCCCACTGTATATCTCAACTAGTTAGCTAGGCTATGCTGTCAAAACAAGCTAACTAGTCTTTACATGATTTGAATTTATTCTGCTACTGACAAACAGTCAAACTGCAGTTGGATCACTATGACTAAAGGGATCGCCATGACGTTAATACTGGATTTGTTTTAATTTTTTTTTGTTTCATAGCCTCACTGACCATAAGCAGTTCCAGTGAGCTTCGATCAGCTAATCTTCTTATCTAATTTCAGCTCCTCTCTCTCTCCTTTAATCTGCATGTTTCTTTGCTGTGGGATATAGATCTGTTTGTGTTTGTCTCACACGGACTGAGAGCTCTTCTCCACTCTCCATGTCAGCCTTGATTAGATTATTAATTTGATACTGATTTGGTGTTAAGATCTCTTGGGAGGTGGCCATTTTGGAAGAGGTTCAAGGGAAGGTGAGTAGGTTACTTTCACTCACACTCTTCTCCTTATTCTGAATATTTACATTTACATTTTAGTCTTATCCAGAGCGACTTACAGTTAGTGAGTGCATACACTTTTTATACTGGCCCCCCGTGGGAAACGAACCCACAACCCTGGCGTTGCAAATGCCATGCTCTACCAACTGAGCTACACGGGGCCTTTACTGTACATAGTGTAAGTAAGTGCCAGTGTGGGAAGTTGAAGAGAGCCTTCTATGGAGAGTTATTCTCACCAGCCATAACCAAATCTCCATCTATAAACGTCGGTAGAGACTAATGGAGAATGAACACAAGGTACTGCACTTACTCCTCTGCTCCCTCCTGGTCAGGGTTGGCTGGGGCTGCGGCTGGGGCAGGGGCCGGGGCAGCGGCTGGGGCAGGGGCCGGGGCAGCGGCTGGGGCTGCAGCTGGGGCAGGCTCTGCAAAGAGAGGCGGGATGGCAGTTTCAATCAAGGTGTACAGGGAAAACCAGAGAAACAAACAATATATACCAGGTCTAAGAGGCATACTGATGTCTTTATTTAAGAGACTAAATGAAATCCATAAAATAACTATCAACTATTTAATCTGCCACAGAAATATTTAGACATGAGATTTTGGGGTGTATGAGCCTTTGTGAGGAGCTTCCTAAGTAGTTTCCTGCATGTTCACAACAGAAAGATGGGGAACATGGGGGGCCTTCTCTGTGACCAGTCTGGTGAATCTTGTGCATCTGCTACAGTAACAGACTGGACGCTAATGCATTAATGCAGATGAACCAATGTGACCATTGACCTGCATAGCTTTAACTTCTTGCTCACCTCCACTGCTCCACTTAAAGTATAAACAGACAGTTGAGCTGTCTATATCCAACTATAATAGCTACCAAGCCAAGACATGCACCCACCTCAGCCTCACAGTACAGTAATACATACAGCACAACAGCCAGCATTTTGAAATAAGTGGTGTTTTTGTTTGTTTGTACCTTGTCAGTGACGGCTTGCCTTACAAGAACAGTAAAAAGCTCAAACTAGATTTAATCAAGCATAAACATGATCCAAAACATATAGTAGCTCGCTCTAAGCAATGAGAAGCAGCAGGAATGAGCCAACAGTCAAGTCTCTGTTTTATCTCAAAGGATTTCTTTACCTGCTGGTTTGTCTTCTTTCTTGGCCCCATTTTCTTTATCTGCAGGCTTATCCTCCTGCTGAGATGAGTAACATTGCCTCAAAGTCAAACTCTCATCTTCATTATTCAAGTCATAGTGATTAGAGGACATTTTAATTTAGAAGACAATTTCCAACAGAGGGGGTAGATATACCATTCAGCAACAAACCACTATTCGTGATAGAGAGTTTCAAATTAAGCTCTAATTATTTGAATGTGCCTTTAAGTAATGAACAATTGATATGGGACAAATTAAAGAAAAATACAACAATCATGATTCAATTGTTTTTATTTCCTGAATAATAGACACACATGGAGAATGGAGAATAATTGTTTGCTACAAGTAAAGCATTGGAATCCAGAGTGCAAATCTCATAGCAAAAACATGATAATGCAAAATGAAATTGCTTGACATTTCTCAATGTTACAGCAGCCATTGTCAGTCCTTATAAAATGTGATGAGGAAACAGAAATGAATAAGACAGGATATAAAAATCTTGCACAAAACAAATTATGATAACCATTATTAACATGAGCATTACTTTGTCCAAGCATCATTGGACAGTGATAATCATTCAGCTACACTAGCCTACAGTTGTTGTTGGTATGCTGCATATACCACAGTGGATCAGCCTAATGCTGCTACAGTATTGGGATGAACCAGTGGTATCTTACCTTAGCAGATGCAGGAGCTGGGGCCGGGGCTGGGGCCGGGGCTGGAGCAGGGTCCGCGACTGGAGCAGAGACCGCGGCTGGAGCAGAGACCGCGGCTGGGGCAGAGACCACGGCTGGAGCAGAGACAGCAGCTGGGGCAGAGGCTGGGGCTGCTGGAGGTTGGGGGATAAACATCCCCTTCAACTTGCCGAACATGGCTGTATAGCTGGGTAGCTAACAGACTCTGCTTTGGAGAGGGGTGGTGGTAGTGAGTTCTCCTCCACACCTTTTCCGTTCTGTTCTCTTCTCTCTCTCTCTCTATGTAATACTCAGCAGCAGCTATACAGTCCTCATAGGTTGCTGTCCCCATTACCTGTGGACTTCTGATGCAATTAGGCCTCTGATGCTGTTAGACCCACTAATACCCCCTATGAGGCAAGCAGCCCCCACTTTGGGGAACGGCCTGTCAGGGCGTGTAAGTCCATTGCCAGCTATCATAATAAGAACACATTGGCTTTGTAAGTCACCACCGGGGTGGAGGTGGGATTCAGGATAATCTCTGAACACTGAAAATACAATACAGGCTATCTATCAGACTCAAGTAGTGGTCCTCTGTAGCTCAGCTGGTAGAGCATGGCGCTTGTAACGCCAGGGTAGTGGCTTCGCGACCACCCATACACAAAAATGTATGCACGCATGACTGTAAGTCGCTTTGGATAAAAGCGTCTGCTAAATGGCATGTTATTTATTTATTATTTCAAGAAGTTGTCCCATTGTATTTCATCAGAGGTTAAGGTATTAGGCCTATATCTATTGATGACAATCTGGTATATGCAGAATTTGTTTTGGGCCCACGCTACAGACGGCTATATCGGCCTGCTAATACAGGACTAGTAAACGCCCAGTGCGATATTTTTTGTATTTTCTATTCATTCTGATTTCTTCAGGGGGTGCTGCAGCACCCTCAGTACCCCTACTTCCCACGGCTATGATAATGTCCATTCCTCTTGTGAACCATCAACTACATAGTACACAGCCAGACAGGCATTCAGTAGAGTAGATAAAGAACTGGCAGACAGACGTACTGGAGCTCAGTGCGTCAATTGGCCCATAAACCTAGAGATCACTTACTTAATTAAACCACACAAGCCACAAGCTATACTTGCCAATGAGGGGATTACTTTAGTGTCTCCTAGGTGAAGGTAAAGCAGATGAACAAATACAATATGCTACAGCACAGAAATCCTTTAAAGTTCAAACCAAGTTACTGCAACAGTATGCCCGCAAAGACCCATGCACCAGAAAGTGTAATGTTACTGTAAGCTACTTTAGTAGGCCTATTATAAAATGTGACATTGTTTTGCATTTAGTTTTAGAAGGGCTGTGGGGTATTCTTCCAAGTTCAAGCATCTTTCTGAGCAACGCAACTGAGTTTTGATGCACTGTTTGGTTCCAGAACTAAGAACCTGACATAAAATACTGTTGAGGTCCGCTGCAACCTGGTCTCAGAGCATTTTGTATTATTCTGTACGTAAATCTAAGAAATGCCATTATTATGATAGGTCATGTTTTGTATGATATGAATTAATTTGTGGACGTCCCATCACCCACGTCCATCACCCATATTATATGTTACGATATGCTAAACGTACAATATGTTACGAATTAGAAAACCGTAGTATATTTTATGAATTTTCAAAACGAATGACGTTACAAATTCTAGCTAGGTGGCTAACGTTAGCTAGCTGGCTAACGTTTGCTAGGAGGATACGGGTCAAGGGTTAGGGTTAAGTTTAGGAGTTAGGGTAAAGGGTTAAGGGTTAGGGGAAGGGTTAGCTAAAATGGTTAAGGTTTGGGAAGGGTTATCTAAAAGCGTTAAGGGTAGGTTTAGGGGAAGGGTTAGCTAACATGCTACGTAGGTGCAAAGTAGCCAAAAAGTTGTAAGTAGTTGAAAAGTTGCTTATTACCTAAAATGCTAAAGTTGTCCGTGATGAGATTAAAACTCTCAACCTTTTGGGATGCCTTAAGTAACCATCTGTCTTATGTAACCATACCAAACGTAACATACAATACTAATATTAGTTTCCAGAATTACGTTCACTATGTTACGTCTAGTTTATGAGACCAGGCTGTTCCAACCTGTGAGGGTGTTGCCATGGCGAGAGGAAGCTAGCCAAACACGTCAGTAGTATATTTTCAAAGCTAGGGGGACACCGGGATGTGGGTTGTCAGGGGTATTTAGTTTTTTCGTTTTCTTTCTCTTCTTTACCCCAATTCTATTATTTTATATCAAAGGAAATGCAGCTTCATCCCTCTAGTTTGCAGCGCACGGGTATGTTTTGGTTCTTTCAGCTGTCAAAAGAGAAACAATGTTGCAGTAGCTAGCTATCACGCTAGCATCGGCAGCTAACTTTATAGAGATAGAATGTTGATACATTGTGCGCACAAAAATGACACATTGTAGCTAGCTAGCGTAGCTACTTACTGTAGCTGTAGCATCACTTCCTCCCTACACAAATGTGGTGACCTTGAAAAAAAAGGTTTTACCTTCTATGAAATATTGTTGTCGCTAACTACAAAAAAAAAATGGATCAACTGCCTGCCAAGTGAGGTTGCTGTTGATTTATTGAGTGCCACATTTATTACACCAACCTCCATTCATATAATTTATCTCTCTTCAGATGGTCAGAAAATCCTGGGAATAGATTACACTAATCTGAAGGTTTTGTGCAGAAACCACGGTTTTAGCCTCCGAGACAGGTAAGCCTATGACTCTCTACTCTACCTTTATGAATTCTGCTTCTTTCAGCTTCAGTTTATTCAAATCAGTCAGTGACAGTGTACATCGGAGACTGTATTTAAAAAATGTGGTGGTTTCTAAAATAGGCATGTTTGCACTACCAACAGATGCCTACAATATCAATATTGTAGTAGGCTACCATGGGCACTTTTTAAAAATTCATCATGATTCAGAATAGCTCTTGCACTCTAAATCACATAATCACATTTAATCAGTTTGTTGTTACTCCTTTGATAAACTTGTTTTTACAGCAACAGATACCAATCAACTGAAGAGGCCCATAACGATTTCATGAACTCCTATCGAAATATATTTCTCCGGCCAAAGAAAATGGTTCCCGGGAACCCTTTCCAGGCAGATAGCAAAGTGTAAGTGTCTTACAGCTAGACAACAACACTCTATGCAAAACCAATGTCCTCTTCTGGCTGGATTTCTTTAGAAATGAATCAAGGACAGACAGATAGCAGCATACTGCTGGGTACAGTTCTCAAGGAGCATAATTTTAAATAAAGGATCAAGTTAACATAAGAAAATTGTCAATTTAACAGTAAGGAGTGGTTTCCCGGATACCGATTAAGCCTAGTCCTGGACTAAAAAACAAGTTCAATGGAGAATCTTCATCGGAAATAGTTTTTAGTCCAGGACTAGGTTTAATCCGTGTCTTGGAAACCGCCCATAGAAGTTTGTTTAGAAGAAAACGGGATCACTGCCTTTCTATGCACTATGCTTTTTCTAGATACCAGCAGATGTTAGTAGCTAATTGTTTTCAAAGCCAGACTACTGTTGCAAGAAATGATTGAAGTTGTCCACGTCTTACTGAGTGTATGAGGCTACATGTTTATGAACATAACTAGAGGGTGATGCTTTCAGTAACATCTAGCTTTAAAAAGATTAACGTTTCTCCATGTAGGGGCGGGGTTAGTGCAGATGCACCTCTATTTTATACCTTTCCAATGTTTACTGATGCAAGGAGGTCGGTCATTAGAATTCTCCATCTCATCCATTAATCGGATTAAGCTCGAAGAGATGGAGCTGCGGACCTTTTCGCCAAAGCGCTCACTCACTCCCTAAGCCAGAAAGCTAAGTGCATGTAGATCTCACTTTGCACTGTAATGAATTCACAGAACGTTTAAGAAATAGACCTCTCCATAGTGGAAGAAGAACAATATAAAAAAATATATTCATAACATTTTACTTTGTAACTTTGACAAACTTTTAAGCGACAAAAATAAATAAAAGGCAAACAAGCGAAAAGCAGCGTGGGATGTTTTTACTAAGTCCCCTGGAGTGGAGTGACTCACAGTAGTGAAACCTGTCAATCAAACATGGTTTGACAACACAACAACAAACCCACTCACAGAGAGACAGATGCATTGAGTAATACATAATGTGGTACAGTGGAAGGAAACGGAAGCGCTACTTTCAGCTACTTGCTGCTGTAGAAATGTGTGTTATGGTGGGCAGTGACATATGAGTCACAGCTTTAATTGGCGTGAATATAGATCTGCTCTCAGTTGGGGTTGGGCCGCTTGAAAAGGCCTTGCCATGAGAATGCTATTAATATGCAGTGCTTGACTTGGACTGAAATAGGTGCCGATACTCATTTTGGGTGCGAGAATTGTTTATATTTAGGTGCTGGAGCTGTACAATACTTTTTAGCTAATATTACTGTATATAAGAGAAACAGGAGCTCAAGCAGTAAAACATGGTAGTTGCTTGTACTCTGCTCCGGTGAGCTCCTGCCCAAGTCAAGCACTGTTAATAGGATTAGTCTACATAGGACATGCCTCTATGATTAACTTAATTTAACTTAACCTAGTTCAATTAAGTGAGTTGGTCGGTGGGGTGTTTCTCTCTCTGGAGCTCTCTGGTTGACAGAAAGTAAACATGCTCAATGTGATGTGTTTCCCCTGAGAGGACTTAAGTAAAAAACATGCCTGTTTATCCCAGCATGCTGCTGCTTATTGACATAATGATGCCTTCGCAATGCAGAAATGAAATGTTATTGTCGACATGATAGGAAAATAATGTGAAATATAGTACTGCAATATTAACCAGGAAAATGATCACATAGGAAATTCCATATTTAGACTTAGATTTTCTATACAGGCCTATTGACTCATGACAAAGCATACTGGCATGTGTTTTTATTTTATTCAAATTGTGCATTTAAACATATAACATGTTGGCTATGACCCTGTCCAGGCTAGTGTCTGTCATTTCCCCAACAGCAGGTAGGAGCTAGAGAGGCATGTCAAAATAGTTGATGATCGTGAGGTGCAGACCAACAGACCATAAACTTAAAAAAAGTTGTCTTTGTTTTTGTCATTGTTCCCACCAGTGCTCCCGGCCCTGAGAAGCTGAAGGCCAGTGAGAGCCAGGAGTCCCAGGCGTCCCAGGAAATGAACAGGAACCAAGGTCACGGGAGACAGACTCAGGAGACACTCATCAACCACATGATCAAAGCCCTCAAAAAGTTGTGAGTAGAGAACTGTCTGTCAGGGTGATAAAGCCATGTCCTGATCTACCAGCTGGTGGATGAGGTAAACCCTGATCTAATACTGAGGCCAGTTCAACAAGGCCTGTTTGCTGCAAGCATGTTGCCAGAGTAACAATTTCAGTTGAATGATTTGAATGAACATTCCAAAATGTTAGGTGAAACATCAACAGCTACTTTTTGTAAGGATTACTGTGGCTTTTTAGCGACAATATTCAAACTGAAAACAACTTGGCTATTTCTACTAAATATAGTAGAAAGTCTATATGGCCACATTATTATTTTTAGCGGCAGTTTACACCCGAAATAGACACTTATTTTCGCTGCACATTATCTTCTCAGACTGTTAGCTAACGTTAGTGGCTAACACAAAACAAATGGAATATGTTAGCTAACGTTAGCCAACGTTAGCGAACTATTTCCCTTGTTGAACGCACCTGTAGTTATATTGAAGTAAAGACTATATACTGTAATGTATGCACAGTTAAGTGCATACATTACACCAGGCGGTGTCAGAGGAAGGCCCTAAAAATTGTCAAAGACTCCAGCCACCCTAGTCATAGACTGTTCTCTCTGCTACCGCACGGCAAGCGGTACCGGAGCGCCAAGTCTAGGTCCAAGAGGCTTCTAAACAGCTTCTACCCCCAAGCCATAAACTCCCCCCCTCTTTTACGCTCTCTGTTTATTATCTATGCATAGTCACTTTAATAACTCTACCTACATGTACATATTACCTCAATTACCTTGACTAACTGGTGCCCCCGCACATTGACTCGGTACCGGTACCCCCTGTATAAAGCCTCGCTATTGTTATTTTTACTGCTGCTCTTTAATTATTTGTTACTTTTATTTAGTATTATTTTATATTGTATTTTTTGTGGGGTTTTTTTTGTATTCTTTCTTAAAACTGCATTGTTGGTTAAGGGCTTGTAAGTAAGCATTTCACTGTAAGGTCTACACCTGTTGTTTTCGGCACATGTGACAAATAAAATTGGATTTGATTTTATTTTGAACAGAACTCCTATCCACATCCGATATATTATTGCATGCGCTCGTTGCTTCTTAAAAAAAACTTGGTATTACCTTGAAGTAGCATATATTTTGATATTACTGTATAATATGCCTGCACATTACTTCTGCAGCTTAAATTAATTCAGACTTATTGTACAGTACAGTATCTCTGGTTGAGTCACACAAAAGTGCTGTGAATATTGCACTTCTCTCTAAAACCAGAAGGGGGCAGTGTATTCCCTTTGTAACTGTCTCATCAAATTTTCTGAACATGTGCTGCACTGCCGCTCCTTCATATTTCCCCCCTTGGCTGCCCAACAGATGATGAAGTACTGTTTTCATTAGAATTAGCCAGATGCAGTCGAAGATCATTCTGTCTGCGTCCCAAATGGCACCCTGTTCCTTTTCCCTATACAGTGCACTTTTTGACGGGGGTCCATATGGCTCTGGTCAAAAGTAGTGCACTTTGTAGGGACTAGAGTGCCATTTGGGTCAGAACCCTGAGTTCTACAACAACAACTCCAGCAGCATGACATATTAAGAATGTCAAATCAATAGCATGTGGTGCCTCTACTACACATGGAACTGTCTCAAAGTAAACAAACCAAATCACTATACCAACCCCACACCTCCTTGTAATCATCAAAGCTCCTTGTAGTCTTAATTCATTTGGATGGGACAGACAGTTAATGCCCTTTTGCCTTCATGTTTTGATTTTCCTGCTATCATGGTTAATCATTGTGAGATTGTCCCAGACCAGCATGTTCAGTCAGTGAGTTTATTTGGCCCTCCCTGGCCATATCGTGAGTAAGAAAAAGGCTGTGTCTGAAATGGCACCCTAATCCCAACATACAGTGCCTTCACAAAGTATTCACACCCCTTGACTTTTTCCACATTTTGTTGTGTTACAGCCTGAATTTAAAATGGATTAAATAGAGATTTTGTGTCACGTATCTACACACAATACCCCATAATGTCAAAGTGGAATTATGTTTTTAGAAATGTTTACAAATTAATTAGAAATGAAAAGCTGAAATGTATTGAGTCTACTGTAAGTCTTCAACCCATTTCTTATGGCAAGCCTAAATATGTTCAGGAGTAATAATTTGCTTAACAAGTCACATAATAAGTTGCATGGACTCACTCTATGGGCAACAATAGTGTTTACAATTATTTTTTAAATGACTACCTCATCTCTGTACCCCACACATACAATTATCTTTAAGGTCCCTCAGTTGAGCAGTGAATTTCAAACACAGATTCAACCACAAATATAATGGAGTGTTTCCAATGCATCGCAAAGAAGGGCACCTATTGGTAGATGGGTAAAAAATTTATAAAGCATATACCTTGAATATCCCTTTGAGCATGGTGAAGTTATTAATTACACTTTGGATGGTGTATCAATACACCCAGTCTCTACAAAGATACAGTTGTCCTTCCTGGCGGCAGGTAGCTTAGTGGTTAAGAGCATTGTGCCAGTAACCGAAAGGTCGCTGGTTCTAATCCCTGAGCCAACTAGGTGAAAAATCTGTCGATGTGCCCTTGAGTAAGGCACTTAACCCTAATTGCTCCTGTAAGTCGCTCTGGATAAGAGCGTCTGCTAAATGATTAAAATGTAAAATATAATCAGTCACAATGAGGCCAATGGTGACTTTAAAACAGAGTTTAATGGCTGTGATAGGAGAAAACTGAGGATGGATCAACAACATTGTAGTTACTCCACAATACTAATCTAATTGACAGAGAAAAAAGAAGGAAGCCTGTACATAATAAAAATATTCAAAACATGCATCCTGTTTTCAACAAGGCACTAAAGTAATACTGCAATTATGTTTTTGTCCTGAATACAAAGTGTTATGTTTGGGGCAAATCCAATACAACACATTACTGAGTACCACTCTCCATATTTTCAAGCATAGTGTAACATTTGATTAATTGACATTCCTAGTGTTTTTATTTAATCTTTCTTTTTCATTCAGACAGTGGGTTTCCTAAGATTGCAATATTATGTGGTGTTATTGGCTTCCCTTTGGCTGGTTATGTTGGACAGGACAGGACCTGAGCAGAGAGAGAGGCCTCAGAGTGCTGTGGCATTTCATTGAGGGGATCACTGGGATCCAATGTGTTGTACAGTAGGTGTGTGAAGTACTATTTGACCGAAGCCCCTCAGTGACATCACCAACTCTCTATTCAAACCTTACATCAGGGTTGGGGTCAATAACATTTAAATTCCAGTCAATTCAGGAAGTACACTGACATTTCAATTCTATTGAATGCTTTTCAATTAGGAAAATTGGAAATTGGAATTTGGTTTACTTTCTGAATTGACTGGAATTTAAATAGAATTGACCCCAACCCATGTCTTCTCTATGTTCAAGACACAGTGCTCTGTTCAATAAAGACTAAGGATTTAGAGAAAGTGTTTTATATTACTGCAGTAAGGCTCCCAGAATAGCTCTGAATACGGAAAAGCGCCACCCAGGTTTGGTATCTTATACCCCTCCTTGAAATATCCATTGTCTGAAGCAATCAGAGACAAAACTAACTGCACCAACCTTTGTGCAGTATTAGGCTACTGTATTATTCTTACTTTAAAGCTCTGTCAGTGTGTTGTTTTACCATCGGCTTATCTTCTGATCTGAGGTCAGTGTGTCAGCATCAGCAACAACAGGAGGAAGGTCAAGGTTAATGAAAGGTGTTTCTCTCTCCTCTCTGCCACCTGGCCTACACAGATGGAACTACAGATAGCACCATCCTTTTCCTCCCATCCATATGCCTGGTCTGACTGACTATGCAGCCCTGCCTGCACTGTTTTGGCCCTAGGCTGTTTCCCTGCTTGCCTCGCCACTTCCTTAGTTTTTCACTTCCTCTCCGTAAACTGTTTGCGCTAGGCTGGGGTACCTTCATATCTAGGCTGTTGACTGCAATCTGTCAGGTTTAAGAATAAGTCTGTCTAAAAGAGCTGCGCTCCGGCATGAGGAAACAAGGGTTGTGGTTGTTTCTATGTTAAAATATGTATTAGTTGTTCAAGTCAAATGAAATTGTATTTGTCACATGCTTCCTTAACAACAGGTGTAGACTAACTGTGAAATGCTTTCTTAAGGGCCTTTCACAACAATGCAGAGAAAAAAATAAAAACAAAAGAGAGATAATAAATACACAATGAGTAACGATAATGGCAGGGGTACGAGGTAATTGAGGTAGATATGTACATACAGTTGAAGTCGGAAGTTTACATACACCTTAGGCAAATACATCTAAACTCAGTTCTTCACAATTCTTGACATTTAATCCTAGTAAAAATGCACTGTTTTAGGTCAGTTAGGATAACCACTTTATTTTAAGAATGTGAAATGTCAGAATAATAATAGAGAGAATGAATTATTTCAGCTTTTATTTATTTTATCACAATTAGTATTTGGTAGCATTGCCTTTAAATTGTTTAACTTGGGTCAAACGTTTCGGGTAGCCTTCCACAAGCTTCCCACAATAAGTTGGGTGAATTTTGGCCCATTCCTCCTGACAGAGCTCCCTGCTCACACACACTTTTTCAGTTCTGCCCACAAATGTTCTATAGGATTGAGGTCAGGGCTTTGGGATGGCCACTCCAATACCTTAACTTTGTTGTCCTTAAGCCATTTTGCCACAACTTTGGAAGTATGCTTGGGGTCATTGTCCATTTGGAAGACCCATTTGCGACCAAGCTTTAACTTCCTGACTGATGTCTTGAGATGTTGCTTCAATATATCCACATCATTTTCCTTCCTCAGGATGCCATCTATTTTGTAAAGTGCACCAGTCCCTCCTGTAGCAAAGCACCCCCACAGCATGATGCTGCCAGCCCCTTCACGGTTGGGATGGTGTTCTTTGGCTTGCAAGCGCTCCCCATTTTTCCTCCAAACATAACGATGGTCATTATGGCCAAACAGTTCTATTTTTGTTTCATCAGACCAGAGGACATTTCTCCAAAATGTCCCCATGTGCAGTTGCAAACCGTAGTCTGGCTTTATTTATGGCAGTTTTGGAGCAGTGGCTTCTTCCTTGCTGATCGGCCTTTCAGGTTATGTCGATGTAGGACTCGTTTTACTGTGGATATAGATACTTTTGTACCTGTTTCCTCCAGCATCTTCACAAGGTCCTTTGCTGTTGTTCTGGGATTGATTTGCACTTTTCACACCAAAGTACGTTCATCTCTAGGAGACAGAACGCGTCTCCTTCCTGAGCGGTATGACGGCTGCGGGGTCCCATGGTGTCTATACTTGCGTACTATTGTTTGTACAGATGAACGTGGTACATTTACATTTACATTTTAGTCATTTAGCAGACGCTCTTATCCAGAGCGACTTACAGGAGCAATTAGGGTTAAGTGCCTTGCTCAAGGGCACATTTACGTCATTTAGCAGACGCTCTTATCCAGAGCAACTCACAAATTGGTGCATTCACCCTATAGCCAGTGGGATAACCACTTTACAATTTGGGGGGGGGGGGTAGAAGGATTACTTTATCCTATCCCAGGTATTCCTTAAAGAGGTGGGGTTTCAAATGTCTCCGGAAGGTGGTGAGTGACTCCGCTGTCCTGGCGTCGTGAGGGAGCTTGTTCCACCATTGGGGTGCCAGAGCAGCGAACAGTTTTGACTGGGCTGAGCGGGAACTATGCTTCCGCAGAGGAAGGGGAGCCAGCAGGCCAGAGGTGGATGAACGCAATGCCCTCGTTTGGGTGTAGGGACCCCTCACTGCTCCATAGGCAAGCACCATGGTCTTGTAACGGATGCGAGCTTCAACTGGAAGCCAGTGGAGTGTGCGGAGGAGGGGGGTGACGTGAGAGAACTTGGGAAGGTTGAACACCAGACGGGCTGCGGCATTCTGGATGAGTTGTAGGGGTTTAATGGCACAGGCAGGGAGCCCAGCCAACAGCGAGTTGCAGTAATCCAGACGGGAGATGACAAGTGCCTGGATTAGGACCTGTGCCGCTTCCTGTGTAAGGCAGGGTCGTACTCTCCGAATGTTGTAGAGCATGAACCTGCAGGAGCGGGTCACCGCCTTGATGTTAGCGGAGAACGACAGGGTGTTGTCCAGGGTCACGCCAAGGCTCTTCGCACTCTGTGAGGAGGACACAACGGAGTTGTCAACCGTGATGGCGAGATCATGGAACGGGCAGTCCCCTTCCCCGGGAGGAAGAGCAGCTCCGTCTTGCCAGGGTTCAGCTTGAGGTGGTGATCCGTCATCCATACTGATATGTCGGCCAGACATGCAGAGATGCGATTCGCCACCTGGTTATCAGAAGGGGGAAAGGAGAAGATTAGTTGTGTATCGTCAGCGTAGCAATGATAGGAGAGGCCATGTGAGGATATGACAGAGCCAAGTGACTTGGTGTATAGGGAGAAAAGGAGAGGGCCTAGAACTGAGCCCTGGGGGACACCAGTGGTGAGAGCACGTGGTGCGGAGACAGCTTCTCGCCACGCCACTTGGTAGGAGCGACCGGTCAGGTAGGACGCAATCCAGGAGTGAGCCGCGCCGGAGATGCCCAGCTCGGAGAGGGTGGAGAGGAGGATCTGATGGTTCACAGTATCAAAGGCAGCAGACAGGTCTAGAAGGACAAGAGCAGAGGAGAGAGAGTTAGCTTTAGCAGTGCGGAGAGCCTCCGTGACACAGAGAAGAGCAGTCTCAGTTGAATGACCAGTCCTGAAACCTGACTGGTTTGAATCAAGAAGGTCATTCTGAGAGAGATAGCAAGAGAGTTGGCTAAAGACGGCACGCTCAATAGTTTTGGAAAGAAAAGAGAGAAGGGATACTGGTCTGTAGTTGTTGACATCAGTGGGATCGAGTGTTGGTTTTTTGAGAAGGGGAGCAACTCTCGCTCTCTTGAAGACGGAAGGGACATGGCCAGCGGTCAAGGATGAGTTGATCAGCGAGGTGAGGTAGGGGAGAAGGTCACCGGAGATGGTCTGGAGAAGAGAGGAGGGGATGGGGTCAAGCGGGCAGGTTGTTGGGCGGCCTGCAGTCACAAGTCGCAGGATTTTATCTGGAGAGAGAGGGGAGAAAGAAGTCAAAGCATAGGGTAGGGCAGTGTGAGTAGGACCAGCAGTGTCATTAGACTTAACAAACGAGGATCGGATGTCGTCAACCTTCTTTTCAAAGTGGTTGACGAAGTCATCCACAGAGAGAGAGGGGGGGAGGATTCAGGAGGGAGGAAAATGTGGCAAAGAGCTTCCTAGGGTTAGAGGCAGATGCTTGGAATTTAGAGTGGTAGAAAATGGCCTTAGCAGCAGAAACAGATGAAGAAAATGTAGAGAGGAGGGAGTGAAAAGATGCCAGGTCGGCAGGGAGTTTAGTTTTCTTCCATTTCCGCTCCGCTGCCCGGAGCTCTGTTCTGTGAGCTCGCAATGAGTCATCAAGCCACGGAGCTGGAGGGGAGGACCGAGCCGGCCGGGAGGATAGGGGACACAGAGAGTCAAAGGATGCAGAAAGGGAGGCGAGGAGGGTTGAGGAGGCAGAATCAGGAGATTGGAGGGAGAAGGATTGAGCAGAGGGAAGAGATGATAGGATGGAAGAGGAGAGAGTAGTGGGAGAGAGAGAGCGAAGGTTGCGGCGGCGCATTACCATCTGTGTAGGGGCAGAGTGAGTAGTGTTGGAGGAGAGCGAGAGAGAAAAGGAAACAAAGTAGTGGTCGGAGACATGGAGGGGAGTTGCAGTGAGATTAGTAGAAGAGCAGCATCTAGTAAAGATGAGGTCAAGCGTATTGCCTGCCTTGTGAGTAGGGGGGGACGGTGAGAGGGTGAGGTCAAAAGAGGAGAGGAGTGGAAAGAAGGAGGCAGAGAGAAATGAGTCAAATGTGGACATAGGGAGGTTGAAATCCCCCAAAACTGTGAGGGGTGAGCCATCCTCAGGAAAGGAACTTATCAAGGCATCAAGCTCATTGATGAACTCTCCAAGGGAACCTGGAGGGCGATAGATGACAAGGATCAGGAGGGAGGAAAATGTGGCAAAGAGCTTCCTAGGGTTAGAGGCAGATGCTTGGAATTTAGAGTGGTAGAAAATGGCAGCAGCAGAAACAGATGAAGAAAATGTAGAGAGGAGGGAGTGAAAAGATGCCAGGTCGGCAGGGAGTTTAGTTTTCTTCCATTTCCGCTCCGCTGCCCGGAGCTCTGTTCTGTGAGCTCGCAATGAGTCATCAAGCCACGGAGCTGGAGGGGAGGACCGAGCCGGCCGGGAGGATAGGGGACACAGAGAGTCAAAGGATGCAGAAAGGGAGGCGAGGAGGGTTGAGGAGGCAGAATCAGGAGATTGGAGGGAGAAGGATTGAGCAGAGGGAAGAGATGATAGGATGGAAGAGGAGAGAGTAGTGGGAGAGAGAGAGCGAAGGTTGCGGCGGCGCATTACCATCTGTGTAGGGGCAGAGTGAGTAGTGTTGGAGGAGAGCGAGAGAGAAAAAGGAAACAAAGTAGTGGTCGGAGACATGGAGGGGAGTTGCAGTGAGATTAGTAGAAGAGCAGCATCTAGTAAAGATGAGGTCAAGCGTATTGCCTGCCTTGTGAGTAGGGGGGACGGTGAGAGGGTGAGGTCAAAAGAGGAGAGGAGTGGAAAGAAGGAGGCAGAGAGAAATGAGTCAAATGTGGACATAGGGAGGTTGAAATCCCCCAAAACTGTGAGGGTGAGCCATCCTCAGGAAAGGAACTTATCAAGGCATCAAGCTCATTGATGAACTCTCCAAGGGAACCTGGAGGGCGATAGATGACAAGGATATTAAGCTTAAATGGGCTAGTGACTGTGACAGCATGGAATTCAAATGAGGAGATAGACAGGTGGGTTAGGGGAAAAAATTGAGAATGTCCACTTGGGAGAGATGAGGGATTCCTGTGCCACCACCTCTCTGACCAGATGCTCTCGGGGTATGCGAGAACACATGGTCAGACGAGGAGAGAGCAGTAGGAGTAGCAGTGTTTTCAGTGGTAATCCATGTTTCCGTCAGCGCCAGGAAGTCGAGGGACTGGAGGTTAGCATAGGCGGGGATGAAGTCAGCTTTGTTGGCAGCAGAACGGCAGTTCCAGAGGCTGCCTGAGACCTGGAACTCCAGGTGTGGGGTGCGTGCAGGGACCACCAGGTTAGAGAGGCAGCAGCCACGCGGTGTGAGGCGTTTGTGTAGCCTGTGCAGAGAGGAGAGAACAGGGATAGGCAGAGGCATAGTTGACAGGCTGTAGCAAATGGCTACAATAATGCAGAGGAGATCGGAATGAAATGAACTAAACATCAGGGAGAGGAGAGAGCAGGGCCTCCCTCACCAAAACTTCCACCTCAGAAACTATAATTGTTTCACTGAACCACCCGAACAAAAACTCTCCCAACTTCCACCTTTAGAAATCAGAATTGTTGTGAACCACAGCGGTCCAATGTTTAAAGGAATAGACTCAACCCACTTTATTCAGCTAGCTAACTATGATACCATAGCTAACTAGCATGCTAGCATCCAATAACACACAGTTTAGCACCAACACTTGGTCATAACAAACCACCAATAGTGTGTTAACACACTAAGCAGATAATTCGTGTCCGTCTCTAGTTCCTTTCATAACGCAGCAATAATTAAACGTTGGCTAGCTTAGCACAAATATATTGTATTTAGCTACTACAGTACAGTTAGCTGGTCGTGTTGGCTAGCTAGCAATGGCTACTGTGTTGACTTTGTTTGAAGAACGGCTAGCTAGCTAGCTAGCTTCGTGCTACAACCGGCACCGCCGAAAGACAATGCTAACCTACAGTAACTACCCACAACAGCCCACGATGCCTAACTATGACGCCATAGCTAACTAGCATGCTAGCA
The DNA here is from genome assembly GCF_020615455.1 of Coregonus clupeaformis. NCBI lineage: Eukaryota > Metazoa > Chordata > Actinopteri > Salmoniformes > Salmonidae > Coregonus > Coregonus clupeaformis. The sequence continues at coordinate 1,987,599 of NC_059225.1, read as the reverse complement.
TCCAATAACACACAGTTTAGCAGCAATACTTGGTTACAACAAACTACCAGTAGTGTGTTAACACACTAAACAGATAATTCGTGTCCGTGTCAAGTTCCTTTCATAACGCAGCAAAAATTAAACGTTGGCTAGCTGGCACATTAACATTGGAAACAACTCTCCACTAGCTAGCTGGCACATTAACATTGGAAACAACTCTCCACCGTTGCTAAACGTTACCAATAGCTACCCGCTAGCTAGCTAGCCTCGTGCTTCGCCGGGCTCCGCCGCAAACAGTACTTACCTACAATAATTACCTACGGAAACCTACAGTAACTACCTAAATAACCTACCTACAATACATAACTACAACTACCTACCTACGATCTAAATACATGGTACCTTCAGGCATTTGGAATTTGCTCCCAAGGATTAACCAGACTTGTGGAGGTCTACAATTTTGTTAATAATAATAATCTGTCTGTAAACAATTGTTGGAAAAATTACTTGTGTCATGCACAAAGTAGATGTCCTAACCGACTTGCCAAAACTATAGTTTGTTAACAAGAAATTTGTGGAGTGGTTGAAAAACTAGTTTTAATGACTCCAACGTAAGTGTATGTAAACTTCCGACTTCAACTGTATACAGTACTAGTCAAAAGTTTGGGCACACCTACTCATTCAAGGGTTTTTCTTTATTTTTACTATTTTCTACATTGTAGAATAATAGTGAAGACATCGAAACGATGAAATAACACATATGGAATCATGTAGTAACCAAAAAAGTGTTAAACAAATCAAAATATATTTTATATTTGAGATTCTTCAAATAGCCACCTGTCACGATCGTCTGAAGGAGGAGACCAATGCGCAGCGTTGCGAGTGAACATGATGACTTTATTAACTTAAAGCAACCACGAAGAAAACAACAAATGACGATCCGTGAAGTTCTATACTGAATACTACTAACAGCAACAAAGAAACAATAACCCACAACACAAAGTGAACTCACACAGTATAAATATGGCTCCCAATCAGAGATAACGAGCCGACAGCTGACACTCGTTACCTCCGATTGGGAGTCATACGACTAATCAAGAACAATTAACCAAACATAGAAAATGCACAACCAGAAATCCCCAACATAGAAATGCACCCAAACAATGAAACTAAACAACCCTGGCTCAAATATCAAGGTCCGTGGAGCCAGAGTGTCACATTACCCCCCCCTAAAGGTGCGACCTCCGGGCGCACTCAGCATACAGTCTCGGGAGGGTCTGGGTGGGCGTCTGTCCCTGGTGGCGGCTCTGGCCCAGGTCGTGGTCCCCACCCCACCTTAGTCACTATCCGCTTCCGTATACCCTTCCTCATGACCACCCCCAACTAAACCCCACTGGATTAAGGGCGGCACCGGACTACGGGGCAGTACCGGACAAGGGGCAGTACCTGACTAGATGGCGGATCCTGGCTGGCTGGCTCTGGCGGATCCTGGCGGGACGGTCTCTGGCGGATCCTGGCGGGACGGCTCTGGCGGATCCTGGCGGGGACGGCTCTGGCGGATCCAGGCTGGACGGCTCTGGCGGATCCTGGCTGGACGGCTCTGGCGGATCCTGGCTGGACGGCTCTGGCGGATCCTGGCTGGACGGCTCTGGCGGATCCTGGCTGGCCGGCTCTGGCGGATCCTGGCTGGACGGCTCTGGGCGGATCCTGGCTGGACGGCTCTGGCGGATCCTGGCTAGACGGTTCTGGCGGATCCTGGCTGGACGGCTCTGGCGGATCCTGGCTGGGCGGCTCTGGCGGATCCTGGCAGGACGGCTCTGGCGGATCCTGGCTGGCTGACGGATCTGGCGGATCCTGGCGGGCTGACGGATCTGGCTGCTCATGGCTGGCTGACGGATCTGGCTGCTCATGGCTGGCTGACGGATCTGGCTGCTCATGGCTGGCTGACGGATCTGGCTGCTCATGACTGGCTGACGGGTCTGGCTGCTCATGGCTGGCTGACGGGTCTGGCTGCTCATGGCTGGCTGCAGACGGATCTGGTTGCTCATGGCTGGCTGACGGATCTGGCTGCTCATGGCTGGCTGACGGATCTGGCTGCTCATGGCTGGCTGACGGATCTGGCTGCTCATGGCTGGCTGACGGATCTGGCTGCTCATAGCTGGCTGACGGATCTGGCTGCTCATGGCTGGCTGACGGGTCTGGCTGCTCATGGCTGGCGGAAGGCTCTGGCTGATCCTGTCTGGCGGAAGGCTCTGGCTGATCCGGTCTGACGGAAGGCTCTGGCTGCTCCTGTCTGGCGGAAGGCTCTGGCTGCTCCTGTCTGGCGGAAGGCTCTGGCTGCTCCTGTCTGGCGGAAGGCTCTGGCTGATCCTGTCTGGCGGAAGGCTCTGGCTGATCCTGTCTGGCGGAAGGCTCTGGCTGATCCTGTCTGGCGGAGAGCTCTAGCGGCTCCCGGTCTGGCGGACGGCTCTGAAGGCTCATGGCAGACGGGGCGGCTTTGCAGGCTCAGTACAGACGGGCAGTTCAGGCGGCGTTGGGCAGACGGACAGTTCAGACGGCGTTGGGCAGACGGGCAGTTCAGACGGGCGTTGGGCAGACGGGCAGTTCAGACGGCGTTGGGCAGCCGGGCAGTTCAGGCGCCGTTGGGCAGACGGGCAGTTCAGACGGCGTTGGGCAGACGGGCAGTTCAGACGGCGTTGGGCAGACGGGCAGTTCAGGCGCCGTTGGGCAGACGGCCAGTTCAGGCCGGCTGGCGACGCACATCGTGGACCTGGTGCGTGGAGTAGGAACAGGCCGGACTGCACCGGGAACACCCACCACTGGCCTTAACTGGGGATCAAGAACGGACCGGACCAGACTGGGAACACACTTCAGTCTCTCATGCCGTGCCACAACAACTTCCCTCCCTCTACTCGCCAATGGCTCCCGTAATCCGATAGCCTTCTCTCCTTTTCTCCCTGTGGCAGCCTCCTGCTGCCCAGGCGCCAAGCCATGTGCCCCCCAAAACATTTTTGGGAGTAACCACGGGCTTCCAGCCTCGACTCCGCGCTTCCTCTTCATACCACCTCCTCTCGGCTGCAGCTGCCTCCAGCTCTTCACGAGGGCGGTGATATTCCTCCTCAGACCACCTCCTCTCGGCTGCAGCTGCCTCCAGCTCTTCACGAGGGCGATGATGTTCCTCCGGTTGTGCCCAAGGACCCTTTCCAGCCCGAATCTCCTCCCATGTCCAAAAGTCCTTAGGAGGCATCCATAACTCCTGTGTCCAGACCCCTTGCTCCTGGACGCGCTGCTTGGTCCTTTTTTGGTGGGTTATTCTGTCACGATCGTCTGAAGGAGGAGACCAATGCGCAGCGTTGCGAGTGAACATGATGACTTTATTAACTTAAAGCAACCACGAAGAAAACAACAAATGACGATCCGTGAAGTTCTATACTGAATACTACTAACAGCAACAAAGAAACAATAACCCACAACACAAAGTGAACTCACACAGTATAAATATGGCTCCCAATCAGAGATAACGAGCCGACAGCTGACACTTTCGTTACCTCCGATTGGGAGTCATACGACTAATCAAGAACAATTAACCAAACATAGAAAATGCACAACCAGAAATCCCCAACATAGAAATGCACCCAAACAATGAAACTAAACAACCCTGGCTCAAATATCAAGGTCCGTGGAGCCAGAGTGTCACACCACCCTTTGCCTTGATGACAGCTTTGCACACTCTTGACATTTTCTCAACCAGCTACACCTGGAATGCTTTTCCAACAGTCTTGAAGGAGTTCCCACATATGCTGAGCACTTGTTGGCTGATTTTCCTTCACTTTGCTGTCCGACTCATCCCAAACCATCTCAATTTGGTTGAGGTCGGGGGATTGTGGAGGCCAGGTCATCTGATGCAGCACTCCATATCTCCGCTTCTTGGTAAAATAGCCCTTACACAGCCTGTAGGTGTGTTGGGTCATTGTCCTGTTGAAAAACAAATGATAGTCCCACTAAGCCCAAACCAGATGGGATGGCGTTTCACTGCAGAATGCTATGGTAGCCATGCTGGTTAAGTGTGCCTTGAATTCTAAATAAATCACAGACAGTGTCACCAGCAAAGCACCCCCACACCATAACACCTCCTCCTCCATGCTTTACAGTGGGAACTACACATGCGGCGATCATCCGTTCACCCACACCGCGTCTCATAAAGCCACGGCGGTTGGAACCAAAAATCTCAATTTTGGACTCCAGACCAAAGGACAAATGTCCACCAGTCTAATGTCCATTGCTCGTGTTTCTTGGCCCAAGCAGGTCTCTTCTTCTTATTGGTGTCCTTTAGTAGTGGTTTCTTTGCCGCAATTCGACCATGAAGGCCTGATTCACACAGTCCCCTCTGAACAGTTGATGTTGAGATGTGTCTGTTACTCGAACTCTGTGAAGCATTTATTTGGGCTGCAATTCCTGAAGCTGATAACTCCTCTGCAACAGAGGTAACTTTGGGTCTTCCATTCCTGTGGCGGTCCTCATGAGAGCCAGTTTCATCATAGCGCTCAATGGTTTTTGCGGCTGCACTTGAAGAAACTTTCAATGTTCTTGAAATGTTCCGTATTGACTGACCTTCATGTCTTAAAGTAATGATGGACTGTCGTTTCTCTTTGCTTATTTGAGCTGTTCTTGCCATAATACGGATTTGGTCTTTTACCAAATAGGGCTATCTTCTGTATACCCCCCCTACCTTGTCACAACACAACTGATTGGCTGAAATTCATTAAGAAGAAATTCCACAAATTAACTTTTAAGAATGTACACCTGTTAATTGAAATGCATTCCAGGTGACTACCTCATGAAGCTGGTTGAGAGAATGCCAAGAGTGTGCAAAGCTGTCATCAAGGCAAAGGGTGGTATTTGATTTGTTTAACCTTGATTTGTTAAACCTTAAGGATCGGACCCTTTTTTCAATTAACACTTTTGGTTACTACATGATTCCATATGTGTTATTTCATAGTTTTGATGTCTTTACTATTATTCTACAATGTAAAACATAGAAAAAATTAAGAAAAAACCTTGAATGAGTAGGTGTGTCCAAACTTTTGACTGATAGTGTAGGTAGTGACTAGACAACAGGATAGATAATAAACAGTAGCAGCAGCGTATGTGACGAGTCAAGAGTTAGTGCAAAGGGTGTCAATGCAGATAGCTATTTGGTTAACTATTTAAGTAACTATTTAGCATTTTTATGACTTGGGGGTAGATGCTGTTCAGGGTCCTGTTGCTTCCAGACTTGGTGCGTTGGTACTGCTTGCCGTGCGGAAGCAGAGAGAACAGTCTATGACTTGGGTGTCTGGAGTCTTTGACAATCTTTAGGGCCTTCCTCTGACACCGCCTGGTATAGATGTCCTGAATGGCAGGGAGCTCGGACCCAGTAATGTACTGGGCCGTACGCACTACCCTCTGTAGCGCCTTGTGGTCGGATGCTCTCAGTGGTGCAGCTGTATAACTTTTTGTGGATCTGAGGGCCCAGTCCAAATCTTTTCATCCTCCTAAGGGGGAAGAGGCATTGTCGTGCCTTCTTCACGACTGTGTTGATGTGTGTGTACTATGTTAATTCCTTAGTGATGTGGACACCGAGGAACTTGAAGCTCCCGACCCGCTCCACTACAGCCCCGTCGATGTGGATGGGGGCATGCTTGGGCCTCCATTTCCTGTAGTCCACCATCAGCTCCATTGTCTTGCTGACGTTGAGGGAACCACACTGCCAGGTCACTGACCTCCTCCCTATAGGCTGTCTTATCGTCATCGGTGATCAGGCCTACCACCGTTGTGTCGTCAGCTAACTTAATGATGGTGTTGGAGTCGTGCACAGCCATGGGTGAACAGGGGAGTACAGAAGGAGACTAAGCACGCACCACTGAGGGGCCCCCGTGTTGAGGGTCAGGCCTAGTTTGAATCTATTCTAACCAGTGCAGTTATTGTAGTTCTCTGCCTGTGAAATATGTATACTCAAAATAGAGTTAAGGGAATAATCTGGCTGTAGCCCAGTTACAGTCTCTTCAAAGAGAAATAACCAAACAGTCGTGTTGAAATAACAAAATAAAATTGGCATCAGTGAAAGGGTGCATTTTTCACTTCCTATCGACCTTTTGGAAATAGTGTCACACTTTTGTGTTGACCATGATGTCATTAACAGATAAATGGGAGTTAGGGCACCGTATGTCTATTGCACACACAGTGTGATTTCTACATTCAGTGCTGACACACACACACACTCCTTTTTCTATCCTCGTGGGGACCTAAAATACATTTCAATTCAAAATCCGGTTTTCATTAACGCCTAACCCCTAAACCTAACCTAACGCCTAAACTTAAAATAGGCCATGTCCTCATGGGGACATGGAAAATGTCCCCACGAGGGAGACTTTTCCTTGTTTTACTATCCTTGTGGGGACATTTTGGGATTTCAGGTCCTCACGAGGATAGAAGAACAAGACCACACACACACACACACACACACACACACACACACACACACACACACACACACACACACACACACACACACACACACACACACACACACACACACACACACACACACACACACATACATACATATGTCTCTTGCGCTTTGTTCCTGTGAGAGCTTGTCTGTGTGCCAGCACTGGGGGCAGGAAGTGTGTGTGTGTGCCTCGCAACCACCCTGCCCCTTCCCACCCGTGCCCCGATGGACAAGCCAGGCCGACGGCGTCAGAGCCGGTGCTTCTGGGTAATGGTCCGAGTGAGAAGGGGGCCTCTGATGCTCTGGCCAGCAGAAAGACATGGGCTTGTTTTATGAAGGAAACTGGCCCGCACAACCTGCTTTGTCTGCACTTTCACTCTGTTTTTGTTTTATTTTATCTATTTATTTTTCTTTATGAATCAGCGCCCTGCTCTACTCTGCTCTGTCCCGTCCCACTCCACTCCTCTATGCTTTCCATTCCGAAAGGATTTCCTCTTTCCGACCATTCTAGTGTTGGGAGCTTCCTCAGCTACGGGATGCTGGGATGGATTGGTTTGGGAAAAATGGTATAACCTAGCTACTTTTCTTTTGTCTGTCTGTCTTGTCTGTAATCCAATCCAACCAGGTTGTTGGCCCAGATGTATTGTGCTCTGTATATGCCTTTATTTACACGTGTGTTGTGACTGGTGTAGTGTTGCAAAACTACTGGTAATTTACGAAAGTTACAGGAACTTTTGGTAATTTTGGTAATTAACAGGTAATCTATGGGAATCTATGGTATCTTTGGTCATTTATAAACAAACATAAATATTCATATATAGTATTCTTTTTTTGTGTCCATATTGTCCATGAGTTTCTAGTGGATAGACCATATGGTTCAAGAGAAATGTTATGAAAAAAGCATCTAATCAACAATGGCATTATTTTTAATAAGCTCTACAACTCTTCCAACTATTGACTTTTTTCACAACTGCCACCAGTTTGGCACCAAAACTTTTACAACAAAGACATTGACATAGTAAAATAAATTAAAGTGTGTAAAAAGATTTCATGCTGAAACCTTTCATGCTGAAACCTCACTAAGCTGATGGTTTACATTTAGCATAATGTTTTACAGCTTTGCCATTCTCTTATTTGATTATTTTACATGTGATAAGGCCACTCAGAGGGCCAGAGATAATTATAGACGTACCCAAAAAGGCCACTAGATGTCATGTGATAAAAATCCCCCAAAACCTGGTAGTTTACCTCTAAACTTCAAAAGGTACCAGTAATATACCCTCTCTTTGCAACCCTAGAATGGTGTGTGTATTGTGACTAGATTATTGTACCTAGAAGGATTTATATCAATAGCACAATGGATTATTCCGATGACATAACAAACCAGAAATACAAGAAAACCTTGTAACACTGGAGCCCAGATAAAAGCATCTCATTATGAGGTAGGGATGGGAGAGAGACGGAAAGAGAAGCAAACCATTCAATATACTGTCTGTCTGCACATTAGGCTTTTTCAATCTATTTCAAAAGGTAAGTCTTGTCAGAAACAAGTCAAATACAATAGACACAGAGAGAAAAGAGCCAGACAGACCTAGAGTCTACCTCTATGTGATAGAACACAGCAAATCAATGTTGATGTATGCCTTCAGCTATTCATTTCCCTGATTCATCCTCCTCCACTGATGGGCTGGTGCTCCGTAACCCATCTGTTATCATTATCCATCTATTTGGCAGACACCATTATCCAATATTACCTCTTACATTAAATCTGTGTGTGTATATATATATATATATATATATATATATATATATATATATATATATATATATATATATATTCATCTTTATGGAGGGTAATAGCAGGGTGTCTTACTCGAAGCGCAAGGGGATTTACAATGCTCTGGGGATCTGTATCTAGGATGCAAACTTGTTTGGCTGAATGCTTCAGAGGTATTTATCTGTCTGCCACCAGTTTGGCGCCAACATTTTTACAACAAAGAAATTGACATAGTAAAATAAATAAAAGTGTGTAAAAAAATATAAAGGACATTTCATGCTGAAACCTTCATATTAAACACCAATGGTATTCACTAAGTTGATGGTTGTTTGGCTGTAAATCCCCTAATATATATACAGTGCCTTCGGAAAGTATTCAGACCCCTTGACTTTTTCCACATTTTGTTACATTACAGCCTTATTCTAAATGGATTAAATCAACAATTTCCTCAGCAATCTACACACAATACCCCATAATGACAAAGTGAAAACAGTATTCAGACTCTTTGCTTTGAGACTCGAAATTGAGCTCAGGCGCATCCTGTTTCCATTGATCATCCTTGAGATGTTTCTACAACCTGATTGGAGTCCACCTGTGGTAAATTCAATTGATAGGACATGATTTGGAAAGGCACACACCTGTCTATATATGGTCCCACAGTTGACAGTGCATGTCAGAGCAAAAACCAAGCCAAGGAATTGTCCGTAGAGCTCCGAAACAGATTTGTGTCGAGGCACAGATCTGGGGAAGAGTACCAAAAAATGTCTGCAGCATTTAAGGTCCCCAAGAACACAGTGGCCTCCATCATTTTTAAATTGAAGATGTTTGGAACCACCAAGACTCTTCCTAGAGCTGGCCGCCCAGCCAAACTGAGCAATCGGGGGAGAAGGGCCTTGGACAGGAAGGTGACCAAGAACCTAATGGTCACTCTGACAGAGCTCTAGAGTTCCTCTGTGGAGATGGGAGAACCTTCCAGAAGGACAACCATCTCTGCAGCGCTCCACCAATCAGGCCTGATGAAACCAAGATTCAACTCTTTGGCCTTGTCAATGGGGCTGATGTAGATGCAGAGTCGGAGTCAGGCGCACTACACAGAAGCTCAGTCAAACAGACTTTACTAGTCAAATATACAATACAAAAATAAACGGGCCTCAAACACTGGAGGCGAGAGATTACGCAAGCAGTGCGTAAAACACTAACTAAATGAGCACAAAACTCTGACATCAACGGACAGGCGGACAACAACACACAAACTCACATACACAAAGCAGAAAACGTATAGGACACATAATTAGACACAAACGGACACAGGTGCAACAGACAGACCAAACCCAACAAACATCGAAACATCCAACGGTGGCAGCTAGTACTCCGGGGACGACGAACGCCGAAGCCTGCCCGAGCAAGGAGGAGGAGCAGCCTCGGCAGAATCCGTGACAGGCCTGAATGCCAAGCATCACGTCTGAAGGAAACCTGTCACTATCCCTATGGTGAAACATGGTGGTGGCAGCAGCATGCTGTGGGGATGTTTTTCAGCAGCAGGGACTGGGAGACTAGTCAGGATCAAGGGAAAGATGAACAGAGATCCTTGATGAAAACCTGCTCCAGAGCGCTCCAAATGTGGAAAAAGTAAAGGGGTCTGAATACTTTCCGAATGCACTGTATATATTGAGAATATCATTGCAAAGAATATTGAACAGATTGAATGTGGCCCAAGAACTGTAGGCAGCAGGCTTGGGTGGGACCACATGATGTCTATGCCTCATGAGTAAATGGCTTAATCATTATGTCTATGTAACATCCAGATCCTAATGTGGTTTGTACGCAAAATTAATCAAAGCTGACGACTACAACATGTTTTATACAGTACAGTCAGTGTGTCCCCCCCAAATACTACCCTTTTCCCTATTTATTGTACGTCTTTTGACTATGGCTCTGGTCAAGTAGTGCACTATATAGGGAATAGGGTGCCATTTGGGATGCATAAGTGTAATTTACATTGCAAATACTGAACAGATGGATTGGATGTAGTGGGAAGGTTTGACGCCAGCAGTCTAACGATGCGTCATCTCATGCAGCAGACCCCATGTCGATGTTTCACTCCATGTGAGATCTAGCATGGCTGCAGAACAGTAGTTTGCTATGTGTGGTGTTATGTATGGCCAGGCTGTTATATGCAGTAGTCATAAGGATTTCACCACATGTTTTTAGAGTGACAGAGTGAGAAGTGGTCCTTTATAGCTCAGTTGGTAGAGCATGGCGCTTGTAAAGCCAGGGTAGTGGGTTCGCTTCCCAGGACCACCCATACGTAAAATGTATGCACGCATGCTGTAATTTGCTGTAGTTAAAAGTGTCTGCTAAATGGCATATATTATATTATTGTGTATGGGGGTGCGCTCGCGGGTGTGCATGTGGGGTATGTAAGTGTGTGCCTGCATGTTTGGTGCCAAGCCAACACTATGCCTGCCTCCGCATGAATGATTAAGTGAATACCTCTACTGGCCCTGTTCATCACTCTCTGGTATTAGACAGGTGCCTGGACCACACCCCCACCACCACTGGTGATAAAACCATCTCCCATCCATAACTACAGTATAGGAAAATACTTGAAATACACTGTCCCTGTAGATTACTCTCAGCTCTCCCCCCCCCCCCAATCTGTCTGACAATCCGCCGGCCGCGAAAAAAGACTTAGGAACATAAATATCAAGCAGGCGTCCATCTTGTTGTGGAAACATCAACACAGGAGAGGGGAGTCGTTGGAGAGAAAAGGGAAAGTTCCTGTCTGGTCTGTCTGGTGTGTGAGAGTGAGTCACCCTATGGTAAATGTATTTTCCCGACACAGTGGAAGGTCAATGGAGGTAGAGCGTCATTTCAGATTGCAAGTGTGTGAACTCTTCACCAGCTGTCTCTCTGTCTATGGAGAGACTAGTCACTACACCATCCAACTATGTGAGAAGAGAAGGGAGTACATTAGGTTGTGGAAAAAAAGTGGGGGGAGAAGTCAAACTGGAGACAGGTCTGGGATGGCTGGCCATGTTGAGATGGATTGTTGGACCTGTCTCTCTGAGTTTCCATTTAATTAATAATCCTTAAGAGTCTATTTATGCACCTGTGCGCCAATCTAAGTAACATAATAAAAAAATCCCCATCAGAATCCGTCAACTTAAGCTAGAGATATCTGTTTTTTGCATGGGCAGCGTCTCAATTCACCACATCTGCCTATGTCGGACTTCCGCATCTGCGGTGGAAGGCGGCTGAGCTACAGCGGTGTTCGTCAGACCATGAGACATCCCGAAAATCGGTCTTCTCACGAAAACGTCTGTAGCGTCCGAAAGGTTTCCCCACAAGCCCAACAGGACTTGTCTGAAGTTGGTACCGCCGATGTGCCAACTTCTGTGTGTAGCGTCCGAACTAATTTCGGCTACAAACTAATATGAGCTTCAAAACCTTTTTCTTAAAATGACTAAATGTAAATGTAAAACCTGATTCCTTATGATTTATATTTTGACTGTCTGTTTTGCCATTTATGAATGTGTTATTCAATGCGTTTCTATGTGCTATATTAGTAAATGCCAAATTCTGTATTTTATCAAATACACTACATGACCAAAAGTATGTGGACACCTGCTCGTCGAAACATCTCATTCCAAAATCATGGGCATTCATATGAAATTGGTCCTCCCTTTGCTGCTATAACAGCTGTCATACTTAAGTAAAGGTAAAAGTCACCCAGTAAAATTCTACTTGAGTAAAAGCCTAAATGTATTTGGTTTAAAATATACTTAAGTATCAAAAGTAAATGTAATTGCTAAAATATACTTAAGTATCAAAAGTATAAATCATTTCAAATTCCTTATATTAAGCAAACCAGATGGCACCATTTTCTTGTTTTATAAATTTACGGAAAGCCAGGGGCACACTCCAACACTCAGACATAATTTACAAACGAAGCATGTGAGTTTAGTGAGTCCGCCAGATCAGAGGCAGTAGGGATGACCAGGGATGTTCGGTTGATAAGTACGTGAATTTGACTATTTTCCTGTCCTGCTAAGCATTCAAAATTTAACGAGTACTTTTGTGTGTCAAATAAAATGTATGGAGTAAAAAGTACAATATTTTCTTAAGGAATGTAGTGAAGTAAAAGTAAAAGTAGTCAAAAATATAAATAGTAAAGTAAAGTACAGATACCCCAAAAAACGACTTAAGTACTTTAAAGTATTTTTACTTAAGTACTTTACACCACTGTATAACAGCCTCCAATCTCCTGGGAAGGCTTTCCACTAGATGTTGGAAAATTGCTGCGGGGACTTGCTTCCATTCAGCCACAAGAGCATTCGTGAGGTCGGGCGCTGATGTTGGGCGATTAGGCCTGGCTCGCATTGGGATAGGTAGCGTTCTCCTGGCATCCGCCAAACGCAGATTCGTCCGTCGGACTGCCAGATGGTGAAGCGTGATTCATCACTCCAGTGATTTATACATCTGTCAGCAACGGGTGTGGCTGAAATAGCCGAATCCACTAATTTGAAGGAGTGTCCACATACTTTGTATATATAGTGTACCTACAGGGGTCCTAAAATCAAATAGCTAAATGATCCATGGTATGACCATCTTGTTAGCTTAGTAGAACCCCCCCACCAGATAACACAAACAGCTAGAGGTCTCAGTCCCTCCTGTCCCCAAGCTAAACAGAAGAACTCTGATGTTGCGTCTCGTTGGTGTGAGTGTCGATGCTGTAATGTTAATGTATGATCAAGATTAAGCTCAGTTATGGATATTGCTGAAATGTAAACAAGACTGAGCAACAGCCACTCTTGCCACACCTACTGGGCTCTGTCATGGAAAGCTCTAGTCCTTTTCTGAAGCTGTGCCAGCTTGCCGTCCACTCATATCAGCAGGACACGTATCTGATTGTTGTTTTTAGTAGAGGTGGGATTAAGCAATATTTTTGGAGAATATACAATCTGTCCTTTTCAGTCTGTCACTTTTTGCAAAATATTTATATTTCTGCATTCGTTATTGCAAGGTGCCCAGTTAGCAAAATCGCAATCTCCCAATGTCCCATTGGGTGTTGATGTGAATAACTTTTTTTTCCCACTCCCTCTCTCCGCTGATCGCGGTCCAGAAAACCGTCCCCCAGATTTTATGACACACACATTGGCCTGGGAATCTCATTTAAACTGAGTTATAATAGTTTTCTAATCTGTGTTTTTTTGTTGTTGTCAAGACTCTTACTGGCGCCCAGAGGGACATGACCTCAGATCCAGCTGTCTACCCTGGCCTCCAGTCAGTTCCATCTCTCACTCTCTGACAGCTGCTGTTGGGTTGGCTTTGGGGGGAAAACCCACCAAAAAGGATGACTTCTTCCTCTTCTGAATTTTGTTTTGTGATCCTCTGGGGTTTACCGAGACTTTCTTCCCCCTCGGAATGTAAACAATAACAGGAGGCAGGGTATTTAATCATGTCCAGTGTTAGATGGCTTGGCTGGCTGGCGGGATGCTCTCCAAACTGTGTGATGGTGGACAATTAACCTCGATCTCCACTGCCACGGCTACCCTGCCAAGGCCTAGCTAGCTGGTGTCTGTGGTTCCAGCCATACTGCTGAGCTTTAGCAGGACTATCAGTGGCTGATGCAATACAGAACATTTCTTAATGATATGATATTACCTTGATTAAAATGGGTCACTTGTGACTATGCCGATTTCTGTGTCTGGCTCATTTTAGAGTCTACAGTATGTGTTAGAGGTGTACGATTCACCAAACCCACGGTTCGATACATATTGCGGTTTTGGGGTCATGGTTCGGTTTCGGGAGAGCGGGAAAATGAAAGGGCGACAGTTACTGTAGTTAATTTTTGTTAAGAAAATACAATGCGTTGGTGTTCCTAATTCCATATATGATCATGAGGCCTATAATACCTGATGAGAGCACAGTCAGGAATAACAACACTTTGTATTTTCTATAACAAATGAAAACACACAATTACTTAACACTAAAATAAAGTGCAATATGCGTGTGATATCAATATATAAACATGGCTCAGACATTGTATAGGCCTATGCTATAATGTTTTCTTACAAAATAAAAAATATGCGCAGCTTTTGTGACTCTCATAAACGGGGCTTGTCTGTATCACGGTACATCTCATTTCCCACTCCAGAGTAATGTGATGAGATGTCACTGTTAAGTAGCTCTCTGTAGCCCTGGAGGTTCATCCATCTGTAGTAAGCACAACACAGAGTGCATTGGCCAATTAATTGACAACTTCAGCTTTATCTTGCTTATATAGAGCGGGTACTAGCTGTTTGCTGAAATGGGTGCGAGAGGACGAAGTTCATAACGTGGCTCGAGCACTTTCACGAGGTGTTGAAACCCCCCATTCTTCTCCAGCACTGAGAATGGGCGCATATCCATGGCTATAAACATACCTATCACTCTTGTAATTTCTTTGGCCGGTCAGAATCAACTGTGAAGGGTTGCTTGAATGCAGAGGGGAGACAAACTTGTGCTGATTTTTGCCTTTCCGTCTTGCTCAGGTGGTAGGAATACTGGGGTGATGTCGGCGTAAATGTGTCAACATGTTTGATGTGTTGACAGCTACAGTGGGGAAAAAAAGTATTTAGTCAGCCACCAATTGTGCAAGTTCTCCCACTTAAAAAGATGAGAGAGGCCTGTAATTTTCATCATAGGTACACGTCAACTATGACAGACAAAATGAGGGGAAAAAATCCAGAAAATCACATTGTAGGATTTTTTATGAATTTATTTGCAAATTGTGGTGGAAAATAAGTATTTGGTCAATAACAAAACTTTCTCAATACTTTGTTATATACCCTTTGTTGGCAATGACACAGGTCAAACGTTTTCTGTAAGTCTTCACAAGGTTTTCACACACTGTTGCTGGTATTTTGGCCCATTCCTCCATGCAGATCTCCTCTAGAGCAGTGATGTTTTGGGGCTGTCGCTGGGCAACATGGACTTTCAACTCCCTCCAAAGATTTTCTATGGGGTTGAGATCTGGAGACTGGCTAGGCCACTCCAGGACCTTGAAATGCTTCTTACGAAGCCACTCCTTCGTTGCCCGGGCGGTGTGTTTGGGATCATTGTCATGCTGAAAGACCCAGCCACGTTTCATCTTCAATGCCCTTGCTGATGGAAGGAGGTATTCACTCAAAATCTCACGATACTTGGCCCCATTCATTCTTTCCTTTACACGGATCAGTCGTCCTGGTCCCTTTGCAGAAAAACAGCCCCAAAGCATGATGTTTCCACCCCCATGTGTCACAGTAGGTATGGTGTTCTTTGGATGCAACTCAGCATTCTTTGTCCTCCAAACACGACGAGTTGAGTTTTTACCAAAAAGTTATATTTTGGTTTCATCTGACCATATGACATTCTCCCAATCCTCTTCTGGATCATCCAAATGCACTCTAGCAAACTTCAGACGGGCCTGGACATGTACTGGCTTAAGCAGGGGGACACGTCTGGCACTGTAGGATTTGAGTCCCTGGCGGCGTAGTGTGCTACTGATGGTAGGCTTTGTTACTTTGGTCCCAGCTCTCTGCAGGTCATTCACTAGGTCCCCCCGTGTGGTTCTGGGATTTTTGCTCACCGTTCTTGTGATCATTTTGACCCCACGGGGTGAGATCTTGCATGGAGCCCCAGATCGAGGGAGATTATCAGTGGTCTTGTATGTCTTCCATTTCCTAATAATTGCTCACACAGTTGATTTCTTCAAACCAAGCTGCTTACCTATTGCAGATTCAGTCTTCCCAGCCTGGTGCAGGTCTACAATTTTGTTTCTGGTGTCCTTTGACAGCTCTTTGGTCTTGGCCATAGTGGAGTTTGGAGTATGACTGTTTGAGGTTGTGGACAGGTGTCTTTTATACTGATAACAAGTTCAAACAGGTGCCATTAATACAGGTAACGAGTGGAGGACAGAGGAGCCTCTTAAAGAAGAAGTTACAGGTCTGTGAGAGCCAGAAATCTTGCTTGTTTGTAGGTGACCAAATACTTATTTTCCACCATCATTTGCAAATAAATTCATTAAAAATTCTACAATGTGATTTTCTGGAAAAAAAATTCTCAATTTGTCTGTCATAGTTGACGTGTACCTATGATGAAAATTACAGGCTTCTCTCATCTTTTTAAGTGGGAGAACTTGCACAATTGGTGGCTGACTAAATACTTTTTTCCCCCACTGTACATAGGCTATTCTCATTGACCAGTGGTGACATACTCTCTCTGTCCATTGCCATTGTAATCTACTGGGAAGACAAAATGTTCCCAAACTGGAGATTTTAAACGATGGAGAATCCTCCATCGTACAGAACTAGTTCCTGGCTGCACCTTACAAAAGGACAGTTTGAAATGCGTCAATTAAGATTACAATTTATATTACAACGTGCGCATAGGCTCTAGTTGTTGGAACGGAATAGCCTGAAATGTTTTGTTCACCTCAAATTTACTCAAGAGGCATACAACGCATAGCCTATTGTGTATATATATATTGTGACGTCACGAGAGGCTACACAGCTTTCAGCGGGATTGCTCAAGTAGTGCAAGGAGACAAGGTTCAAACAAAACAAGGATTTTATTATAGGTCTTGGGAAATTAACGAAAATATAACAAAATTCTGTTCTCTTGTGGCTCTTTAAGGGTTAACAGTTCAGGGATGTCTCTTCCACATCCAAAATCATAATTCTCACTCGCTCAGATAACTTTTCCCCAGCCTTACTGTAGTCCACGTTGCAGCTAGTGGCCAACCCAGCAAAAAAGTCCTTCCAAATGTCTCTCACGTATTTCCACAGGTGCATATATCCAAAGGTGAGTATTTCCCAAAGGTAAGTATCTCCAAATCCTTATATTCCTCATGGAAGTGGACGTGCAGCACTCTTGTCCTCCAGAGAGCCCAGGTTGGAGACTGTGTCTCTTCCCTCCCCAAACCTTCAGCTCATCAGCTCCTCATTTGTTTCAGCTGCGTGGGAAGATTGGCCATAGAGGGGTGGAGTTCCCGACCATACCAGCAGATGGAGCCATAGCTGTCTGGGTTTGCAGCCACCTCAGGGGGATGTAACGTCCCTCCCGGACACAGCCTCTCGTGACATCACACATCCCCCTCCTCGGGACCGACGTCCTCGTCGGGGTAAAGGCAGCGAAGAAGGCATCACGCCGGGAGAGGGCGTCCGCATTGCCGTGGTGCTTGCCCGACTGCTCTCTCTTCAACTCCTCCAACTCTAGGACCAGGGACTCAGCCTCCTGTTGTCTCTCCTTGAGTTTCTTACTGAACGCATCAGCCTTGGTTTTAGCAGAGTTTAGCTTCTGTTGAGCAGCTTTCAGTTCCTTCTCTCTCTCTGCCTCCGCATTCTTCATCTTGTTCTCCAACACCTTGTACTTCTCCTCTGCCTTCTTCTGGACCTCCTTACTACTGCGCAGGGTCTCCCTCACACTCCTCGATGGTCCTGCGCAGCCTCTCCAGCTCCTCCTGTTGCTTAGGGAACGAGCTCTGTTGGAGTTTAGCCTGGAGGATATCTAACTCTTCTGTCTTCATGTCTAACTGTTGCTTTAACAAAGCGATACCTCTCAGCGGTCCCCTTCAGACCAGACAGTTCTTTGTCCAGATTCTGTAGCTCCGTCTCTGTGTCGGTCTGGGCACCTGCCATCCCTATCAGAGCCCGGGCGGGAGTGAGTAACTCGGAGGATTGCACCGGAGCCTTCCCAGGATGAGTCTTGCCTCTCCGTTTCCGAGGTACTCGGGTTATCCTCTCCTGAGACTCTCTCCAGAGTGGGTAAAAGGCTGGGCAGTCTCGTCCAATTAGGACAGGGACGGGGAGGGAATCAACCACCCCCGCCCGTCGTGTGTATGGTTCCCCGTGTGCTGGTCATTGTAAGTTCAGTAATGGGGTATTCTCTGGTGTCCCCATGGACACAGGAAACTGGGAGGACTTTCCCCGGGGTCAGACACGTTGGGCCCACCAAATCCTTACGCACCAGGGTGGCCCGGCTACCAGAATCCAGTAAGGCCTCCACATCATGGTGATTCACAGTTACCGGGCAGGTGGGGGGTCGATCTGGGCCGCCATCTACGACTCCCAAGAGCGAGGCAAAACGGTGTGTGGGTGCTGAGCTGGAGGACTCCGCAGTGGGCATAGGTTCATCGGCTGGTTTCCCACACTGCCAGGAGATATGTCCCATCTCCCCACACCGGTAACACTGTCGAGTTTCCCCCCTCCTGGTGTACTCTTCTTGGACCCGTCTGGTTTCTGGCTCCCCCTGGAGCCGGGATAAGTCCTGACGTGGCTGGGTTCGAGACCTTGGGGTCCTTTGGACGGGTTCTTCCCATTTGTGGTGGGGCCGCACTCCTGGGGTCTTTTCGGGAAGCATTCAGCATCTCCGCTGTGGCCTGGTACTTTTCCACAGCTTCCACGGTCAGATCAGCCGTGGTCAAGGCCTGTTGACTGATGAACCGTTTTGCCTCATAAGGCAGGGCGCGTAGGTAACGATCCACCACAACGGCCTCCACCACCGCCGCTGCTGTATTCCTCTGCGGATCCAGCCATTTCCTTGCGATTCGGACAAGTTCATGCATCTGCGCCCGAGGAGGTTGGTCTGGTTGGAAGGTCCAGCTGTGAAAGCGCTGGGCCATACCAAACTTTGTGAGTCCATATCTGCTGAGGATCTCAGACTTCAGGGCATCATAGTCAGTAACCTGGTCAGGGCCCAGGTCCCGGACAGCATTCAGCGATTCCCCGGTTAGAAAGGGGGCTAACAGACCAACCCACTGTTGCTTGGGCCAGGCTTCCCTAGTGGCCGTGGCCTCAAATGCATGCAGGTATGCCTCAATGTCATCGGTAGCTCCCATCTTAGATATAAAGTCACTTGCCTTTATTGGGCGGGTATTTTGGACCACCCTCTGTCTCTGCAACTGCAATTCCTCTGCCTTCAGAAGGTTGGCTTTCTTTTGCTCCTCCAAGAGAGCCACGTTTGCTTGCATCTGGGCTTGCTGGCCAGCAACAAGGGCTTTCAATATGTCCTCCATTTCAGTCGGCGGGGGAGCCTACGGCCAACTTGGAAAACTGGGTGATCAAACCTTCGGTATCCTCCTCTGACATGCACTATTAACGCTTGAGCGTGCCCGTATTCTCCACCATCTGTGACGTCACGAGAGGCTACACAGCTTTCAGCGGGATTGCTCAAGTAGTGCAAGGAGACAAGGTTCAAACAAAACAAGGATTTTATTATAGGTCTTGGGAAATTAACGAAAATATAACAAAATTCTGTTCTCTTGTGGCTCTTTAAGGGTTAACAGTTCAGGGATGTCTCTTCCACATCCAAAATCATAATTCTCACTCGCTCAGATAACTTTTCCCCAGCCTTACTGTAGTCCACGTTGCAGCTAGTGGCCAACCCAGCAAAAAGTCCTTCCAAATGTCTCTCACGTATTTCCACAGGTGCATATATCCAAAGGTGAGTATTTCCCAAAGGTAAGTATCTCCAAATCCTTATATTCCTCATGGAAGTGGACGTGCAGCACTCTTGTCCTCCAGAGAGCCCAGGTTGCAGACTGTGTCTCTTCCCTCCCCAAACCTTCAGCTCATCAGCTCCTCATTTGTTTCAGCTGCGTGGGAAGATTGGCCATAGAGGGGTGGAGTTCCCGACCATACCAGCAGATGGAGCCATAGCTGTCTGGGTTTGCAGCCACCTCAGGGGGATGTAACGTCCCTCCCGGACACAGCCTCTCGTGACATCACAATATATACAGTGGGGGAAAAAAGTATTTAGTCAGTCACCAATTGTGCAAGTTCTCCCACTTAAAAAGATGAGAGAGGCCTGTAATTTTCATCATAGGTACACGTCAACTATGACAGACAAAATGAGAAAAATAATTCCAGAAAATCACATTGTAGGATTTTTAATGAATTTATTTGCAAATTATGGTGGAAAATAAGTATTTGGTCAATAACAAAAGTTTCTCAATACTTTGTTATATACCCTTTGTTGGCAATGACACAGGTCAAACGTTTTCTGTAAGTCTTCACAAGGTTTTCACACACTGTTGCTGGTATTCTGGCCCATTCCTCCATGCAGATCTCCTCTAGAGCAGTGATGTTTTGGGGATGTCGCTGGGCAACACAGACTTTCAACTCCCTCCAAAGATTTTCTATGGGGTTGAGATCTGGAGACTGGCTAGGCCACTCCAGGACCTTGAAATGCTTCTTACGAAGCCACTCCTTCGTTGCCCGGGGGGTGTATTTGGGATCATTGTCATGCTGAAAGACCCAGCCACGTTTCATCTTCAATGCCCTTGCTGATGGAAGGAGGTTTTCACTCAAAATCTCACGATACATGGCCCCATTCATTCTTTCCTTTACACGGATCAGTCGTCCTTGTCCCTTTGCAGAAAAACAGCCCCAAAGCATGATGTTTCCACCCCCATGTGTCACAGTAGGTATGGTGTTCTTTGGATGCAACTCAGCATTCTTTGTCCTCCAAACACGACGAGTTGAGTTTTTACCAAAAAGTTCTATTTTGGTTTCATCTGACCATATGACATTCTCCCAAACCTCTTCTGGATCATCCAAATGCACTCTAGCAAACTTCAGACGGGCCTGGACATGTACTGGCTTAAGCAGGGGGACACGTCTGGCACTGCAGGATTTGAGTCCCTGGCGGCGTAGTGTGTTACTGATGGTAGGCTTTGTTACTTTGGTCCCAGCTCTCTGCAGGTCATTCACTAGGTCCCCCCGTGTGGTTCTGGGATTTTTGCTCACCGTTCTTGTGACCATTTTGACCCCACGGGGTGAGATCTTGTGTGGAGCCCCAGATCGAGGGAAATTATCAGTGGTCTTGTGTGTCTTCCATTTCCTAATAATTGCTCCCACAGTTGATTTCTTCAAACCAAGCTGCTTACCTATTGCAGATTCAGTCTTCCCAGCCTGGTGCAGGTCTACAATTTTGTTTCTGGTGTCCTTTGACAGCTCTTTGGTCTTGGCCATAGTGGAGTTTGGAGTGTGACTGTTTGAGGTTGTGGACAGGTGTCTTTTATACTGATAACAAGTTCAAACAGGTGCCATTAATACAGGTAACGAGTGGAGGACAGAGGAGCCTCTTAAAGAAGAAGTTGCAGGTCTGTGAGAGCCAGAAATCTTGCTTGTTTGTAGGTGACCAAATACTTATTTTCCACCATAATTTGCAAATAAATTCATAAAAAAATCCTACAATGTGATTTTCTGGATTTCTTTTTCTCAATTTGTCTGTCATAGTTGACGTGTACCTATGACGAAAATTACAGGCCTCTCTCATCTTTTTAAGTGGGAGAACTTGCACAATTGGTGGCTGACTAAATACTTTTTTTCCCCACTGTATATATTTTTTGTATTCATTCGGGTTCACAGTGTTGACCGAACAGAGGTCCCTGGTACAAATACGTGTACCGTTACACCCCTACTATGTGTAAAGGATGTCACGCTGCTTGCTTAGTGAGTACCGCTTCCCCCTGATTCAGCTCATACAGAGACTCGGGACCTTTGCCTCGCAAACACACGTGACCGCCCTCGTGAAGTGTTCCAACCCATCAGGCCATTGGAAAAGGCCTTCTATAATTGCGCAAGAGGCGACACTTCAGGCTGAGGAGTGAGTTTCACAGATCCCCATCTGCTACATATGCTGTGTGTGAACATTAATGTAAGATCTACAGTATATGTGATATATATGTGTTCACAAAGGCTCTTAGTTTTTTCCCTCAGAATGAATTACACAGTGGCAGAAAGGTTCAAGGCTCTCTTGTCTTCTCCTCTCCACCCAAAGATTGATTGGCTCCCTTGCTCTGCACAGGCCGCAGGCATCAGCCATCTCTGATAAAGGTCTAAATGCTTTATAGCACAAATCTTATCACTGTGGTCCCCAAGACATTGCCTCTCTATGTCCCCTCTCCTATGGGAAGTGTATTGTGTGAGTGCTTAGTCAAAGACAAGGGTGTCCACTTCCCCCCCTATAATTTTCTTTCCCATTTTCGAAAAAAGTGCAGTTGAAAGAAGATAAAAATAAGAAAAGAAACAGAGATAGAGGCCATCGGAGCTGTGATTTGAGTCTTCCTGATTCGATTGATTACCTCGAAGGTCCGCCCCTGTTATCTTCAAAGCGGACTTTGAATTTGAATGAAGTTGGCTAGCCTAACACGCTTTTGTTATTTTTTTGCCCCGGCCGGCCATCTGAAGAAAAGTGCCTTGTGGCTCTAACTCCCAGACAGATAGCTCTTATCAAGCTCTTCTCTCCCCGTGATTTATGTCACTGGCTGGGTCCGCTTTAGGGGCAATTTTCCCCCAGCGTCCTCTGGAGATAGGCGAGAGGAAAGGAAGGTATTTGGTGGGGCGATAAGATGGTGATAGAGCGGCCGGAGCAGGCTGTAGGAGGCTGTAGATAAGGCTGATTACAGTTATTTGTGAGAAGAAAAAAAGCATTCGCTGCCGCTCCTCTCCTAAAAGCAAGGGTCCAGTGTTGAAACCAATCTGATAGGACTCTCGTCTTGTCTAAAGGCTCACAATGGTGATGACACTTTAAAAGCCTGTAAGCCAAGGAGAGTGCAGGCCAGGGTGTCTTCTCTCCTGAGCTTCCTGAACTTTGGTAAAAACGTTTGTCCTGATAAGACCTTGTAGACCAGCCATACTCAACTGGCAGACTGCAAGTTGAAAGCTCCGTTGGGCTTTCAACTTGCTGCTGTTGATGGTTGTAGAGGTAGAATGCACAAGGTGCAATTTCAACATTTGGAAGTGCATGGACAGTTTTCTCTTATGTCATTCACTGACAGACCCTCAAGCTATTTATAACCTGTCAGACATGTCCAGTTGATCAATTACTAGCCCATGTTAGCTAGATAGCTGGTTAGCCTAATTTACCAATCTAAATATTGTAGGTAATATGTCTAGATTTACAGTACCAGTCAAAAGTTTGGACACACCTACTCATTCAAGGGTTTTTCTTTATTATTGTAGAATAATAGTGAAGACATCAAAACTATGAAATAACATGTATGGAATCATGTAGTAAGCAAAAAAGTGTTAAACAAATCAAAATATATGTTATATTTGAGATTCTTCAAATAGCCACCCTTTGCCTTGATGACAGCTTTGCACACTCTTGGCATTCTCTCAACCAGCTTCAAATGGAATGAAGGAGTTCCCACATATGCTGAGCACTTGTTGGCTGCTTTTCATTCACTCTGCGGTCCGACTTATCCCAAACCATCTCAATTGGGTGGAGGTCGGGGGATTGTGGAGCCCAGGTAATCTGATGCAGCACTCCATCGCTCTCCTTCTTGGTCAAATAGCCCTTACACAGCCTGGAGGTGTGTTGTGTCATTGTCTTGTTGAAAAACAAATGATAGTCCCACTAAGCCCAAACCAGATGGGATGACGTATCACTGCAGAATGCTGTGGTAGCCATGCTGGTTAAGTGTGCCTTGAATTCTAAATATATCACAGACAGTGTCACCAGCAAAGCACCCCCTCACCATAACACCTCCTCCTCCATGCTTTACGGTGGGAAATACACATGCGGAGATCATCCGTTCAACCCCACCGCGTCTCACAAAGACACAGCGGTTGGAAAGAAAAATCTCAAATTTGGACTCCAGACCAAAGGACACATTTCCACCGGTCTAATGTCCATTGCTCGTGTTTCTTGGCCCATGCAGGACTTTTCTTATTATTGGTGTCCAACTGATTGGCTCAAACGCATTAAGAAGGAAAGAAATTCCACAAATTCACTTGAAAGAAGGCACACCTGTTAATTAAAATGTATTCCAGGTGACTACCTCATGCATGAAGCTGGTTAAGAGAATGCCAAGAGTGTGCAAAGCTGTCATCAAGGCAAAGAGTGGCTATTTGAAGAATCTCAAATATAAAATATATTTTGATTTGTTTAACACTTTTTTGGTTACTACATGATTCCATATGTGTTATTTCATAGTTTTGATGTCTTCACTATTATTCTACAATGTAAAAAATAGTAAAAATAAAGAAAAACTTGAATGAGTAGGTGTGTCCAAACTTTTGACTGGTAGTGTACGTGCCCAGGGGCCTCTACCCTCAGGGGGCCCCCATTTTGATTTTGGTGAGTCACAGGTATGATATGAACACACATAAGGCAACACATTTTTTGCTAGAATTGCAGGAAATCCGCAAACATTTCTGTCCTCCAACAAGAGGGGCGTGAACAGTTTGGGGGCGCATGGGTTGCGAGGTGGGGGTTTGTTACTACACCGATTAAATGACAATATCCATCCGGACCTTTGCCACTTAGGACATTTGTGTGACCTTACCTTCTCAAATAGTAGTTGAGTACCCCTGTTGTAGACCATTTGTGTGTTTTTGTTTTAATTTAGTAGAAAGCGGGAGAAAATTAGAAATGTGCTGCTTAGTAGGGCTGTGACGGTCATGGAATTTTGGATGACAGTAATTGGCCAGTCAAATGACTGCGGTCACCGTAATAACCGTTCGAATGGCCATTCTTTTTTATTTTTTGGCATATTTTCTCCTCTTTTACACTCCTGATTGTACAGTGGGAAAAAAAAGTATTTAGTCAGCCACCAATTGGGCATGTTCTCCCACTTAAAAAGATGAGAGAGGCCTGTAATTTTCATCATAGGTACACGTCAACTATGACAGACAAAATGAGAATTTTTTTTCCAGAAAATCACATTGTAGGATTTTAAATGAATGTATTTGCAAATTATGGTGGAAAATAAGTATTTGGTCAATAACAAAAGTTTCTCAATACTTTGTTATATACCCTTTGTTGGCAATGACACAGGTCAAACGTTTTCTGTAAGTCTTCACAAGGTTTTCACACACTGTTGCTGGTATTTTGGCCCATTCCTCCATGCAGATCTCCTCTAGAGCAGTGATGTTTTGGGGCTGTCGCTGGGCAACACGGACTTTCAACTCCCTCCAAAGATTTTCTATGGGGGTTGAGATCTGGAGACTGGCTAGGCCACTCCAGGACCTTGAAATGCTTCTTACGAAGCCACTCCTTCGTTGCCCGGGCAGTGTGTTTGGGATCATTGTCATGCTGAAAGACCCAGCCACGTTTCATCTTCAATGCCCTTGCTGATGGAAGGAGGTTTTCACTCAAAATCTCACGATACATGGCCCCATTCATTCTTTCCTTTACACGGATCAGTCGTCCTGGTCCCTTTGCAGAAAAACAGCCCCAAAGCATGATGTTTCCACCCCCATGCTTCACAGTAGGTATGGTGTTCTTTGGATGCAACTCAGCATTCTTTGTCCTCCAAACACGACGAGTTGAGTTTTTACCAAAAGTTATATTTTGGTTTCATCTGACCATATGACATTCTCCCAATCCTCTTCTGGATCATCCAAATGCACTCTAGCAAACTTCAGACGGGCCTGGACATGTACTGGCTTAAGCAGGGGGACACGTCTGGCACTGCAGGACCAAATACTTATTTTCCACCATAATTTGCAAATAAATTCATTACAAATCTTACAATGTGATTTTCTGGAGAAAAAAAATCTCAATTTGTCTGTCATAGTTGACGTGTACCTATGATGAAAATTACAGGCCTCTCTCATCTTTTTAAGTGGGAGAACTTGCACAATTGGTGGCTGACTAAATACTTTTTTTCCCCACTGTATGTGCCGCAATAGAAATATAATGAATAGAACAGGCATTCCCATTCAAGTCAATGATAGCATAATGGGTGGACTGGCGGACATTGCGAGTGTACCCATAGGAGCAAAGCAGGAAGTAAAATATGAGCTACAAAATGTGCTGTAATTTGTTGATTCAACTCAACTGACATTACAAAAAATACATTCCATTGCATGAGCCACATCAGTTAACATAATTTGAATGAAAATTCTACATCATCATGGAAAGTATTGAATCACAATACCAGGCAGCCATTGCATGTGTACCCATGAGTTTACCAGTAAAATTGCCAGGGTTAGAGATGTTTGCTGCTGCTGTTTCAGCAAGGAGCAAAGTTTCATCACGTTGTTAAGAGTCCTTGTTACTGCCAAGACGGCAGTAACATTGTTGTTTTATTTGATCAACAATGTGTCTTTCGATTCGGCTTGATCCGATGCTTGACTCAAATGCTAGATAGATTGAAAAAAGAGAATGCGAGTCAGGAGTGGAGCAGGCGGATGGACTGTGTCAGCATCCCTCCAGGCCTGAGCTAAACTGAGCTGAGCATCTCTCTCCCTCTCAATCCACCATGCTGTTCTCTGAGCCACAAACCCTCTGGTGTGTCCTCTACAGGATCTCTTCTCTCAGCTCCTCTAAGCACCACGGTTAGTGCAGCGTAGCCAGCAGCCCCCTTCGGCACAGCACCCCCACCCCGCGTCCCGCAAATTAATCTGCCACCCTGTTTACACAACCACCACTTTCTGTCTGCTCAGCTCCTCACTGTGTGTTTGTGAGAGAGAGCGGGAAAATAAATGAGGAGAAAGAACATTGCGTGTGTGTACGTGTCCGAGGCTACAAATCCTTGACGTTTGCAGAAATGACTTTTTCACACAAATAATTCAAGTCCTTCCCTGTCCTTCCAATGATAAACCTTCATCCAGTTAATTAGAAACTTATGGAAAGGGATTAGAGATAGCAATTACTATTATCATTGGAGAATTTATGATTAACACCAGCGTATGGAAATGTCATTGGAAGTCTTGGAATTGGTGGTGTAAAATATTTTACAGTACCAAAGTGACCCTCTTAGTTCATCCTTGTGATTTAGAACCCCACCTTTTTGATTATACATGTATCTTATAAGCTAGTACGTCGTAAATCAAGTTAGCTGTTTAAAGAATAGATTCTTCCTGAATATGACTGAGGACCATTGCAATGTAAGGGACAGACGTTTTAAGAAGGGATTCAGTTGAAAGGAAAAAACGACTGATATAATGTCTGTACTGTAAACATGTAGTACATGTGGCCCTAGGATTTCCAAGGACATCACTACTAGCTAACAACGAAGATATGTAATCAGATGCTCTGGGATGCACTAATAGGCCTTATCTGGATAATTGTGTGGAAGGAAGGCAGTGGTATACACATTTCAGACACCAAAGCATTCCAATGCCAAACCTCAGATGTGTCTGATGATGCAGCGTCAAGCAAGCAGGAAGTGCATAACTCTGGGTCAAAGGTCATGTTGGGGGCAGGGTACCGGGAAGTGAGAAGGCAGGGTGGAGGGGTGTTGTACTCTCAATGGCTGATGTGGAAGAGAGGGTAACATTTTTATAGATGTGGTCAAATATATTGGCACTCTTGCAATGGAACAGAATGTGCTATTTTTTCTTTTCAAAACTGGTTGAATGGCTATTTTTACCCTGTAGGCACCTGCAACTTACCACAGGTGAAATTGCACAGTAAATGAGAATCATTGCCTACAACTAAATTATTTTTGAATATTTTAGTCAAGGCCATTGTTTGACATTGATGTAAACATTTCTCAATTTCAGTGTTTTCAATTTCAACTTATTTTAGAAGAAATAGTGAATCATACAAGGGTGCCAATATATTTGACCGCATCTGTATGCCAGTAGTCTTCAGGTCTCAGACAAGGCTAGTCATCATACAGGTGTAGGTCACTGAACCACCTCCACCTACACAGACAGTAGGTCATCCGTCTATAGGCCTGTTGTAAAGACAGTCAATGAGGTTGAATGTAATGCTGCATCGCTTCCGACATGCAATGCGTCATTTGCTTGCAAGTCTCTCCCTTCCTCCTGATGTCAGAATAGATAGTACCACCACCCCGCCCATGTTAATTTATATTTCTCCCTTACACAGCTGCTATAGCAATCATTATGTGGTGAGGAAATGGAATACAGATGCCCATAGTCCCTTGATATTTCCCATGGGCTTAGTGTATACTGAGTACAGTGTGTGCATATGCATTGATTTAGATGTGATGTGTTTAGAATTATTAGCGCATCGCTGCTGAACCTTGAAATAGGCTGCTGTGATATTAACCAGAGCTCAGCATAAGTCACGCGTTACTATCAAAGATGAGACTCCTCGGGATGCTGGGTGGGTTACACCACTGACTTCACTGACCGTATAGGGAAGAGTTGTTGCAGTATCATGTACACATTTAAAAGGCGTTTAAAAAGGACAAGAACAATACAGACAAAGAATTCCCAGTGACAAATTTATAACAATTTCTATACGGTTTGAAAACTTAAAGCAGCAATCTGCAGTTCAAACAATAACAAAGCCCTCACCCACCTCTGTTTTGATAAAAAGCTGAGGAACGGGGCTGGAGAAATGTATAGACAGCTATGGATACAAGGACTTGCCATCCATCATTTTAAAATTATAGTTTTAACAATTTTTTGAGGCTATTTAGTGTTTGTTTAGATGTACATTGTTTACAAACATTGGAATAAAACAAGCTTGTATTTTAGGTTCTGATGGAGAACTACAGTTGAAGTAAGCTCATGAAACATGTATAAGTTATATTCTTCAAGAATCAATGGGTATATATAATGTGCCAATCGCAGATTCCACCTTTTTAATGGATGGATTAGGACATGACCCCGGGCCGTAAGGAGGGATATTACACATGGCACGAATGATTGTCTAGTCCCGTTTTTCATGCAAGCAGGTGACTGGCTGGCTTGTCATGTTTGTCTTTTTTAAGCTCTAAAGGGACGTAATTCAGATCTTAGACTTGTTCTATAAGTGTCATAAAGATGAGTGTTTTAAGCAGTTAACCGATAATAATAAGAATCTCACATTGTTATCATTCAGGAATAGCTAGAGGTGAGTGACTGGTGGCAGAAGTCTCAGTCTGAATGTGTGCGATCTTCAATCCCACAACCGTCTCTCACTGTTTAATACTTTTGTGCATTGGCTGTTCAATAGTTCAACAGGTTGTGTTTCTTCATAGTTCAGACAGTCTGACTCAAAGTGTTTGTGAATCATGGTGGGAGACACCACAATAGCACCCATCTAAACAATGCCTTCTGGAGAGTGAGGGTGAAGTCGCTTCCTTCCCGGTCTCGTCTCTCAAAGCGGTCTGTCTCAGTTGTGATTGACTTGAATCTGAGATGAGGGCACAGTTTCTCTGTCTTTTTACCTGCTGCTCTCCTGCCGTCTCTCTCTGACTCACTCGATTACCACAATATATACACAAACACGTACACACACTCACACATACACCAGGCTGTTTTAAGGGGTCATTTGATTGATAGTTCTGACCTTTTCTGGCCTCAGACAGACTGACACGTCAGCGTCATAATTGCCCTGTCATCATCATCTCTCCATATTTGTGAATAGAGAGAGAGAGAAATGAGAGGTAGATAGAGATAGAGAGATAGAGAAATGAGAGGTAGATAGAGAGATATAGAAATGAGAGAGGTAGATAGAGAG
This sequence comes from Coregonus clupeaformis, assembly GCF_020615455.1. Classification (NCBI taxonomy): domain Eukaryota; kingdom Metazoa; phylum Chordata; class Actinopteri; order Salmoniformes; family Salmonidae; genus Coregonus; species Coregonus clupeaformis. The sequence goes on along the minus strand of NC_059225.1, from coordinate 1,957,954 downwards.
AGCTAGAGAAATGAGAGAGGTAGATAGAGAGATAGAGAAATGAGAGAGGTAGATAGAGAGATAGAGAAATGAGAGAGGTAGATGGAGAGAGCTAGAGAAATGAGAGAGGTAGATAGAGAGATAGAGAAATGAGAGGTAGATAGAGAAAGAGAAGTGAGAGAGGTAGATAGAGAGCTAGAGAAATGAGAGAGGTAGATAGAGAGAGCTAGAGAAATGAGAGGTAGATAGAGATATAGAGAAATGAGAGAGGTAGATAGAGAGAGATAGAGAAATGAGAGAAGTAGATAGAGAGAGAGAAATGAGAGCGATAGAGAGATAGAGAAATGAGAGAGGTAGATAGAGAGATAGAGAAATGAGAGAGGTAGATAGAGAGATAGAGAAATGAGAGAGGTAGATAGAGAACTGAGAGAGGTAGATAGAGAGATAGAGAAATTAGAGAGGTAGATAGAGAGATAGAGAAATGAGAGAGGTAGATAGAGAGATAGAGAAATGAGAGAGGTAGATAGAGAGATAGAGAAATGAGAGAGGTAGATGGAGAGATAGAGACATGAGAGAGGTAGATAGAGAGATAGAGAAATGAGAGAGGTACAGTGGGGAAAAAAGTATTTAGTTAGCCACCAATTGTGCAAGTTCTCCCACTTAAAAAGACGAGAGAGGCCTGTAATTTTCATCATAGGTACACGTCAACTATGACAGACAAAAATGAGAAAAAAAATCCAGAAAATCACATTGTAGGATTTTTAATGAATTTATTTGCAAATTATGGTGGAAAATAAGTATTTGGTCACCTACAAACAAGCAAGATTTCTGGCTCTCACAGACCTGTAACTTCTTCTTTAAGAGGCTCCTCTGTCCTCCACTCGTTACCTGTATTAATGGCACCTGTTTGAACTTGTTATCAGTATAAAAGACACCTGTCCACAACCTCAAACAGTCACACTCCAAACTCCACTATGGCCAAGACCAAAGAGCTGTCAAAGGACACCAGAAACAAAATTGTAGACCTGCACCAGGCTGGGAAGACTGAATCTGCAATAGGTAAGCAGCTTGGTTTGAAGAAATCAACTGTGGGAGCAATTATTAGGAAATGGAAGACATACAAGACCACTGATAATCTCCCTCGATCTGGGGGCTCCACGCAAGATCTCACCCCGTGGGGTCAAAATGATCACAAGAACGGTGAGCAAAAATCCCAGAACCACACGGGGGACCTAGTGAATGACCTGCAGAGAGCTGGGACCAAAGTAACAAAGCCTACCATCAGTAACACACTACGCCGCCAGGGACTCAAATCCTGCAGTGCCAGACGTGTCCCCCTGCTTAAGCCAGTACATGTCCAGGCCCGTCTGAAGTTTGCTAGAGTGCATTTGGATGATCCAGAAGAGGATTGGGGAGAATGTCATATGGTCAGATGAAACCAAAATAGAACTTTTTGGTAAAAACTCAACTCGTCGTGTTTGGAGGACAAAGAATGCTGAGTTGCATCCAAAGAACACCATACCTACTGTGAAGCATGGGGGTGGAAACATCATGCTTTGGGGCTGTTTTTCTGCAAAGGGACCAGGACGACTGATCCGTGTAAAGGAAAGAATGAATGGGGCCATGTATCGTGAGATTTTGAGTGAAAACCTCCTTCCATCAGCAAGGGCATTGAAGATGAAACGTGGCTGGGTCTTTCAGCATGACAATGATCCCAATCACACCGCCCGGGCAACGAAGGAGTGGCTTCGTAAGAAGCATTTCAAGGTCCTGGAGTGGCCTAGCCAGTCTCCAGATCTCAACCCCATAGAAAATCTTTGGAGGGGAGTTGAAAGTCCGTGTTGCCCAGCGACAGCCCCAAAACATCACTGCTCTAGAGGAGATCTGCATGGAGGAATGGGCCAAAATACCAGCAACAGTGTGTGAAAACCTTGTGAAGACTTACAGAAACCGTTTTACCTGTGTCATTGCCAACAAAGGGTATATAACAAAGTATTGAGAAACTTTTGTTATTGACCAAATACTTATTTTCCACCATAATTTGCAAATACATTCATAAAAAATCCTACAATGTGATTTTCTGGATTTTTTTCTTCTCAATTTGTCTGTCATAGTTGACGTGTACCTATGATGAAAATTACAGGCCTCTCTCATCTTTTTAAGTGGGAGAACTTGCACAATTGGTGGCTGACTAAATGCTTTTTTCCCCACTGTAGGTAGAGAGGTAGATAGAGAGATAGAGAAATGAGAGAGGTAGATAGAGAAATGAGAGAGGTAGATAGAGAGAGATAGAGAAATGAGAGAAGTAGATAGAGAGAGAGAGAGAAATGAGAGAGATATAGAGAGATAGAGAAATGAGAGAGGTAGATAGAGAGATAGAGAAATGAGAGAGGTAGATAGAGAGATAGAGAAATGAGAGAGGTAGATAGAGAAATAGATAAATGAGAGGTAGATAGAGAGATAGAGAAATGAGAGGTAGTTAGAGAGATAGAGACATGAGAGAGGTAGATAGAGAGATAGAGAAATGAGAGAGGTAGATAGAGAGATAGAGAAATGAGAGGTAGATAGAGAGATAGAGAAATGAGAGGTAGATAGAGAGATAGAGACATGAGAGAGGTAGATAGAGAGATAGAGAAATGAGAGAGGTAGATCATCTTGGCCAGGTCGCAGTTGTAAATTAGAACCTGTTCTCAACTGGCTTACCTGGTTAAATAAAGGTGAAATAAAAAAAATAAAAAATAAAAAGATAGAGAAATGAGAGAGGTAGATCATCATCACCACCGTGCTCCCATGCATGCTCACAAATACACAGTGTGTGGTCATTTTTTTCCTGAGTATTGAACAATTTTGTATTTTCTCTCTCTGTGTGTGTGTGTGTGTGTTGTTGTTGTCAGCCCTATAGAGCGGTCCCAGTTGGAGCACCATGCCATCCATAAGATGCTGAAGGTGTTCCCGTGTCTGACAGCCCACCTCTCCAGACAGGAGTTACAGCAGATCAGCACCATCGCCATCATAGAGACCTGGGATAGGGCACAGATCAGTGAGTCACACGCACATACACACCATATTCCTCTTGCATTGTGAACTCAAACATGCTCTAGCATTCGCAGGATATCGTTTTGTCTTTGGAAAACTCCCTGCATTTTCCTGAATACTGCATTGACACATAAATGCATAAAAACACTGACTTATTTAGAGCGCTTTCTCACACAAACACAGAGAGAGATAAATACTCATACAGGTTTTTATAAGACCTTGATTCTGTTCTCAGATATTCCTTCTAGTCCATTCCCATGGTCTTTAACAGGAGATGCTTTCTATCAGAGAGCTCACAGTCAGTGTTATAGCTACTGTTTGTCTTAAGAAGTACTGGAGGGCTGTACAGATGCTGATGTTATTGATTGAGACAGCAGTATTCCAGCTCTGTAGACCTCAATCATCCTAAATTCACCATCTATTATTCATGCTATTCAACAGTCATCTGAGTACATCACACTGTGCTTCTAGGCTGTTCTATCCATCACATTTAGCTGGCGGAGGCTGGTGAGGATAGACAAGCACAACAAACTCTCATCATGCATGCCTAAGCTGATACATACACACGGTTATACATTATGCATAATGTGCATGCACACACAAACACCCTTCACCCTCACCCCAACACACACCCCTTCACCCCAAAAAGTACATCCCTCCCTTCACACCCCTGCCCACAGTGCATCTGGCTGTGAACATACAGTTTTGAATAGGTTGAGGCTTCTTGCCTCCCTCCTGTGAGGCCTGACTAGTTTCACAAGAGCAGTTTTATCTGGTTCCGTTTCTTTTCATCATTCATCCCTCATACACCGTGTGTGCATGCACCGATTTGGGCAGATTGAAGCACCCCTAGCTGCTCTCTGAGATAGAACATCTACAAGTGGTGGTGAGATATGCAGCAGAGCACCACAGGGAAAAATAGAAGCTGCATGTATATGAAACTCTGCGATGCGGTTTGGCTTCTGAAATGACTGTCATCCATGGAGGCAGGCAGCACTATCAACGGAATGCTTAGACTCAATCCCCTCTCCTGTTATGTTTGATTTGGTGGTTGGATATTGCTTTTCTGTTATCTTTCACAGGCGCTTGAGTCGGGAGGCTGATACTTTTTTAGATTTTGATGGAGGGGAGAGAAGTACTCTACACTCTAGAGAGGGAAATTAATACTTTAAATAAATTGATATTGCCTTATGTATATATATACAGTGGGGAGAACAAGTATTTGATACACTGCCGATTTTGCAGGTTTTCCTACTTACAAAGCATGTAGAGGTCTGTAATTGTTATCATAGGTACACTTCAACTGTGAGAGACGGAATCTAAAACAAAAATCCAGAAAATCACATTGTATGATTTTTAAGTAAATAATTTGCATTTTATTGCATGACATAAGTATTTGATCACCTACCAACCAGTAAGAATTCCGGCTCTCACAGACCTGTTAGTTTTTCTTTAAGAAGCCCTCCTGTTCTCCACTCATTACCTGTATTAACTGCACCTGTTTGAACTCGTTACCTGTATAAAAGACACCTGTCCACACACTCAATCAAACAGACTCCAACCTCTCCACAATGGCCAAGACCAGAGAGCTGTGTAAGGACATCAGGGAAGAAATTGTAGACCTGCACAAGGCTGGGATGGGCTACAGGACAATAGGCAAGCAGCTTGGTGAGAAGGCAACAACTGTTGGCGCAATTATTAGAAAATGGAAGTAGTTCAAGATGACGGTCAATCACCCTCGGTCTGGGGCTCCATGCAAGATCTCACCTCGTGGGGCATCAATGATCATGAGGAAGGTGAGCAATCAGCCCAGAACTACACGGCAGGACCTGGTCAATGACCTGAAGAGAGCTGGGACCACAGTCTCAAAGAAAACCATTAGTAACACACTACGCCGTCATGGATTAAAATCCTGCAGCGCACGCAAGGTCCCCCTGCTCAAGCCAGCGCATGTCCAGGCCCATCTGAAGTTTGCCAATGACCATCTGGATGATCCAGAGGAGGAATGGGAGAAGGTCATGTGGTCTGATGAGACAAAAATAGAGCTTTTTGGTCTAAACTCCACTCGCCGTGTTTGGAGGAAGAAGAAGGATGAGTACAACCCCAAGAACACCATCCCAACCGTGAAGCATGGAGGTGGAAACATCATTCTTTGGGGATGCTTTTCTGCAAAGGGGACAGGACGACTGCACCGTATTGAGGGGAGGATGGATAGAGCAATGTATCGCGAGATCTTGGCCAACAACCTCCTTCCCTCAGTAAGAGCATTGAAGATGGGTCGTGGCTGGGTCTTCCAGCATGACAACGACCCGAAACACATAGCCAGGGCAACTAAGGAGTGGCTCCGTAAGAAGCATCTCAAGGTCCTGGAGTGGCCTAGCCAGTCTCCAGACCTGAACCCAATAGAAAATCTTTGGAGGGAGCTGAAAATCCGTATTGCCCAGCGACAGCCCCGAAACCTGAAGGATCTGGAGAAGGTCTGTATGGAGGAGTGGGCCAAAATCCCTGCTGCAGTGTGTGCAAACCTGGTCAAGACCTACAGGAAACGTATGATCTCTGTAATTGCAAATAAAGGTTTCTGTACCAAATATTAAGTTCTGCTTTTCTGATGTATCAAATACTTATGTCATGCAATAAAATGCAAATTATTTACTTAAAAATCATACAATGTGATTTTCTAGATTTTTGTTTTAGATTCCGTCTCTCACAGTTGAAGTGTACCTATGATACAAATTACAGACCTCTACATGCTTTGTAAGTAGGAAAACCTGCAAAATCGGCAGTGTATCAAATTCTTGTTCTCCCCACTGTATACATATATATATATTTTATTTGTATGTATTTATATATTTGAATAGATTTATGCAATCATTTTATATTACATTAAATCTTGTGCAATCTTGGAAAATATATGTTTTGCCTGAATGAATATTTGAGAGAAGCGATTAATATCTAGTTATATCAGATTATGTCGACATAACCAACATAACACAAAACAAATCCAGACAATTTATATCACTCTGGCTCATTAGTTTTGTATGAATAGAGGTGTCTGCATACAATAAAGCACCAACCCTTGAAACCAGACATCTACCAATATATTCACAGGATAATGAGTGGCAATTTGTACAAGTTGATAAAACAGCAGAGATCCTTTTCCTTGTCAGACCCCATAATCACCCACACATTGTCAAATGTGGAAGCAAAACTATCTAATGAAAATCTAAGCTCATACTTTGACAGAGACTTAGCTAGCTATACTCCTTGGTTAAATATCAGCTGTTTTTGATTCAGAGCATCTGATCGATTTGTCTAGACCAGATTGTCGATCTTGGATACTTTCTGCAATTTGAAAGGTATTGCTTTTTTTATTTATGAAACGGGAAAGATGATGGCAAAGGGAATGTTTAATGTCTGAGACGTGTGATGTGATAGGCTATTTGAAACGTTCTGAAAAGACGAGACCGGTGCATTTGGGATAATTGTTTTGTCTACTATGGTGTACTTGTCCAAAGTAGTGCAGAATAGGGTGCCATTTGGGACGCAGGCAGAGTCTGTGATGTTCTGGGATGTTCCTCTATGTGATGGACAGATAGAGGCGTTTCTTTACTTTTTTGTTTTTATTTCACTTCAATAGCACTTTAACATCCCTTCCCTCCTGCAGTATTTGGACACAATGGATTCTACCTCATCCTGAAAGGTTCAGTAACTCCATACACTCAAGAAACATCCAAGGAGGCTGTCGATCCAAAGGGTTCGGTGGTAAGCAACGACACCATGGCATTGCCACAATGTTACTCCAGAGTGTTAAAGATGGAATCTGCAGTCGGGGGAAACAGCGCAAAAGGCCGCCCCACCACCATTGTTATTGTTTTTATTGCCGAGCTGTCGCACAGCATGGTAAAACGTCGCACAGCATGGTAAAAGCGGAAAAAACAGTGTTCATTGTTTGCTGTAACTTCTCTGTTGTAATATCGCAATCGAATGTAGCTGTTTCACCATTAAGGATTCCAGCTTTAAGGTCTTTTCCCAGTTTTGGTTGGTTGATTGATTGATTGCGTGTTTCACCAGATAGGTGTGGGTTGCAGCTTTGGATCATTTGAACCCCCTGCAGTTACTGAGGCAGGCATCACCATCCAGTGTACGTTAACACAGGAACCCTGCGAGATCCTCAAAATCTCCCACTCAGGCTACGCCAAGCTGAAGAAGGTGAAGGATCTACATTTACTATCCAAAACGAATATGCTACATACCTGATTTAAATGCATACCAGCATATGTGACTGTATTAATCAACCACAAATACAAGTTACTTATACTCCCACATTTTCAATTTCTTTAGACAAGTCCTCAATGTCTTCAACTTTATTTGTACACTAAGACGTGTCCTTTCCCGCTGTCTTGAATCTGTATTGTGCTGTATGTCTCTTGTTGTAGGAGATCCTGGCCCAGAACTATGCTCTGAAGGAATCTCTGATCCAGGGTTGTCACTTCTACTTGCAGTGGCCCAAGCTCTCCATCGATAGGCTGGCCAACCTCATCCAGATGAAGAACTTACCAGCTAATCACGGTACAGTTCAGTAATAATCTCCCCTCAGTCAGCCAATCACGGTAAACCCATCTCTCAGTCAGCCAATCACGATACAGTAATACCCTCAGTGAGCCAATCACGGTAATACCTGCCTCGCAGTCAGCCGATCATGGTAGTACATGGTAATTCCATAGTGCATGGGAGTTAGGCTATATGTTCCTGTAATGAATAATATATGTTCTATTTTCTGCACATTCATCCCTATATGAGTTAAATTAAATCCCTTTGTTGGTTTTTATCTGGGAAAATATGATACATCATGTATGTAATATGTCTTTGTAATGTGTGCCAGTTTTTTTATGACATCTTTATTTGTCAGTAATTAGGTACAGACACTGTATGCTTCATTGAAAACAAGATAGACTTAGACCTAGACGCAGATGGTTGCATTTGAAACAGAGGTTGCTACAGTATACCACAAGATCTTAACAGCTTCAATACACTATCAAAGGGACATGAGCGGCTTGTGCATTATGTTCCCCGCCCTAGTTTGTGCCGTCTGCCAAGCAAGCAAACACAAACAAGGCAACAGTAAACATGTCGTACCCCACGAATGATGCAGTGCCTCTCTTGGGCAAATCAGTGTAATTAGTGTAAATGACGGCTCTCTATGGCAAGACGGATCATTCACCCAAGTTTTGGCAAAATCGGGCCAGTGGTGTCTGAGATTTCATGTGGGACTAACGTACCTACAGTTGATTACTATAGCACCCCCTTGGGCCAATCAATGTAATTTTGTAAATGCCGGATCACTCACCAATTTCATCACTCTGAGTCAAACAGATCAAGAGATATAAACATGTGCCCGTTATAGCGCCACCGGGTGGTCGATATGAATGTTCTTGCATATGTTTAGTGATATCCTTGACTCATTTATATTCATTTATGTGCCAGTGCACGCCAACTTGAATGTTTATTCGTCAATCGTTGTTTTAAGTAGTAGTCTGGAAAACATTGCGTTGAGAGACCTTTGTCCATAGATGTCACATATCAAGTTTCGTGCAGATTGGTCATTCGGTGCCAGAAGAGTAGCGTTTAAATTTTTCTTCACAAAATTATAAATGGCAAAAAGTCCATCATGGCGGACCTTATGGGTCCCTGAGGAAATGTATTCTTTGTGAGGAGAGGGACCTATGTACCAAATTTCATGACTTTAGGTTAAACGGGGTGAGGGGCGCACCTTTTAAAGTTTGCATTTTCAATCTCTTGTTATAGCGCCACCATCTGGCCAATCAGTGTAATTATTGTAAATGCCAGATCTCTATGGCAAGACGCATCATTCAATCGCGTGTGACTAACGTACTAACGGACAGAGACAGATGCACAGTCCCCTCCCCAATATAATTTGGGTCAACAAATCCATCCTCTACTTCTGCCTTTCCACAGCACTCTCACTCTCTTTCTCTTCCCTTTCTCTCTAGCCTCTCTCTCTATCTATCCCTATTCCATCTTTAGATGTAGTCGAGGCGACAGGAGAGCATATGGTGAACGTTGAATGGAGACGTTACGCAGTGCAGCTAAAGGCGTCGTACCAAATGCTTTATATCAAACACTTAACTCAGAACCTTGTCTTTTCAACTCAGAACCTTGTCTTTTCAACTCAGAACCTTGTCTTTTCCACTACTTGTATAGCATGTCATCATCACTGATCCCCTCCCTCTTCTCTCACCTTTCTTCTTGTCTTTTAACGGTGGAGGGAGAAGGAGAAGGGGGGCCTGGGCCTCCATACACCTCCAAAATGAGACTATACTCTCTCTATCCCCATTTTCCTCTTCATCCCCTTCCTCTGAATGCAATGATACATTCCCTTTATCAGACGGAGAGTGAAAGAAAAAAATGGTGGGTGGGTGTGTGCGTGCGTGCGAGCATGTGTGTGCATCTGCTAGTGATTGGATATGTTGGTTGGAGGGTAAGGGTGGGGTATAGGATAGTATCATACTGTCAAACAATAGGATCTCATCGCAGGCTGGAATAAGCAGAGCGAGTGGTGTATGCTCTGTGTGCCGCTTGTTGATTGCTGTAGGGCCGATCTCTAGCCCTATTTACCCAGAGGGAAGCTGAGGCTAGCCAGCCGTCTGGATCTGGCTGGATCTCAGTTTATGTATCCTTGATAGATGAAAGGTCTGCCTGGAGGGCAGGACTCCTGTCCTCAGGTCTGTACAGATGAATGGCTTGTTTACCTGCTGCTGACTATGATCAGAGGCCTAGTCTGCCTCCCAAATTGCACCTTATTCCCTATTTAGTGCACTACTACCCATAGGGCTTTGGTCAAAGGTAGTGCACTATATAGGGAATAGGGTGCCATTTGTAATTCAGCCCTATAACACAATATCCCTATGTGTCCTCTAGTTTGGCCTCTGACATATGGAGAGGATACCTTAACCATCTGGCTTACCTGCCTGCCATGTTAACCTATACGGACGCCTAAGCCTGTCTCTCGATCCCCAACAGGCTACTTGATCACCTTGATTGATCACCTTGATTGACTCCATTTAGATGCTTCTGTGGCTTTGAGAGGGATAGTGTTTCATGTGGACAGCTGGACTGGCTGGAGCGTGAAGGGCGTGAGAGCAGAATGAAGCCACCATAGAGATATTCAACTACTGTCTGAACAGACAAGAACTCTGGAGGTTAGGCCTGGTCATGACATTTGGGGCCATCTCAATTTGGGGCACCTCTGTTAAAGTAATAGCCATTTTAACATTTTGATGCATCCTAAATCTCTCTATGACCCCTTCCCTCACATCTGTTATGTCAGCTCCTATATACGGTACTGTAGGTGACATTTACAAGTCAGTGGAGAAAGACCGTGTTACAGAAGGCTATGACCTCACCACTGCAGGGGGACTCTTCTTCTCAGAGGGATGTGTGTCTAACTCTGGTGTTAACACTTCATGTCACCACAGGCACAACTGTCCTACAGTAGCTGCTTCAAGTGTCCACACACTGATCCATTGTCTCTATGAGATGACCTAAGTCACAGGCTGACTTGCCGACTGGCTGGCTGGTTGCTTTAACGTCGCCAACAGCTGTCCTGGCTGGCTCTGGTCCATCCAGTACCCTTTTTACACTATCATGCTTTTCACATTGTCCTTTCCAACATGGTTCAAGCAACTATGGAACTGTAGTTGCGCAACCAAGCCAGGTTCGGCTTGGCTCGGTAGTGTAAAAAGGGTACATTCATTTCCGTTCTGGCTCCAACACAACAGACAAAGCAGTCTGGTTGGAGACCAAGGCGTTTTCCCACGCAAGGCCTTTTCAGAAAGTCAGACAGACAAGACTGTCGGTATGGGAATACTGTGTCCCCATCCCAGACAGTCATGCTTGTCCAAGAGCTCTCCTCTGGAATGTAGTCCACTAACGCAAGCACGCGCGTACAAACACACACACTGCACATAGTCTGGGAGATTGTTTTACATTGATTGTTCACGGGGATCAAACAACCAGCCGGTATCTTAATCCAAGCAAGAGATGGATTACATTACACTGTGTGACTGTGTGTGTAAAGTGGCTGATGGATATTTTCATGATGGTGCATGGCATGAATGAAACATGTTTTCAGGGTATTGTAAAGAGTTGAGTGATTCGCCATGCCTTTAGCTTAGTCTTACATACTCGCATACGTCTTGAGCGAGGAATCCTGTTACACTTAATTGAATATGACCGCTCTGCTTTATGATGTACGTTCAATGCCTCCGAGGCCTACAGGTAGAATAGCGGTTGATCACAAGCAGATAAGTATACTTTTCCACTTCCCGGAATCTGGTTAAGCCAAGACAATTTTGGCGTATGCTGGTAATATAAAATAAAATGGTTAATTTAGAAAGTATCCCTTTCCTTCCGTTGTGGGCATTTCCTCCTTCAATAATTCTCAGCTGTCATCTTCGTGCCCTTCTCACCCCTCTTCGCCCACCTCACCCTCCTCCACTTCTCCAAACTGTGGCAAGGCTCTACTATCCATCATTGGCTGATTATTGTTTCAGAGAGCTCATTACAGTAGACGAGGGCCAAAAAACAGACTAATAACTAACTATTAGGGCCCTATTAGAGTGGCTAATTCAACCCCTATTTGGGTTTCCTCCCTCCGTCCCTATAGACAATGAATGAGGTCTACCACAGTGTTTGGATAAAACTCCCTCCCGAATCTTTGTCTGTCTGACGCATGAATGCACATGCACACACAGAGGAGAGGAGAGAGGGTTTGGCTGTCCCCCATCACACCAGTAAAAAATCTGCCATTAACTACACATTCGTTGTGTGACAATCAAAAGTCTGTCAGGCACCAATTTAAACGTTAAAGGGAGAGGACAGGCAGGCTAGAGAAGATACAGCTTGTCAGTCAAGAGGTACTATCAGCAACAGGAAAGGTTATGGACTGCACGCTTGTTGTTTTAATTTCACGGTAGATGCTGTATGCTTGGAGATATAGTAAGCACAGCCAATGCACTCTGATGTATGGGAAAATCATACCAAAGACGACCTCACACTAACCCTGCCATCCAGCAGTTTATCCTAAACACCCTGCACATTGCCTATCTTTCAATACAGACATGGTCACTAAAGTAACCTGATCGCCAGGGCAAAACAGCCTTCTCACTAATGTCTGACGGCATTTTGAGTGAATCTTGGCCCCAGCCTGTTCTGGAGAGAAGATTGACTATGACTGTGTTAGAAATTACACCTAGTTCCCTATAAAGTGCACTACTTTTGACCAGAGCCCTATGCGTCTTGGTCAAAAGTAGTGCACTAGGGTATAGTGTGATATTTGGAACACAGTCTATGACAGAGAGTTGGAGCAGACAGACACAGTCCAGGGGATCCTACAGGGTAATTTCCCAGGTGAGGCCCTGTTAACTGTTTGATTATTCTGGGGCCTGAGTGAGTGAGAAAGGTCAAAGGGAATCTTGAGGTTCTGAGGTCTTGAATAAATGCTGCCAAGCGTTTCATTCGAATAGGCCGGGATGAAATTAGGCCCGAGAATGACACACACACACACACACACACACAGACACACACACACACACACACAGCATCAATGCATGACTCCCCTGGTGCTCCCCCAGTGATATCTACCGCTGTACATGAGGCTGGGCCCTCCCGTCCTGTCAGCACACATAACAAATGGTCCCTGTTTGTCCAACTTTCCCCTACATAGAGATAGGGTTTAAAAACACCTGTCAGCACTGATATACAGTGTTTCTCTTAGCCGTTAAAGGCTAGAGGGCCGTAAATCAATAGAATGCTCACCTCCCAATGCACACAACCCAAAGATTTGTCACATGAAGAAATAATCCTCCAGTCCAGACTTTGGGGCTTCTTGCTAAAGCAGAGATGACTTCTTCAGTCATTTACAGTGTAGCCTACTTTTTTTTCACACTACTTTTGGTTGATTTTCTCGGTTGTGATGCATTTGTCAAAGAAGTGGTGGATTGGGTGTTGCTGTGGGGGTTAGTAGGATGTTGTGTGTGTGTGTTAGTGTGTGCAGTAACCCCAAGAGTGTTCGAGGCGATGAATAGACACATAGAGTACAGCTTCGGGTAAGGTTAAGGGGGAGGTGTGTGTCTCTTTGTTAACTACAGCTTGTGCGCGATCTCTAATGTTAAGGTTAAGTCTCAAGGGTTTGCTCTTCTGAGTTAGAATACCTCATGATAAGCTGCAGACCATACGAAGATGTCTATTTACTTGAGCGTGCTAAGACCGCACTCAACGAGCTGTATAGGGCCATAAGCAAAAAATAAAATGTACATCCAGAGGTGACGCTCCTAGTGGCCGGTGATTTTAATGCAAACTTAAATCCGTCTTACCTCATTTTTACCAGCATGTCACCTGTGCAACTATAGGCGACACAACTGTAGAGCACCTTTACTCCACACACAGAGACACATACAAAGCTCTCCCTCGCCCTCCATTTGGCAAATCTGACCATAACTCTATCCTCCTGATTACTGCTTACAAGCAAAAACTCAAACAGGAAGTACCAGTGACGCGCTCAATACAGAAGTGGTCCGATGAAGCGGATGCTAAGCTACAGGACCGTTTCGCTAGCACAGACTGGAATGTGTTCCGGGATTCATCCGATAACATTGAAGAGTTTACCACATTAGTCACCGGCTTCATTAATAAGTGCATCGATGGTGTCGTCCCCACAGTTACTGTACGTACATATCCCAACCAGAAGCCATGGATTACAGGCAACATCCGCACTGAGCTAAAGGCTAGAGCTTCCGCTTTCAAGGAGCGGGTCACTAATCCGAACACTTATAAGAAATCCCGCTACGACCTCCGACGAGCCGTCAAACAGTCAATACAGAACTAAGATCGAATCCTATTACGCTGGCTCTGACGCTCGTCGGATGTGGCAGGGCTTGCAAACAATCATTGATTACAAAGAGAAACCCAGCCGCGAGCTGTCCAGTGACACGAGCCTACCAGACGGGCTAAATGCCTTCTATTCTCGCTTTGAGGCAAGCAACACTGAGCCATGCATGAGAGCACCAGCTGTTCTGGACGACTGTGAGATCTCGCTCTCCGTAGCCGATGTGATTAAGACCTTTAAACAGGTAAACATTCACAAGGCCGCAGGGCAAGACAGATAACCAGGATGCGTACTCTGAGCATGCACTGACCAGCTAGCAAGTGTCTTCACTGACACTTTCAACCTCTCCCTGACTCAGTCTGTAATACCTACATGTTTCAAGCATACTGCAATAGTCCTTGTGCCCAAGAATGCGAAGGTAATCTGTCTAAATGTTTATTTATTTATTTTACCCTTATTTTACCAGGTAAGTTGACTAAGAACACATTCTCATTTACAGCAGCAACCTGGGGAATAGTTGGAGATATAATATAATGGAGAGGAGGGATGAATATCTCCCCGTAGCACTGCTTTGAAAGGCTGGTCATGGCTTACATCAACAACATCATCCCAGACACCCTGGACCCACTCCAATTTCCCGACGGGCCGCCCCCAGGTAATGAGGGTAGGCAACAACACATCCACCACACTTACCCGCAACACGGGGGCCCCTCGGGGGTGCGTGCTTAGTCCCCTCCTGTACTCCCTGTTCACCCAAGACTGCATGGCCGCACACGACTCCAACAGATTCATTTAAGTTTGCTGACGAGGTCAGTGACACTGCCAGGAAAACAACCTCTCCCTCAACGTCAGCAAGACAAAAGAGTTGATCGTGGACTACAAGAAATGGAGGGCCGAGCACGCCCCCATCCACATCGACGGGGCTGTAGTGGAGAGGGTCGAGAGCTTAAAATTCCTCGGGTCCCCATCACTAAGGAATTATCATGGTTCACACACACCAACACAGTCGTGAAAAGGTACGACAATGCCTCTTCTCCCTCAGGAGGCTGAAAAGATTCGACATGGGCCCTCAAAAAGTTATACAGCTGCACCATTGAGAGCATCTTGACCGGCTGTATCACCTCTTGGTATGGCAACTGCTTGGCATCTGACTGCAAGGCGCTACAGAGGATAGTGCGTACGGCCCAGTATGTCATAGACTGTTCTCTCTGCTACCAATTGCCGTGCGGTAGCAGAGAGAACAGTCTATGATGGGTGGCAGGACTCTGAACAGCTTCTACTCCCAAGCCATAATAATGCTAAATAGTTTGTTAAATAGTTAACCAAATAGCTACCCGGACTATCTGCATTGACCCTTTTTGCGCTAACTATTTTGACTCCTCACATACGCTATTTATCCACCTTAATTACCTTATACCACTGCACATCAACTTGGTACTTACCCCGTATATATAGCCAAGTTATCGTTACTCAGTGTGTATTTATTCCTCATGTTATAATTTTTCTATAATTTATAAATGTTTCTCTCTGCATTGCTGGGATGGGCGGTATGTAACATTTCACCGTTAGTCTACACCAGTTGTTTACAAAGAATGTGACGAATAACATTTTGATTTGAGTACAGAACATACTTACAAAGTCTCTGTTACACACACCTACCCATACTTCTCACTTACTGTATGCTGGTTCATCCAGCCTCCTCTCTTTCTCATCTTTCCTTCTCTCTTTCCTCCTTTCTTTCCTCTTCTCTTTCCTTCTCTCTTTCCTCCTCTCTTTCCTCCTCTCTTTCCTTCTCTCTTTCCTTCACTCTTCTTTCTGTAGTGCTGGTGAAGGAAGGTAAGGTGTGTCACTTTGTGGCCTACATCCGAGAGGGGGAGTGTAACATCCTCAAGGACATTAACTCACTGATGAGGACCCCGCAGGAGAAGGTGTCAGTCTGTACACACACACACACACACACACATACACACAAACACACACACACACACGCACACACACCACACTGTAACAGTAGGCCTTCCTCCAGGCTGCTGCATGTTCCCTGTTAGATTAAAAACCACTTCATCTAAATCAAGGAGTGAGGGAGCAGGACTTGATTTGAATATTAATTACATGGTTAAGACTGATTACCATAATTGTATTACATTTTATACTGGGAAATAGGAATATCAATTCCAGGAACATGTCATTTGTAATAATGATTGGGCCTTGGCTATTTTTCCCCCATTGGTTGTTGGTTTCCAGGGCAGCAGGATAAAGTTTGTTGTCGTGGGGAAGCTCGGACCAATGGAATCGTTCGGTGAGGTGAGCATCCTGCTTGACCAGCCCTCCCCCTGCAGCATCGTCACGGCGACAGAGGTGCAAGTAGGGATCATCCAACCAGATGCTCTGAAAGGTTAGTCACATGATCTTCTATCATATCTGGTAGCCTATACAATCTCCTAAACTGTTGGATGTTTGAAAGGAAATAAAAACTGAGTTGATTACTGTGCGTTAATGTGAGTTATGTTCATATTTTGCTTAGGACTTGATTCGGTGACATCGGCACTGATGTTACAAACAGCACAGCCGACTTACGGGAAGTTGAGTCAGGTACTGCACAGTCATTTTGTCCAACATATTAACCTTACAGTATTCACCCTTTCCCTTTACCCTGATACTATTGTGTTATAGAACAACTGGAAAAGCACTGGTTCAAACAGTGAATAATATTCTATTGTATTCATCTAGAATACTGTTGACCAATTGGTTCTGTATGACGTGTCCCTGTCTTATTCCAGGAAGAGATTAACAAGGAGTACATCAGACAAGAGCGGCACAAGGAGTGGGACCACATAAAGGTGTAGTGTATAGTATAGTACGTCAGTAAATAATATTGTTACAGTACTTTCTTTCCCTTTCTCACTAATGTGCCTTTTCACTCTACTGAGCCTTTTCACATTACAGAGCTGTACAACTTCACTGGCCTGATTATGCATCCACCATAGTTTCTGGAACCGTGCTGTGAAGGACAATGTGAATGGAAAATAACAAGCCAGCACAGTACGGTTCGGCTCAGTAGTGTGAAAAGGGTCTCTCTCTGTTTTAGGCTCTTATGGAATACCCAGCACAGTAAAGTTATAATCCCTGTGCCTTGTCCAAACACAGAACACAAACACAACGTTTCTTCTGAGAATCAGCAACCATGCAGCCAGCCCTAACTAATTCCCAGGCCTGAGTCCCAATGTCTGCCTTTGTTCTCAACCAACAGTGTGTGTGTGTGTGTGTGTATATTTGCGCATGTTCGCTTGTGTGTGTGGGTATGCGTGCATTGTGCGTGCCAGTTTCCCATAGACGATTACACCACTGTGTAGCTCTGCTCTGTTATTGCCATGGCAAAATCCCTACTTGGAAGGAAATTCATTATGGACGCTGGCTAACTGGCTAACCGGTCCAGTGCAATCCTCTCTGAGGTACCTTTCTGCAGCTACAGCTTGTGTATCTCCCACGTAATAAAGACAGACGGACAGGCCGGCCGGCCGACCTCCCTTTCTCTGGCTGCTTGTTTCACAGGAATATAACCTTTCAGACCCTTCCCATGTAGCTCTGGGCTTGTAGGCCAATAGAATGGGTCACTTTGTGCGTTTTGTCAGAAACACTATACAGTTTGTCTGTCAGGAGGCTAAAGTGATCATCAGGCCCAGCTGTCTACCTCTGTCATGGGTTGGTTTAGTGTGTGTGGTCTGGGTCTGGGTCTCACTGCCAAGCTTTCTCGGCTGAACGAACAGGAGCCTGGGAGCCCCGGCCTGTTGGGGTGTGGTAGGAACCGACATGCAGTGTCCTGCAGCCAATGAGAGAGGAGGATCTTGACTGATGAAAGGCTCACAAAGCAAATCGTTACCGTAACAATCAGCTGTCATGAACATTGTTCTGATAGTGACATAGAGCTCAGTGGGAGCAGGGTGTTGAGTGTTGTCATCCTAGATAACACATAAAGGCTAAAACAGACAAGTGTAGCTAGTTGTGTCAAACAGCAAGTTGTTGTACAATACATGGTCAGCTGTTCTGCACTGGTATGAATCGGCCTGTTGTTCTACAGTGAGGCCTTCGATACTGTAGCACCACTGTAGCTTCTCGCTTATATGCAGCCTTTTCCTGATCCCAGATCTGTTTGTGCTGTATTTCCAATGTCCATGGGAGTTATCTATACAACACCATCAGGTTAATGCAGCCCCTCTCTCTGCATGGAGCCAGATCCATCTCCTTCTCATGTTAAATGCCTTTTGAACCTTCCTGTGGTTCATGCCATTTAACCTTTAAAATACATTTAAAGCTCTAGTGTCAGTGATTGCTTGTATTTTATACTTGTTTATCATAATTACACAGTCAAATGGACACTGAATAAACCAAAACAGAATTGAAGGATATGTGTCTATTGAAAGCTTTTCGTTCTTGCTACATCTGATGGCATTTTCTTTCTACCATTGCTGAATGGTGTTAGATCATTTACGATCAGTAGCAGGAGCACAGAGCTGGAAAAACAACTGTTTACATGTCTAGCCGCTCTTTGATGGATACAGGCAGTTATTATGGCTGTTTGATTGCGGTGACACGTCAGGCTTTATTTTTCAGCTCCAGAATTAGGACAGATTTGTTTGTTTGTTTGTGATCTCATATGGAGAACCCATAGTGACTGATAAATAGCACTGTGATTGTTCACGTTTCTGACGCAACAACCCTTTTTTGGCCAAATATCGGAACTCTTTTATCCTTTTAAATAGATTTAGGAGTTAGGAGTTTCCAAGGTATTGGGACAAGGGTGAATCACCTATAAATGATGTGTAATTCATATGTTATGCTCAGTAATCTAGGCTGAGTGTGTGTAATTTTGGGAGGTGGAGTTGAAGTCAGGCGGTGGGTTATAAACATGGGTTGGAGAAGAGGTTCTGTGTCTTGCTGGTTTATTTAGACTCAGGTCACTGGTACTATAGACATCTGCATGAATGTGGGTGTGGTGAGAAAGGAAACACAAACAGACACAGTGACTCTTACTCTTTACTTGTGTAACCTTGTCTGAGACCTAAAGACTTGAATTAGCTCCCCGAGTCAGAAACAGACAGCACCTGAAACACACTGTACTCCTAGGTAACAGAGGTAGTTCAGGGAACAATGCTCACTTGATGAGTAACCTTGCTTGAGACCTGAAGACTTCCATTAGCTCCCTGAGCTAATGCCCAGTTTTTAGCTCAGATCGCTAAACAGTCTTATGGGACACTACCATGATTGCAAGTGTCATGCCCTTGAGAATATGGACGAATCATTCCAAAAATTAATTACTTAGAAATTTCACCAGACAACGACAAAATGTTAATCAGCTTTTCCTTTCAGAATGTGCCAATTACATTTTATTATTAAAGGTTTTGAGTCCCTCAAAATATTACTCAATCCACACAAAATATAGAAATCCTAACAAATACATGATGATATAGTGGGAAAGTGTGTGTGCGTGTCGAGCGGGGGGAAAGGCGTCACAAAGACTAAATTAATCAACAGACAGAATGCATTCACTTTAATCATTGCAAACTTTAAACGTGATGGCCCTTTGGACATTTGTGTTCATGAACAAAATTGCTATTGATCTGTGATTTGTCTGCTCACACATATCTGTTTAGACGTCTATATCTCACCCTCACACAATGTATGATTGGTTATCTGTTTCCTATAATCAGCTCCATGTTGTGTGGGATGCCATAGACCAATGTAATAACGCTCCATTGATTGGTGCTTCTGATCTTTAGCACTGGGCATACAGTGTGATATACTGCCAGGGGCGTCATGCACCTAAACAATCTGAGGAGGTACAAAGTATGTGAGGATAGATGAGGGGTGGTCCGTATGGGCGCTATGCCCCCCGTCCTTAAGTTGGAGAATTTCGCATTTTTCAAACACCTGAAATAGCATTTTCCTGCAATCTACAGCCATAATCATTATTCCTAATTTTATGTAAAAAATATGTTTTTCTGCATATTTTTCTGCATATGTAAGCATACCTCTTGAGTTGTCTGTATCCTCCTGACTGGTGGTTATTTCTTTAAAGAAACAAAATATGCTTCTCTGCTCACATCTGGGTAAAATATTGAAAGGAATGTTAGTCTTATTTGTACATTTAGTTATTGCTTGCTTTTCTAAAGTCTACCAACCTTGCCAGCAGGCATCCCAGCTAAGATAGACAAGCTAGCTACTATAACTTGATTGATAACCTGAAATGGCTTCTTGGTAGATAGTTCTTGGTAGATAGTTCTTGGTAGATAGTTCTCTCTTTGAACAGCGCCGGAGAAGATGGCTGCCGTTTTACAGCCCTCTAACCAATTGTACTATTATGTGTGTTTTTCCGCGTTATTTGTAATTTATTTTGTACATAATGTTTCTGCCATTGTCTCTTATAACCAAAAAGAGCTTCTGGATATCAGGACAGCGATTACTCACCTCGCATTGGACGAATATTTTTTCTTCAACGAGGCGGCCGCGAAGGATATCATACAGACACCTGACAAGGCCCAAATCCCCGTCATTCGCGTGAGGAAGAGACGGAGATATCGCGGACGCAGATCCGGATGCCTTGTAAGGATCCGACGGCGAGCGAGTAAACTGCCTCTTCCATCAATCCTATTAGCCAACGTTCAATCTTTTTGAGAATAAAATGGACGATTTAAGATTACGGTTATCCTACCAACGGGACATTAAAAACGGTAATATCTTATGTTTCACGGAGTCGTGGCTGAACGACAACAATGATAACATTCAGCTAGCAGGCTATACGCTACATCGGCAGGACAGAACGGCTGACTCTGGTAAGACAAGGGGTGGCGGTCTGTGTATATTTGTAAACAACAGCTGGTGCACAAAATCAAATACTAAGGAAGTCTCGAGGTTTTGCTCGCCTGAGGTAGAGTATCTTATGATAAGCTGTAGACCACACTATTTACCAAGAGAGTTTTCATCTATATTTTTCATAGCTGTCTATTTACCACCACAAACCAATGCTGGCATTAAGATTGCACTGAATGAGTTGTACAAGGCCATTAATCAACAGGAAAACGCTCATCCAGATGCAGCGCTCCTAGTGGCCGGGGACTTTAATGCAGGGAAACTTAAATCTGTTCTACCTAATTTCTACCAGCATGTTAAATGTGCAACCAGAGGGAAAAAAACTCTAGACCACCTTTACTCCACACACAGAGACGCATACAAAGCTCTCCCTCGCCCTCCATTTGGCAAATCTGACCATAACTCTATCCTCCTGATTCCTGCTTATAAGCAAAAACTGAAGCAGGAAGCACCAGTGACTCGGTTAATAAAAAAGTGGTCAGATGACGCAGATGCTAAGCTACAGGACTGTTTTGCTAGCACAGACTGGAACATGTTCCAGGATTCTTCAGACAGCATTGAGGAGTACACCACATCAGTCACTGGCTTCATCAATAAGTGCATCGATGATGTCGTCCCCACAGTGACCGTACGTACATACCCCAACCAGAAGCCATGGATTACAGGAAACATCCGCACTGAGCTAAAGGGTAGAGCTGCCGCATTCAAGGAACGGGACTCTAACCCGGACGCTTATAAGAAATCCCGCTATGACCTCCGACGAACCATCAAACAGGCAAAGAGTCAATACAGGTCTAAGATTGAATCATACTACACTGGCTCTGACGCTCGTCGGATGTGGCAGGGCTTGAAAACTATTACAGACTACAAAGGGAAGCACAGCCGCGAGCTGCCCAGTGACACAAGCCTACCAGACGAGCTAAACCACTTCTATGCTCGCTCGAGGCAAGCAACACTGAAGCATGCATGAGAGCACCAGCTGTTCCGGATGACTATGTGATCACGCTCTCCGTAGCCGATGTGAGTAAGACTTTTAAGCAGGTCAACATTCACAAGGCCGCAGGGCCAGACGGATTACCAGGACGTGTACTCCGAGCATGTGCTGACCAACTGGCAAGTGTCTTCACTGACATTTTCAACATGTCCCTGACTGAGTCTGTAATACCAACATGTTTCAAGCAGACCACCATAGTCCCCGTGCCCAAGAACTCTAAGATAACCTGCCTAAATGACTACCGACCCGTAGCACTGACGTCTGTAGCCATGAAGTGCTTTGAAAGACTGGTCATGGCTCACATCAACAGCATAATCCCAGAAACCCTAGACCCACTCCAATTTGCATACCGCCCCAACAGATCCACAGATGATGCAATCTCTATCGCACTCCACACTGCCCTTTCTCACCTGGACAAGAGGAACACCTACGTGAGAATGCTATTCATTGACTACAGCTCAGCATTCAACACCATAGTGCCCTCTAAGCTCATCACTAAGCTAAGGATCCTGGGACTAAACACCTCCCTCTGCAACTGGATCCTGGACTTTCTGACGGGCCGCCCCCAGGTGGTAAGGGTAGGTAACAACACATCTGCCACACTGATCCTCAACACGGGGGCCCCTCAGGGGTGCGTGCTCAGTCCCCTCCTGTACTCTCTGTTCACCCATGACTGCATGGCCAGGCACGACTCCAACACCATCATTAAGTTTGCCGACGACACAACAGTGGTAGGCCTGATCACCGACAACGATGAGACAGCCTATAGGGAGGAGGTCAGAGATCTGGCCGTGTGGTGCCAGGACAACAACCTCTCCCTCAACGTGACCAAGACAAAGGAGATGATTGTGGACTACAGGAAAAAAAAAGAGGACTGAGCACGCCCCCATTCTCATCGACGGGGCTGTAGTGGAACAGGTTGAGAGCTTCAAGTTCCTTGGTGTCCACATCACCAACGAACTATCATGGTCCAAACACACCAAGACAGTCGTGAAGAGGGCACGACAAAGCCTATTCCCCCTCAGGAGACTAAAAAGATTTGGCATGGGTCCTCAGATCCTCAAAAAATTCTACAGCTGCACCATCGAGAGCATCCTGACTGGTTGCATCACCGCCTGGTATGGCAACTGCTTGGCCTCCGACCGCAAGGCACTACAGAGGGTAGTGCGTACGGCCCAGTACATCACTGGGGCAAAGCTTCCTGCCATCCAGGACCTCTATACCAGGCGGTGTCAGAGGAAGGCCCTCAAAATTGTCAAAGACTCCAGCCACCCTAGTCATAGACTGTTCTCTCTGCTACCGCACGGCAAGCGGTACCGGAGTGCCAAGTCTAGGTCCAAAAGACTTCTCAACAGCTTCTACCCCCAAGCCATAAGACTCCTGAACAGCTAATCATGGCTACCCGGACTATTTGCACTGCCCCCCACCCCATCCTTTTTACGCTGCTGCTACTCTGTTAAGTATTTATGCATAGTCACTTTAACTCTACCCACATGTACATATTACCTCAACTACCTCAACTAGCCGGTGCCCCCGCACATTGACTCTGCAACGGTACCCCCCTGTATATATAGCCTCCCTACTGTCACTTTATTTTACTTCTGCTCTTTTTTTCTAAGCACTTTTTTTGTTGTTGTTTTATTCTTACTTTTTTTTGTTTAAAATAAATGCACTGTTGGTTAAGGGCTGTAAGTAAGCATTTCACTGTAATGTCTGCACCTGTTGTATTCGGCGCATGTGACCAATAACATTTGATTTGATTTGATTTGATTAGTTATGAGGTTGGGAGATTGGGAACCTATCTGGGCTAGCTAAAGCCAACTTCCTAAAATTGCTAAGTCGTTAGTAGTATTACAGAGGGAAAACAAATGTGTAATTACAATTGTATAATTATAATATTTATTTTTTACAGGACAAATCTGAGGGGGCACGTGCCCCTGATGAGCATGACGCCTCTGTACTGCTATACAGTGTGAAATACTGTAATGCTCATCATAAGTGTGTATTTTAATGTCATGTTTTGTCTCTTATTTCCTCCACAGAAGAGAGTGTTGTCTGATGCCCTGCTCTACAACGGGATCCAGCAGGGGAACGGGAAGTGGACCTTCAGTAGGGGAGGTGGGAGAAGATCTGTGGACAAGAGCAACCCCATCCAATAAACACAACACAACACACACACAACCCCCCAGCGTATACTGCCTGCTTTGACTCCAGATGTTACAACAACATAAGAAAACACAGGAACTGACATTGCCAAACCCTAATTTGCTGTTTAAAAGTATGACTCGAGTCCCATGCTCCAATCCAACTTCTGACACCACACCCTCCAATATGCACCACAGACGTTCATTCTCTGCCTGTATCTTTGGACTCAACGTACAGTGACCTCTCCAGATGTACACTAATATAGCATCATAGAAAATAAACTGTTATTCTCCCCAGCTTTCACTCTCACTCAAAGTCTTTCAAATAAGAGGCAATTATTGTCAATCAGCTAGCAGCTTTCACTGCATTACTGCCAGGGCCAGAGGAACTCTGAGGACAGTGACACATCATGTTGTCTTTCACCCACTTAGTATAACGTAATCAGACATGTCCTATGTGTGCAAATACAGAGCCTGACCCAGCCCAAAACAACCCACCATAACCATAAACCCCCAACACAGGCCAAAACAACACAGCCTCATTGGATCTTATGCTTGTGTGAAACAGTGTTGGAAAAACAGGCAACAAGTCTTTCAACGACATACAGAGCCCAACAGAGCCCAACACAACACCTTGGTGCACAGAAACTGTGAATACTGTAGAGAACAGAAACAATTATATATGAAAGAGAAAATACTGAACCGTATCATAGAGAAACTGAAATGACATTTGACCGTATAATTTGTTTTATGTCTAAATATTTGGGTCGAGACATAAGACTTTTTAGATTGCTGGAATCAGTATGGAAACAGAAACCAGACCTTAAAATACATGGTGTTTGTTTAGATTTGAGAGACCGTAACTGACCTCGACAGAGACTATTTTGTTTCACATTCCCGAAGGAAAATAGCTCTTTATTGCTTCTTTGTATATATTTTTGTTTTCTCTTCAGATGACAGTTCTGTACTGAAATGACCTACTGAAATTGTCCCTCAGTCTGGAGAATGATTTGAAATGAGAATGGGCTTGAAACGAGCTGTGGTAAATTACATGGTTTTATTGTAGCAACTATTGTAGCATCTCCTCGTCTGCATAAGCCTAATTTGATTAAATGTTTTTGTGTGTGTTATGGAAATTTTACCTGAATAGAATTACATTTAAGAATTTGTGCACTATTCATTGGTTAATCTTCACCTTTATCCCCGCCAAAAGTGTTCCTTCATGTTAGCAGAGATTTCAGAAACTCAAACAAATAGCTAATTTCCAAAATGAGTGAGGCTCTTAACCCTTAACATTGACACAAGTAAGATTAATTATGCTTTCAAATGGTTTTGTCCACACGCCCGCGTGCACATGATCATTTCACACAGTCCAAGAGCTGCTTTCAATACAATGTTTGGGAGGTTAGGTTGGTGAGGTGAGATGTTTGCCCTCAAGGTGCAGGGGGAAATGACAAAGCTGTTTCCTTTGTTTGGACAAGGCCCCGTGAGAACGTAGTCCAAGGCTAGAGGAGAGGTGTTGCATGTGTCTCCAAGGCGAGAGGAGAGGTGTCACTAGGTGTGGTGTGACACAGTCACCGTAGGGGGTGTTACTAGGAAACGAGGTGATGAAGCCTGAAATATCACATTCACTTCACATGACCTCACAACAGGACATGCTATCGCACAACACTTCACTGGACTCGAGGGCATTTCACCACATTTATATAGAAAAATATGAATAGCCACACATTGTGTATTTTTCATTTAGCCTTCTCTTATCTGTAAAATAACAGTATACTGGTCAGATAATTGATTGGTCAGATCAGATGATTATTCAAGAAATGACTGGTGCATATCTTGTTAAATTACACTAGGCATTTATGTCCCCTGTGATTTCATACAACATGTTATAATAAACACAGTGTAGCTTATATGGAACATGGGATAGACCCATATGGCACCCTATTCCCTATATAGAGCACTACTTTTAACTAGAGCCCTATTGCCCTGGTCAAATGTATTGTACTAGGGAATAGGGTGCCATTTGGGAGACAACCACTGTCTTGGGCCTGTCATCATCATAGCTGCTGCTGACCTGTTAATTTATTGTTTGTTAAACAGTAGGGAGGCTGGAACGCTTCCCAAGGATATACACATTACACATAATGTATGGGAGTTGTCTGCCTGGCTGCGTCAGTGAATCTGCACCCATTGACATCAACCATTGTTTCTCTACTCTGAGAAAGGAAACCGTAATAGATAAACACAGCCAATTATCCTGGCACAGAGTTTGTCTTCTTCAATGAACTCTAACCCCTGAAGTCGGGGGCATAATCTATCATGGCTCTCTCTACTGTGTGTCCCCAAGTAGGAAAAAACGCTCAAGTTGTTCTACAGCAAGACAAAACAAATAGCAACTGATTTGTCAACAACAAACAAGCTGGGAATTTCGAAATCCACGTTTCCTGGTTATTAGATGGCAAATCTTATGTCTAGCTATCGGATCTTCAAGTATTTTGATAATTTTCCATTCCTGTTTTATATAAAGTAATGTCAAGACTTGTTCCACTTATCATATTAATAATTGTCATGGTTCCAGTTATACCATAAGTGCATGGGAGACTGTCAGATATTGTTTAGTTGAAGGGAAATCTTCCATACTGTATGTGGACATCATTTCTCCTCCACACACACACACACTTTCATAACACGAGGTAACACTAAGTGAAGCGGGTTATGACTCATGTTCAGGCCTAATGTCTGCTATGTAGTGTTGTGTTGTCTGTCTGTGTCTCTCTGTAACCTACATCTCACATGTCTCAACGGGATCTCTCTTCCATATCTCCTGGTTTCTATTTAGCTCTACTATGTCTCTGTCTGTAAATGCAGTGTCACAGAGGACCAACCCCAGGGGAAATGAGGATGCCCTTCTCATTGTTTCCTACATCGGCAGACAGAGGCTGCGTCCCAAATTGCACCCTATTTCCTATATAGTGCACTACTTTTGACCAGGGCCCATAGAGTAGTGCATAGGGAATATGTTGCCATTTGGGACAGAGATCAAGAGGTAGCTAGTTAAACCTCAATCAATTAATCAAGGTGTCGAAAGCGTTCCACAGGGATGCTGGCACATGTTGACTCCAATGCTTCCCACGGTTATGTCAAGTTGGCTGGATGTCCTGGCTGGGTGGGGGTTTTGTTTGGCTGGTTTGGGGTTTTGGACCACCTGGTGACATCACCAGGCGGTATAAGTTAATAGACCAATATTATCCTCTCTGCCAATTACATCTAGTTTTCAGGTTACGCATCCCTCCCATTAGGCTCCTCCAATTAGACCCCTCAGACCACTCCCAGACAGTCCTAGCTAAATTCTTGCTTGAGAAATGGCATTTTGCTAAGAAGCTATTTTTGTTTATTATTGACCATTTTAATTGAAAACAATCAGAGTAAGGTACTTTAGTTACCCAGAAATGATTTGATATTGACATAAAAACGTCAGCATTAGATCTTTAATTTGTAAACAGAGATACTCCTGCATAAACACAACTAAGGCAGGTATTCATGTGGTCCTCTCTCTCTGTCGATCTCTAACTAACTGAAGGTTAGAAGGCTGTCTTGTCTGCAGGAACCTTGGTGTGAGTAAATCCAGCGCAGATTTTCACAGTGCTTCGCTCTATAAACCTTCCCAGTTACCATGTCGATTTACACCTATTGTAAAAAAGAAATGTTGACATAAAAACAATGGCAGTTAGAACACACACTTAACTGTTGCCTGTACCAGATGGGGGAGGTCAAGTGAGTCTGGGGCTACATCCCAAATGGCCCCCTATTCCCTATAACCCATAAGGATCTGGGCTAAAAGTATTGCACTATGTAGGGAATATGGTGCCAGTTGAGACGCAGCCTGGGTTCTATTAAATCTGTTTCTAAATCGAGAACGTTCGGTTGAGAAAGAAAGAAAGAAAGTACAAAACCAAAAAAGTGGGTAGCCTTTAGGGCATTGGCTCTGTTGGAAAGTGGAACCATATGGTAGGAAGCAGAGTCCCCGTTCAGTCGTCCAAACCAACAAATACAGCCGTTTGGTGCGGTGACTCTTTCCAGACGGGAGTCAAATGCTTCAGTGCATTTCTGGTTAAGAGCACTTTCAAGGAAAGTGATGGATATGATTTTTGGCTGTGCTTTATGTATTTTATTTACATTTCAATTTGGTTCTTATGATGTAAAAGATGAAAGATTGCATACAAATTCATAGTCCAAGCAGAAATAATTCCAAGGAGCCGCTATTGTCTGTTGTACGTGTAATTCAGTATGGATTGCTCTTAAAATTGACAAAAAACGTGTTTGAATGGAATACAATTTAATTTCTTTCCTCACAACTTCTATGGTAATCACTCATTCAACTTGATGAGAGTAATCTGACAGATATGAACAAAGATGGTTGTCATCAGAGATTAAGGTTGGGAAATTGGGGTAACTTTCCCACATTTTTCAGGTTTTCCAGAAATCCCGGTTGGAGGGTTCCTGGACTCCCAGCTTATTCCCTCCATACTCCAGGAATCTTCCAACCTGGATTTCTGGTAACCTGGGAATTTTAGGAGTTACCAGAATTGTGCAGCCCTAATTGAGATGACCTCATCAAAGTAAAGAGTTCCTTTTAGAAAAAGTGCCTATTAGTTGGTGTAGCCTAATACTGTAATGTTTTGTGGTCAGAGGGTAATATGTCACGTTGTGGTATCTTCAGACCACGCTCCAGTTTGATCCTCCTCCAGTAGTGGTGAGTTTGTAGTCTGTACCCATGCCCAGGAGACACTGTCTGCGTCCTAAATAACACCCTTCCTTTTATAGTGCACTACTTTTGACCAGCGCCCATAGGGCTCTGGCCAAAAGTAGTGCACTATATAGAGAATAGGGTGTCATTTGGGATGCAACCACTGTAAAACATTGGTTCCAGTCCTCCCAGTCACACCGTCTGAGGTTAAACCTTCTCTGAAGAGTCTTGGTTTTGGTACAGTTAATACACCGCTGTAAACTGTACCACTTTGCTGAAAGAGAGTTCTCAACATGTGCACCCTCCCCCCCCTTCCTCCTCTTCCTCTGACTTCACAATAGAATCAGTAAATGGATGTCATATCATTGAAACCTGTTTTCGTCTCAATTGTTGATGGATGGTGGAGAGCTTCTAGGGGCTTAAGCAAATGAGACGTGTGTGAAATTGAGTCGGAGAAAAGCTTGATCTGCATCATTCCCTCTCCTACAGTACATCTATCTCCATTTGGATCCCGGAGCAGAAAGGTCAGCTTTGAGAGAGAGAGAGAGAGAGAGAGAGGCCCTCTGATGTCAGCTCCAGTAGTTTTAGATTATAGACAGTGATCCAAATGATAGATTGTATGGCCTCACATTTGGCATTTAAACTGGCCTAAATATTCCTATATGCCTAAGCTAGACAACTTGCTTCACTATTGTTTTTTGGAGTTACGATGATTCATATTCAACAATAATTTAGCGTTGCCGAGTTGAACATTATGCAGGCAGACAGATATGGTCATACCACTGATTACAGCCCTAAGCAATTATCCTAAAATATAATGAAAAAACAACACTTTTCATTTAATTCTTAGAGGTGGAAGCCAGACTAGCCTCAGAGCAGTGGTCAGTGGAATGATTCTGTCTCCTGCTGTGTCTTATAGAAGGTACCTTATTAATTTATACTACACTGCACAGCTCAGGACAAGACTTCATTGTCAAGAAGAAGCATTTCAAGCAGATTACATGTCAGGTAAAATAAAACCCATTTGTGTTGCGGCTTGATTAGGTGGCAAAAAAACTACAATAAAACAAATTACATTCTGTCAGGAGCGTTGTCAAAACCAAACGGGAGCCTATGGTGCCGCTACGCACAGTGACACATCTCACACCTTGCCTCGACAGTTCTTAGGTGTTTCACTCTTTCTTTAAAGAATCAGGACGCTTATGTCATCCTTTGACACATATACACTACTATCCAATCTTGTCTTTTATAAACCAACATTTACTGTATCTAACATTACTGTTGCCAGCTACAAACTACCGTATTAATATTCAGATCAGGGATGAATTTACTCACAGATTTTATGACTGTCTGCATTGTCGTTTCTTTTCATTATCTACAATATAAAGGTTGAGAATGGTTCATTTCTCTGGGCCCCTCTGGCCTGGACACCACATGGGTTAAAATGTCATCTCGATGCAGTCTACTGTCATGAAGATGCATATCTCTCTCTCTCTCTCTCTCACACCCTCCAGAAATTATCACCAGAATAGTGGTCTGGTTACTAATTATTTATGATGTCATTACGGGGAAATTACAGTGAAGGATCTTAAGTTAGACCTCAGGGAACTTTAAACACTCCATCAGAAGAGGGGGAGGTGTTTTGATATCTCTGACCTAAGTCAGAGAGTTTTCTTTAAGCAGATTCTGTATCCCAATGTCAACCAGGTACAACTTTACTTAATCACTTTATGATGCCCCGCCCACTTCCTGATCGAACATGATTGTTTTCCTCCTTCCGCTCATTCACAAACAAGCAAAACAATTGTTAATTTGAATTACATTTGTCAAAACTATTAACAGAGTCTATTGACGCACCGGTGCATCAATCTAAGTAAAATGTTTTTTTGCATGGGAAACGCATCCGCCTATGTTGCCCTTCCGCATCTGCGGTTGAAAGTGGCAGAGCTACAACGCTGTTTGTCAAACCAAGAGACATCACGAAAATCAGTCTTCTCACGAACACGCCTGTAGCATCCGAACAGTTTGGCAATCTAATATGACCCCTCTATAGAAAGGGGAGAATCTCACGAACATGATGGTGTTCTCCGTTTCGCTCTTTGACCCACACAAGCCCTACGGGACTCTTCTGAAGTCGGTAACACTGTTTGGGCTACAAACTAATATGACCCCACTGTAGAAAGGGGATATTCTCACAAACACAATGGTGTTCTCCATTTTGCTCCACCAGTGTCACGGGACTCGTCTAAAGGTAACCCATACAAATGAATGGAAGTATGGAAGTAGAATTGTGCCAACAAAAATAAGGGGTTAAATATGTGAATTTCCTGTGCATTCTTATATCTCCTAGATATAGGACAGACACTTCAAAACCTTATTTCCTATGATTCATTGTTTTACTTTCAATTTTTGCCATTTATGCAGGGGATCAACTTTCACTGGGGACCCCCCCCCCCCCCAGTTTTATCATTGGAATGTGACTTTAAAAAACTGGGCAACTGAGTGCTTTAGGACCATGCGGATACCTCTGAACGGTCGGGTAGGCTGTTTGGATGTTTATCCGACTGGATAAAAAAAAAATATATATGTCCCCCCCACTTCTAAAACCAAAGATGTGCCCCTGCATTTATGAATGTGTTATTCAATGTATTTCTATGGGTTATAGTAGTAAAAGCCAAATTCTATATTTTATTTAAAAAAACAATGATACCTAAAGGGGCCCTAAAATTCTAAATCAAATAGCTAAATGATCCATGGTAGGACCTTCTTAAAACAATTGCATATGTCAGCTTAGACTTTTAAGAATGAAATACCTTAATTCTATGTTGAGGAAAATTATAGAAAAAATTGAAACGTGGGTGGGTTAGCTAGTTAGCATATTAGACTGTTTATAATGGTTGTTATCCATACAGGCTGTAGGTCTATCCATGCTTGAAATGACAATGTTGTTAGACATAGAATATCAATGACAAAAGACAGAAACAGTGCCAAAATGTTTATATGAACATTAGTATATTTGCAATCTGTTGTTCTACAAAGCTAACTAGCTAACTTTTATTATTAACTTCACTTATCTTTAAAATTCTGTGCACATTATTTCAGAGTTTTGACAAATGTAATTCATATTTAACAATGTTTTGTAGGTGAATGGGCCAGAAGTAGGAAAACAATCGCAACAAATTGGATCCACACTTGTTGCCAGGCGTCATAAAGGTGAATTATGCGAATATGGTTGTTTTATATTTGCCTCAGTTAAGGTGGGAGATTCTAAGTAGGGGAGAAGTTGAGCTGCCCTTATTTTTAGGAAACCATACACAAAATCATTAATTTGACCAAAATATTTAGGAAGAGGACATCATTTCATGGAGTCTGTGAACGAAGAAACCACATGGAAAAAGTGGTATTTATATTTTGTATTTATTAGGGATCCCCATTAGCTGCTGCCAAGGCAGCAGTACAATATTTAGTTGAGGTTTAGGGTTTAGTGAATGATTTGTCCCAAATACAATGCTTTTCGTTTTTGAAATATTTAGGACTAACTTATTCCTTAACCACCCATTCTGAAACAAACTGCAACTCTTTGTTAAGTGTTGCAGTCATTTCAGTCGCTGTAGTAGCTGACATGTATAGTGTTGAGTCATCCACATACATAGACACATTGGCTTTACTCAAAGCCAGTGGCATGTTGTTAGTAATGCTTGAAAAAAGTAAGGGGCCTAGACAGCTGCCCTGGGGAATTCCTGATTCTACCTGGATTATGTTGGAGAGGCTTCCATTAAAGAACACCCTCTGTGTTATGTTAGAGAGGTAACTCTTTATCCACAATATAGCAGGGGGTGTAAAGCCATAACACATACGTTTAACAAAACAAAACAGCCCCCACAATCTTTTTATCATCATTTCTCTCAGCCAATCATCAGTAATTTGTGTAATTGCTGTGCTTGTTGAATGTCCTTCCTTATAAGCGTGCTGAAAGTCTGTTGTCAATTTGTTTACTGTAAAATAGCATAGTATCTGGTCAAACATAAAAGTTTACTAAGGGTTGGTAACAGGCTGATTGGTTGGCTATTTGAGCCAGTAAAGGGGGCTTTTATATTCTTAGGTAGTGGGAATGACTTTTGCTTCCCTCCAGGCCTGAGGTCACACACTTTCTAGTAGGCTTAAATTGAAGATATGGCAAATAGGAGTGGCAATATCGTCTGCTATTATCCTCAGTAATTTTCCATCCAAGATGTCAGACCCCGGTGGCTTGTCATTGTTGATAGACAACAATACATTTTCAACTCTTCCACACTCACTTTACGTAATTTGAAATTACAATGGTTGTCTTTCATCATTTGATCAGTTATACTTGGATGTGTAGTGTCAGTGTTTGTTGCTGGCATGTCATGCCTAAATTTGCTAATCTTGCCAATGAAAAAATCATTAAAGTAATTGGCAATATCAGTGGGATTGGTGATGAATGAGCCATCTGATTCAATGAATAATGTAGCTGAGTTTGCTTTTTTACCCAACATTTCATTTAAGGTGCTCCAGAGCTTTTTACTATCTTTCTTTATATAATTTATCTTTGTTTCATACTATTGTTTCTTCTTCTTTTTATTCAGTTTAGTCACATGATTTCTCAATTTGCAATATGTTTACCAATCAGTTGTGCAGCCAGACTTATTTGCCATTCCCTTTGCCTCATCCCAACCATACAATTGTTCAATTCCTCATCAATCCATGGGGATTTAACCGTTTTTAGAGTCGTTGTCTTAGTGGGTGCATGTTGGTAGAGCATGGCACTTGCAACGCCAGGGTTGTGGGTTCGATTCCCACGGGGGGCCAGTATCAAAAAATGTATGCACTCACTAACTGTAAGTCGCTCTGGATAAGTTTGTCTGCTAAATGACTAAAATCTAAAATCTGTTAGTAACTGGAATAAGCAATTTCATAAATGTCTCAAGTTTAGCGTCTGGTTGCTCCTCATTACACACCACAGACCAACAAATATTCTTTACATCAACAACATAGGAATCACTACAAAACGTATTGTATGACCTCCTATGCACTATATTAGGCCCAGCCTTTGGAACTTTGGTTTTCGTAGATATGGCTACTATATTGTGATCACTACATCCGATGGATCTGGATACTGCTTTCAAGGTAGTTTCTGCAGCATTAGTAAAGATGTGATTAATACATGTTGATCATTTCATTCCTGTGCTGTTTGTAACTACCCTGGTAGGTTGACTGATAACCGGAACCAGGTTGCAGGCACTAGTTACAGTTTGAAGCATTTTCTTGAGTGGGCAGCATGATGAAAGCCAGTCAATATTTAAATCACCCTGAAAATATACCTCTCTGTTGATATCACATACATTATCAAGCATTTCACACGTTATCCAGATACTGACTGTTAGCACTTGGTGGTCTATAGCAGCTTCCCACAATAATGGGCTTTAGGTGAGGCAGATGAACCTGTAGCCATATTACTTCAACAGTATTTAACATGAGATCCTGCCTCTCTTCCTCATCTGATAGCGGAGTCGAAGGAGCACAGCAAGAGGAGCATGCTACTCAACAATGGTCACATGTCACGACCGTGGAAGCCGAAGACAGCGGCCTCCCGCAAAGCAGGCTACACTCCCAATGAGAGGCCTGGAGCAGATACAAACAACTAATAGATTATCCGCCCTGGAGTCTGATCTTCCTGCACCTTTGTCGCTGGGGGTACCTGTGTCTGCGGCCGCTGTGCCTACTCCTTCCCCTATGATTCCGAAGTCAACGTCGGCAACCTTCCGTCCCTGCTCTGGATTGAGCAGGGCTTCTCCATCTGTCGGAGGCCTGCACTTGGCGCCGGGAGCTACGGGCTCAAGTTATCCTACCTCTCGCCTGTCCTTAAAGGGTTTTCCGAATCCTGTGAAGCGTGGGAGTGGGCGGATTTCCTCAACCTTCTTGCCAGCCGTGATTTTGGGCAGCTTTATGGTAAGAAATGTGACTGTTCCTGGTGCAAAAACAATGTCCTATCCCGGAGCTCAAGTAAATTACATTACTAAACTGCTCCCAAATGTTCTACGCCAGGACATGGAAATCGATTCTATCGTATTCTATCTGGATTTTAATGACATTATGAAGGCCAGCTCTGAACAGTTGAAACTGGATGTTAAAGAGCTGATTGATTCTCTGCTAGACACTAATAAAATACCCATCATATCTGGCCCTGTGCCCTCTCTGAATCGTGGCATCGAATGCTTTAGCAGGATTATTTCTCTTCACAACTGGCTACATGATTATTGCAGCTCAATGTGTGTAACTTTTGTTGACAATTTCAATACCTTTTGGAAACAAAGCATGTTTTATAAGGAGGATGTTCCTGGATCCTTTCACAGCATTATAAGGCTGCGTTGAGACAATGACTTATCAATGACCCAAGCCCAGCTCAGTTAATCCCTACCATTTTGTCGCTGAGTTGTCATAATGCTTAAGCAAAAGTACATTATACCAGGGGCATTGGTAGACACAATGTAAGTAACCTAATTTATGTCCCTCTAAATGCCCTGAATGCCGCTGCTGATCCCACAGCTATTGTATGCAGTAATAATGTGCCTATGAACCAGAGTTATTCTGTTAGCACTGAGGTGGTGTGCCCTAGTAGGAAGTATACTGTGTGCAGCTCACCCTGCACTAACATAAATAACATGAGCATTGGAAATGCTTTTGGCGGTTGACCTGCTTCTGTTTTGTAGGTGGCACTGTGTGCTGTTTTCGAAGGATGGGTCCTGGCCTCTCGAGGGGCCTAGGGATCCAGGGGGACGGGGATGGTATGCCGATCACTGGGATGACAACCCAACTTGGGATGGGGAGGGGCTATAGCAAGGGGAATAGTGGAGAACAATTGGAGGGTTACCCAGTAGCAATACAAATATCATGGTACAGCTACGGGTATGGACACTAAATCCCTATGGTATTTTTTATTGGTAAATTTACAAACATATATTATGATAAATATATTTGAAACTTGTATCTCATTATGGTTAGTGGTGAAATAAGTATAGCCAGTTATAATTGTAATGGCTTAGCAGATAATAACAAAAGAAGAACAAAATGTACAGTGGGGAAAAAAAGTATTTAGTCAGCCACCAATTGTGCAAGTTCTCCCACTTAAAAAGATGAGAGAGGCCTGTAATTTTCATCATAGGTACACGTCAACTATGACAGACAAAATGAGATTTTTTTTCTCCAGAAAATCACATTGTAGGATTTTTAATGAATTTATTTGCAAATTATGGTGGAAAATAAGTATTTGGTCAATAACAAAAGTTTCTCAATACTTTGTTATATACCCTTTGTTGGCAATGACACAGGTCAAACGTTTTCTGTAAGTCTTCACAAGGTTTTCACACACTGTTGCTGGTATTTTGGCCCATTCCTCCATGCAGATCTCCTCTAGAGCAGTGATGTTTTGGGGCTGTTGCTGGGCAACACAGACTTTCAACTCCCTCCAAAGATTTTCTATGGGGTTGAGATCTGGAGACTGGCTAGGCCACTCCAGGACCTTGAAATGCTTCTTACGAAGCCACTCCTTCGTTGCCCGGGCGGTGTGTTTGGGATCATTGTCATGCTGAAAGACCCAGCCACGTTTCATCTTCAATGCCCTTGCTGATGGAAGGAGGTTTTCACTCAAAATCTCACGATACATGGCCCCATTCATTCTTTCCTTTACATGGATCAGTCGTCCTGGTCCCTTTGCAGAAAAACAGCCCCAAAGCATGATGTTTCCACCCCCATGCTTCACAGTAGGTATGGTGTTCTTTGGATGCAACTCAGCATTCTTTGTCCTCCAAACACGACGAGTTGAGTTTTTACCAAAAAAGTTATATTTTGGTTTCATCTGACCATATGACATTCTCCCAATCCTCTTCTGGATCATCCAAATGCACTCTAGCAAACTTCAGACGGGCCTGGACATGTACTGGCTTAAGCAGGGGGACATGTCTGGCACTGCAGGATTTGAGTCCCTGGCGGCGTAGTGTGTTACTGATGGTAGGCTTTGTTACTTTGGTCCCAGCTCTCTGCAGGTCATTCACTAGGTCCCCCGTGTGGTTCTGGGATTTTTGCTCACCGTTCTTGTGATCATTTTGACCCCACGGGGTGAGATCTTGCGTGGAGCCCCAGATCGAGGGAGATTATCAGTGGTCTTGTATGTCTTCCATTTCCTAATAATTGCTCCCACAGTTGTTTTCTTCAAACCAAGCTGCTTACCTATTGCAGATTCAGTCTTTCCAGCCTGGTGCAGGTCTACAATTTTGTTTCTGGTGTCCTTTGACAGCTCTTTGGTCTTGGCCATAGTGGATTTTGGAGTGTGACTGTTTGAGGTTGTGGACAGGTGTCTTTTATACTGATAACAAGTTCAAACAGGTGCCATTAATACAGGTAACGGGTGGAGGACAGAGGAGCCTCTTAAAGAAGAAGTTACAGGTCTGTGAGAGCCAGAAATCTTGCTTGTTTGTAAGTGACCAAATACTTATTTTCCACCATAATTTGCAACTAAATTCATTAAAAATCCTACAATGTGATTTTCTGGAATTTCTTTCCTCAATTTGTCTGTCATAGTTGACGTGTACCTATGATGAAAATTACAGGCCTCTCTCATCTTTTTAAGTGGGAGAACTTGCACAATTGGTGGCTGACTAAATACTCCCCCCCACTGTATATACTTATTATGTACACAGTATGCTTTACATTAGTTATCTTGTTGTTATTAGTTGTTATTAGTCTCATCCTTCAGCTCCATTCAACACCTCCCATCTATCTCTTAACACCATCCATATTGGATTTCTATTTGCCATATATTCTTCAACTGTACTGTGATGTTTCACAAAAGTTCTGAACCCTTCTATTCTAATTGTTTCTACAGATTGTAAATTGAAAATAAACATTTTTGCTAAAAGTATTATTATATTATTGATCGATTGACTATGACTTTTCAGATCACCCAGTAGTGCTATCTGCAGAGTTAGCTCCAGGTACATATTGCAATCCTTCAGCCATTCCTGGACCTGTGACCAAAAACAAGCTACAAATGGACAGTACCAAAACAAATGATCTAATGATCCTGTCTCTTCGCAGAAAGCTGGGAAGATTGTATCCACCATATAAATAACATTATGTTGGTAGCAACAATTTTGTATAATAATTTAAATTGAAAAATTCTAAGTTTTGAATCCGGCGTCATTTTGCGTATCAGTTCATAAACACTATGCCATGGAATCGGTACGTCAAAAATCTCTTCCCAATTATTTTGCAATCTATATGGGATGGCTGTCAATCCTTTGGTCCTTAAATGAAACTGGTATACTTTTTTATTTACCATAATTTTCTTAACCAATTATGTTCTTTAATGCAGGGCCGACAGACAAGTTCCTTACTTTTTCCCCCTTCCACTTTCCTCTTCCATTTTTGCGGTAATGCTGCAATTATTTGGTTGTAATTTTGGGTAGAGATAATTTTGGGTGGAGAAGGTGGAAAGCTTCAAGTTCCTTGGCGTACACTTCACTGACAAACTGAAATGGTCAACCCACGCAGACAGTGTGGTGAAGAAGGCGCAACAGAGCCTCTTCAACCTCAGGAGGCTGAAGAAATTTGGCTTGGCACCTAAAACCCTCACAAACTTTTACAGATGCACAATTGAGAGCATCCTGTCGGGCTGTATCACCGCCTGGTACAGCAACTGCATCGGCCGCAACCACAGGGCTCTCCAGAGGGTGGTGCGGTCTGCCGAACGCATTACCGGGGGCAAACTACCCGCCCTCCAAGACACCTACAGTACCCGATGTCACAGGAAGGCCAAAAAGATCATCAAGGACATCAACCACCCGAGCCACTGCCTGTTCACCCCGCTATCATCCAGAAGGCGAGGTCAGTACAGGTGCATCAAAGCTGGGACCGAGAGAATGAAAAACAGCTTCTATCTCAAGGTCATCAGACTGTTGAATAGCCATCACTAGCACATTAGAGGCTGCTGCTGCCTATAGAAATCACTGGCCACTTTAAGAAATGGAACACTAGTCACTTTAATAATGTTTACATATCTTGCCGTACTCATCTCATATGTATATACTGTATTCTATTCTATAATATTGTACTGTATCTTAGTCCATGACGCTCTGTCATTGCTTGTCCATATATGTACAGTATAGGGAAAAAAGTATTTGATCCCCTGCTGATTTTGTACGTTTGCCCACTGACAAAGAAAAGATCAGTCAATACATTTTAATGGTAGTTTTATTTGAACAGTGACAGACAGAATAACAAAACAAAAATCCAGAAAAACGCATGTCAAAAATGTTATAAATTGATTTGCATTTTAATGAGGGAAATAAGTATTTGACCCCCTCTCAATTAGAAAGATTTCTGGCTCCCAGGTGTCTTTTAAACAGGTAACGAGCTGAGATTAGGAGCACACTCTTAAAGGGAGTGCTCCTAATCTCAATTTGTTACCTGCATAAAAGACACCTGTCCACAGAAGCAATCAATCAATCAGATTCCAAACTGAAATCCTGCAGCACCCGCAAGGTCCCCCTGCTCAAGAAAGCACATATACAGGCCAGTCTGAAGTTTGCCAATGAACATCTGAATGATTCAGAGGAGAACTGGGTGAAAATGTTGTGGTCAGATGAGACCAAAATCGAGGTCTTTGGCATCAACTCAACTCGCCGTGTTTGGAGGAGGAGGAATGCTGCCTATGACCACAAGAACACCATCCCCACCGTCAAACATGGAGGTGGAAACATTATGCTTTGGGGGTGTTTTTTTCTAAGGGGACAGGACAACTTCACCGCATCAAAGGGACAATGGACGGGGCCATGTACCGTCAAATCTTGGGTGAGAACCTCCGTCCCTCAGCCAGGGCATTGAAAATGGGTCGTGGATGGGTATTCCAGCATGACAATGACCCAAAACACACGTCCAAGGCAACAAAGGAGTGGCTCAAGAAGAAGCACATTAAGGTCCTGGAGTGGCCTAGCCATTCTCCAGACCTTAATCCAATAGAACATCTAATGAGGGAGCTGAAGGTTCGAGTTGCCAAACGTCAGCCTCAAAACCTTAATGACTAGGAGAAGATCTGCAAAGACGAGTGGGACAAAATCCCTCCTGAGATGTGTGCAAACCTGGTGGCCAACTACAAGAAACGTCTGACGTACAAAATCAGCAGGGGATAATATACAGTGGGGGAAAAAAGTATTTAGTCAGCCACCAATTGTGCAAGTTCTCCCACTTAAAAAGATGAGCGAGGCCTGTAATTTTCATCATAGGTACACGTCAACTATGACAGACAAATTGAGAAAATAAAATCCAGAAAATCACATTGTAGGATTTTGCAATGAATTTATTTGCAATTATGGTGGAAAATAAGTATTTGGTCACCTACAAACAAGCAAGATTTCTGGCTCTCACAGACCTGTAACTTCTTCTTTAAGAGGCTCCTCTGTCCTCCACTCGTTACCTGTATTAATGGCACCTGTTTGAACTTGTTATCAGTATAAAGACACCTGTCCACAACCTCAAACAGTCACACTCCAAACTCCACTATGGCCAAGACCAAAGAGCTGTCAAAGGACACCAGAAACAAAATTGTAGACCTGCACCAGGCTGGGAAGACTGAATCTGCAATAGGTAAGCAGCTTGGTTTGAAGAAATCAACTGTGGGAGCAATTATTAGGAAATGGAAGACATACAAGACCACTGATAATCTCCTCGATCTGGGGCTCCACGCA
Source organism: Coregonus clupeaformis (assembly GCF_020615455.1). Taxonomy (NCBI): domain Eukaryota; kingdom Metazoa; phylum Chordata; class Actinopteri; order Salmoniformes; family Salmonidae; genus Coregonus; species Coregonus clupeaformis. The sequence continues at coordinate 1,917,516 of NC_059225.1, read as the reverse complement.
AGATCTCACCCGTGGGTCAAAATGATCACAAGAACGGTGAGCAAAAATCCCAGAACCACACGGGGGGACCTAGTGAATGACCTGCAGAGAGCTGGGACCAAAGTAACAAAGCCTACCCTCAGTAACACACTACGCCGCCAGGGACTCAAATCCTGCAGTGCCAGACGTGTCCCCCTGCTTAAGCCAGTACATGTCCAGGCCCGTCTGAAGTTTGCTAGAGTGCATTTGGATGATCCAGAAGAGGATTGTGAGAATGTCATATGGTCAGATGAAACCAAAATAGAACTTTTTGGTAAAAACTCAACTCGTCGTGTTTGGAGGACAAAGAATGCTGAGTTGCATCCACAGAACACCATACCTACTGTGAAGCATGGGGGTGGAAACATCATGCTTTGGGGCTGTTTTTCTGCAAAGGGACCAGGACGACTGATCAGTGTAAAGGAAATAATGAATGGGGCCATGTATCGTGAGATTTTGAGTGAAAACCTCCTTCCATCAGCAAGGGCATTGAAGATGAAACGTGGCTGGGTCTTTCAGCATGACAATGATCCCAAACACACCGCCCGGGCAACGAAGGAGTGGCTTCGTAAGAAGCATTTCAAGGTCCTGGAGTGGCTCTAGCCAGTCTCCAGATCTCAACCCCATAGAAAATCTTTGGAGGGAGTTGAAAGTCCGTGTTGCCAGCGACAGCTCCCAAAACATCACTGCTCTAGAGGAGATCTGCATGGAGGAATGGGCCAAAAATACCAGCAACAGTGTGTGAAAACCTTGTGAAGACTTACAGAAAACGTTTGACCTGTGTCACTTTTAACAAAGGGTATATAACAAAGTATTGAGAAACTTTTGTTATTGACCAAATACTTATTTTCCACCATCATTTGCAAATAAATTCATTAAAAATCCTACAATGTGATTTTCTGGATTTTTTTTCTCATTTTGTCTGTCTAGTTGACGTGGTACCTCTGATGAAAATTACAGGCCTCTCTCATCTTTTTAAGTGGGAGAACTTGCACAATTGGTGGCTGACTAAATACTTTTTTCCCCACTGTATATTTTTCCCTCACTGTATGTATATGTATGTATATGTATGATATATATATATATATATATATATATATATATATATATATATATATATATATATATATATATATACACACAGTTGGGAGAACAAGTTTTTGATACACTGCCGATTTTGCAGGTTTTCCTACTTACAAAGCATGTAGAGGTCTGTAATTTTTATCATAGGTACACTTCAACTGTGAGAGACGGAATCTAAAACAAAAATCCAGAAAATCACATTGTATGATTTTTAAGTAAATAATTTGCAATTCATTTCATGACATAAGTATTTGATACATCAGAAAAGCAGAACTTAATATTTGGTACAGAAACCTTTGTTTGCAATTACAGAGATCATACGTTTCCTGTAGGTCTTGACCAGGTTTGCACACACTGCAGCAGGGATTTTGGCCCACTCCTCCATACAGACCTTCTCCAGATCCTTCAGGTTTCGGGGCTGTCGCTGGGCAATACGGACTTTCAGATCCCTCCAAAGATGTTCTATTGGGTTCAGGTCTGGAGACTGGCTAGGCCACTCCAGGACCTTGAGATGCTTCTTACGGAGCCACTCCTTAGTTGCCCTGGCTGTGTGTTTCAGGTCGTTGTCATGCTGGAAGACCCAGCCACGACCCATCTTCAATGCTCTTACTGAGGGAAGGAGGTTGTTGGCCAAGATCTCGCGATACATGGTCCCATCCATCCTCCCCTCAATACGGTGCAGTCATCCTGTCCCCTTTGCAGAAAAGCATCCCCAAAGAATGATGTTTCCACCTCCATACTTCACGGTTGGGATGGTGTTCTTGGGGTTGTACTCATCCTTCTTCTTCCTCCAAACACGGCGAATGGAGTTTAGACCAAAAAGCTCTATTTTCGTCTCATCAGACACAGGACCTTCTCCCATTCCTCCTCTGGATCATCCAGATGATCATTGGCAAACTTCAGACGGGCCTGGACATGCGCTGGCTTGAGCAGGGGGACCTTGTGTGCGCTGCAGGATTTTAATCCATGACGGCGTAGTGTGTTATTAATGGTTTTCTTTGAGACTGTGGTCCCAGCTCTCTTTAGGTCATTGACCAGGTCCTGCCGTGTAGTTCTGGGCTGATCCCTCACCTTCCTCATGATCATTGACGCCCCATGAGGTGAGATCTTGCATGGAGCCCCAGACCGAGGGTGATTGACCGTCATCTTGAACTTCTTCCATTTTCTAATAATTGCGCCAACAGTTGTTGCCTTCTCACCAAGCTGCTTGCCTATTGTCCTGTAGCCCATCCCAGCCTTGTGCAGGTCTACAATTGTATCCCTGATGTCCTTACACAGCTCTCTGGTCTTGGCCATTGAGGAGAAGTTGGAGTCTGTTTGATTGAGTGTGTGGACAGGTGTCTTTTTTTACAGGTAACGAGTTCAAACAGGTGCAGTTAATACAGGTAATGAGTGGAGAACAGGAGGGCTTCTTAAAGAAAAACTAACAGGTCTGTGAGAGCCGGAATTCTTACTGGTTGGTAGGTGATCAAATACTTATGTCATGCAATAAAATGCAAATTAATTACTTAAAAATCATACAATGTGATTTTCTGGATTTTTGTTTTAGATTCCGTCTCTCACAGTTGAAGTGTACCTATGATAAAAATTACAGACCTCTACATGCTTTGTAAGTTGATAAACCTGCAAAATCAGCAGTGTATAAAATACTTGTTCTCCCCACTGTGTATATATATATACATACATACAGTGAGGGAAAAAAGTATTTGATCCCCTGCTGATTTACAACAAAACAATCCTGAAAAACGCATGTCAAAAATGTCATAAATTGATTTGCATTTTAATGAGGGAAATAAGTATTTGACCCCTTTGCAAAACATGACTTAGTACTTGGTGGCAAAACCCTTGTTGGCAATCACAGAGGTCAGACGTTTCTTGTAGTTGGCCACCAGGTTTGCACACATCTCAGGAGGGATTTTGTCCCACTCCTCTTTGCAGATCTTCTCCAAGTCATTAAGGTTTCGAGGCTGACGTTTGGCAACTCGAACCTTCAGCTCCCTCCACAGATTTCCTATAGGATTAAGGTCTGGAGACTGGCTAGGCCACTCCAGGACATTAATGTGCTTCTTCTTGAGCCACTCCTTTGTTGCCTTGGCCGTGTGTTTTGGGTCATTGTCATGCTGGAATACCCATCCACGACCCATTTTCAATGCCCTGGCTGAGGGAAGGAGGTTCTCACCCAAGATTTGATGGTACATGGCTCCGTCCATCATCCCTTTGATGCAGTGAAGTTCTCCTGTCCCCTTAGCAGAAAAACACCCCCAAAGCATAATGTTTCCACCTCCATGTTTGACGGTGGGGATGGTGTTCTTGTGGTCATAGGCAGCATTCCTCCTCCTCCAAACACGGCGAGTTGAGTTGATGCCAAAGAGCTCCATTTTGGTCTCATCTGACCACAACACTTTCACCCAGTTCTCCTCTGAATCATTCAGATGTTCATTGGCAAACTTCAGACTGGCATGTATATGTGCTTTCTTGAGCAGGGGGACCTTGCAGGCGCTGCAGGATTTCAGTCCTTCACGGCGTAGTTTGTTACCAATTGTTTTCTTGGTGACTATGGGCCCAGCTGCCTTGAGATCATTGACAAGATCCTCCCGTGTAGTTCTGGGCTGATTCCTCACCGTTCTCATGATCATTGCAACTCCACGAGGTGAGATCTTGCATGGAGCCCCAGGCCGAGGGAGATTGACAGTTCTTTTGTGTTTCTTCCATTTGCGAATAATCGCACCAACTGTTGTCACCTTCTCACCAAGCTGCTTGGCGATGGTCTTGTAGCCCATTCCAGCCTTGTGTAGGTCTACAATCTTGTCCCTGACATCCTTGGAGAGCTCTTTGGTCTTGGCCATGGTGGAGAGTTTGGAATCTGATTGATTGATTGCTTCTGTGGACAGGTGTCGTTTATACAGGTAACAAGCTGAGATTAGCAGCACTCCCTTTAAGAGTGTGCTCTAATCTCAGCTCGTTACCTGTATAAAAGACACCTGGGAGCCAGAAATCTTTCTGATTGAGAGGGGGTCAAATATTTATTTCCTTCATTCAAATGAAAATCAATTTATAACATTTTTTGACATGCGTTTTTCTGGATTTTTTTGTTGTTATTCTGTCTCTAACTGTTCAAATAAACCTACCATTAAAATTATAGACTGATCATCTCTTTGTTAGTGGGCAAACGTACAAAATCAGCAGGGGATCAAATACTTATTTCCCTCACTGTATATATATATATAAAATAAAAATAAAAATGTATTTACATAAGTATTCAGACCCTTTGCAATGAGATTCGAAATTGAGCTCAGGTGCATCCTGTTTCAATTGATCATCCTTGATATAATAATAATATAATAATAATAATAATATATCCTTGATATGTTTCTACAATTTGATTGGAGTCCACCTGTGGTAAATTCAATTGATTGGACATGATTTGGAAAGGCACAAACCTGTCTATAAAAGGTCCCACAGTTGACAGTGCACGTCAGAGCAAAAACCAAGCCATGAGGTCGAAGGAATTGTCTGTAGAGCTCCAAGACAGGATTGTGTCGAGGCACAGAACTGGGGAAGGGTACCAAAAAATGTATGCAGCATTGAAGGTCCCCAAGAACACAGTGGCCTCCATCATTCTTAAATGGAAGAAGTTTGGAACCACCAAGACTCTTCCTAGAGCTGGCCGCCCGGCCAAACTGAGCAATCGGGGGAGAAGGGCCTTGGTCATGGAGTTGACCATGAACCCGATGGTCACTCTGACAGAGCTCCAGAGTTCCTCTGTGGAGATGGGAGAACCTTCCAGAAGGACAACCATCTCTGCAGCACTCCACAAATCAGGCCTTTATGGTAGAGTGGCCAGACGAAAGCCACTCCTCAGTAAAAGGCACATGACAGCCCGCTTGGAGTTTGCCAAAATAAAATAACAGTAGGGAGGCTATATATACAGGGGGGTACCGTTGCAAAGTCAATGTGCGGGGGCACCGGCTAGTTGAGGTAGTTGAAGTAATATGTACATGTGGGTAGAGTTAAAGTGACTATGCATAAATAATTAACAGAGTAGCAGCAGTGTAAAAGGATGGGGTGGGGGGGCAGTGCAAATAGTCCGCTTGCCGTGCGGTAGCAGAGAGAAGAGTCTATGACTAGGGTGGCTGGAGTCTTTGACAATTTTGAGGGCCTTCCTCTGACACCGCCTGGTATAGAGGTCCTGGATGGCAGGAAGCTTGGCCCCAGTGATGTACTGGGCCGTACGCACTACCCTCTGTAGTGCCTTGCGGTCGGAGGCCAAGCAGTTGCCATACCAGGCGGTGATGCAACCAGTCAGGATGCTCTCGATGGCTCTCCTCAGTAAAAGGCACGTGACAGCCCGCTTGGAGTTTGCCAAAAGGCACCTAAAGGACTCTCAGACCATGAGCAACAAGATTCTCTGGTCTGATGAAACCAAGATTGAACTCTTTGGCCTGAATGCCAAGCGTCACGTCTGGAAGAAACCTGGCACCATCCCTATGGTGAAGCATGGTGGTGGCAGCATCATGCTGTGGGGATGTTTTTCAACGGCAGGGACTGGGAGACTAGTTAGGATCGAGGGAAAGTACAGAGAGATCCTTGACGAAAACCTGCTCCAGAGTGCTCAGGACCTCAGACTGGGGTGATGGTACACCTTTCAACAGGACAATGACCCTTAGTACACAGCCAAGACAACTCAGGTGTGGCTTCGGGACAAGTCTCTGAATGTCCTTGAGTGGCCCAGCCAAAGCCCAGACTTGAACCCGATCGAAGATCTCTGGAGAGACGTGAGAATGGCTGTGCAGTGACGCTCCCCATCCAACCTGACAGAGCTTGAGAGGATCTGCAGAGAAGAATGGGAGAAACTCCCCAAATACAGGTGTGCCAAGCTTGTAGCGTCATACCCAAAAAGACTCAAGGCTGTAATCGCTGCCAAAGGTGCTTTAACAAAGTACTGAGTAAAGGGTCTGAATAATTATGTAGATGTGATATTTCTGGTTTTTTTTATATATACATTTGGAAACATTTCTAAAAACCAGTTTTTGCTTTGTCATTATGGGGTATTGTGTGTAGTTTAATGAGGGGAAAAAGCTAATATAATCCATTTTAGAATAAGGCTTTAAAATAACAAAATGTGGAAAAAGTCAAGGGGTCTGAATACTTTCCGAATGCACTGTATTTACCTGTATATACCTGCCGGTTACACTTGCATGTTCCAACACACATATGGGCATACACACACATGCGTGCAATCGTGCACACACACACACACACACTCAAGCACATACACACACACTCAAGTACATACGTACCCACACACGCACACACACACACACACACAAAATGACTTCAAGCGCTAAGCTCAGTCTGAGGCCATTTAGCCAAAACTTTTGCCTAAACTTTGATGGGAGAACTGTGCTACTGATCTTAACCATCAGATCTATCCAAATGTATCTTTACTCCAAACAAATGTTCATCATTCTGTCAGTGTAAAACTTCCCTTCTGCTGATAGTTTAATGCTTAGTCACACGTGTTAGAGAAGGAAGAGCCAGTGAACTATGTGACTGTAATTAGTTGAATAATGAGAGGAGGGAATAAGGGGATTGGAACAGGATACAGCTAGTCAATTTTCTCATTTTATTACATATGGAAGAATGGGCCATTATCTATCAGGGAGGTGGAGGGGAGTTGGCGGCTTGGCGGAAGGAAGGAGTGCTGTTGGGAGGCCTTGTTGGTAAAACAACATTAAACACCTGTTACTGTTCCAGATTGTTCTCCCTCTGGGTCACAGCAGCCAGCCAGAACATCCTTCTACCCTCCACCCTAATTCTCCTCAGAACTGCGTCCCAAATGGCACCCTATTCCCTATTTAGTGCTCTAATTTGACCAGAGCCCCAGACCCTGGTCAAAAGTAATGCACTGCATATGGAGTAGGGTGCAATTTGGGATGCATCCAGAACCTCCATAGCTGAGCTCATGTTTGGCCTCAGTATATAGCTGCATGGGCGATACCCCTGCAGCTAACTGTAACAGGCCTAACTCCTTACACATCTGGCAAGGAATAAAAATAACCCTCAATGGGATACAAATTATATTTTATAAGATATCCTATCAGTTTAATGTGATGCCGTTAAAAGTCTTGTTTTTTTTGTGTTCTTCAACTTTTTTATTGCCAGCTGTGCTGTTTCCTGGCCCACACGGCACTGCATCTTTCACCATCTCTTTAGCGCTGTGGATTTCTCACTTTGTAGACCTTTTGATGCGTCAGTAACACATCTTCAGCTAAATTGGGTGGTATATAGCCAGCAGGTTACTAAGTGCTAAATGCAGCGAGTGAGAGTGAGAGAAAGAGAAAGAGAAAGAGAAAGAGAGAGAGAGAGAGAGAGAGAGAGAGAGAGAGAGAGAGAGAGAGAGAGAGAGAGAGAGAGAGAGAGAGAGAGAGAGAGAGAGAGAGAGAGAGAGAGAGAGAGAGAGAGAGAGAGAGAGAGAGAGAGAGAGAGAGAGAGAGAGAGAGAGAGAGAGAGAGAGAGAGAGAGAGAGAGAGAGAGAGAAATGCTTTGTTGTCCCCCTGTTTACTTTGAGCCGGTGGCTAACTTTATCTGTGTGATAAATTCTCCTGCCAGTCTGAAGCAATGGTAGATTGACCAGACAATACTGTGTGATACACAAGTAGCATGGGAGAGCTTTGTTGGTTCCACAACATTACACCGCTGCTTTTTATAGGACGGCTGTGGAAGAGGTGAACATTAATTCTCAGAGAAGATAAAAAGGGAAATATAACAAAATGGACAGGGCTTGTATCCCAAATGACACCATTTTCACTTTATAGTACACTACTTTTGGCCAGGGCCCATATAGGGAATAGAGTGCCATTTATAATAATATAATAATATGCCATTTAGCAGACGCTTTTATCCAAAGTGACTTATAGTCATGTGTGCATACATTTTTACGTATGGGTGGTCCCAGGGATCGAACCCACTACCCTGGCGTTACAAGTGCCATGCTCTACCAATTGAGCTACAGAGGATCACATTTAGGATGCATACAGGGTATTTTTTCTGTCCTGGAGTTTCAACATCCATACTAGCATGCAATGCATGACAAATACAGTAGTACAGTGGAAGTAGAATGGTAGTATGGACATAGAGCCCATGTTCAGTTCACTGCCATATTGCATCTGAACAGTTAATTAGTGTTTTAATGTGTTGTTGGCTCTCCATAAAGCTAAGCAGGGATTTATACCTTACAACATACAAAGTCTTGGTCTACGCCTCTGCTATTCAAATGTATTTATTTGTTTGACATATAGGCGCGGCAACAAGACATATAGGCGCGGCAACAATTTTGAAACGGCTCCAAGGTTAGTCGATACAAACTCTCTTCATCATATCTTCCAGGTGCCAAATATCAAAGCGTTCCCCCTCCCCCCTTCATTTCCTGTACCCGTACAGAGGGCAGACATGGAAGAGGAGAAGGCTGAGGAGACAGAGGAAGAAGAGGAGAAGGAGATATGAGTGTTCTTCTCTGTCTGTCTCTTTGATTCCCAATGTTCCATCCTAGTGTTTTGATTCACGGTGCGCCTCAGGACCCAATGGACTGTTAAATGTGCACCAGCTGGTGTTAGTGTGTGTGGGGTGGGTGGTTGTGCTGTGCCATCTCAGCGCAGACCAGGCAGCCTGACTTTACCGTGCTGTCTGCCGCCATGAAAGCCAATTCTTGTGGAACCATGTCCATATAATGGGATACATCTGGCCGGGCTTTCTGAGGAGGCTTCAGACGACCACTAGTGACAGGAGCCGCCGCTCCCACACCAGATGGACCGGGTTGAAGTGTTGAGTTGTGTTTTTTAGGATCACTGTGTGTGTGTGTGTGTGTGTGTGTGTGTGTGTGTGTGTGTGTGTATTAGACCTAACCTGGGAATCTTATTCTCAGACCAAACCTAAAGTCATAGCAGTTTGACCGTTACCGCTCACCTTTGCCTTGGGCTGTAAAATGGCCATATAATGTAATGGCATGATGAAGGCAAGTTCACTGAATAAGATGTCTTGTTTTCATGGTCGTCCCCTCATTCGTCTCTCCTCAGAATGATCTATAATCACTGGGGCCCTTCAGCACCTGCTCATTTTAAGACTATTAGACCAATAAGGGAGGCCCATTCAGGGAGAACCAGGAAAGAACGTTGTAACTCAGCCAACCAGCCAACCTCTCTGCTCTTCCGTACCAAATGGCAGCCTATTCCCTCTTTAGTGCACTACTTTTGAACAGAGTCATATGGGCCCTGGTCAAAAGTAGTGTACTATATAGGGAATAGGGTGCCATTTGGGATGCATTTTCAGTGAGGAGAATCAGCTCTTAGTTCTCACCAGCTCCCTTCACTCCCGTCTGTAATGAAATGTGGCCTCCAGACCTCGCCTCTCTCCTCTTCTTTGATGTCAGTTTAGGGGAATTGAGGGCTCCTGGAAATATGAACCGGCTCCACAGACAGGACAGACAGTGGGGGAGATTGTCTTTGGGTGGATGGATCTGTCATTGAAGACATTCACAAGGACCCACTGACAGGCTTGACGAATGACTGGGTGGTTCAGACTCACTGCTTGCTTGGGATCCAAAGCCATCCTCCCCTTTTTGTGTTATAGCCATGTTGTTATAGCTGATATCTACTGCATCTCCTTGACCAATGTTATAGTGTTTCTATGGTGATACTGTAGGCCTGAAACAACAGTCAACCTTGTCTCCTTCCTTGGTACATGCTGTCACATCAGGGAATTTCCAAAACTTTCCAGTTAGTTGTTGCTTTATCTTTGAGCCCAAGACACCAACAAATAATCACATACAGTTGAAGTCGGAAGTTCACATACACTTAGGTTGGAGTCATTAAAACTCGTTTTTCAACCACTCCACAAATTTCTTGTTAACAAACTATAGTTTTGTCAAGTCGGTTAGGACATCTACTTTGCACACGACACAAGTAATTTTTCCAACAATTGTTTACAGACAGATTATTTCACTTATCACAATTCCAGTGGGTCAGAAGTTTACTAAGTTGACTGTGCCTTTAAACAGCTTGGTAAATTCCAGAAAATGATGTCATGGCTTTAGATGCTTCTGATAGGCTAATTGACATCATTTGAGTCAATTGGAGGTGTACCTGTGGATGTATTTCAAGGCCTACCTTCAAACTCAGTGCCTCTTTGTTTGAGATCATGGGAAAATCAAAAGAAATTAGCCAAGACCTCAGAAAATAAATTGTAGACCTCCACAAGTCTGGTTCATCCAGCAATTTCCGAACGCCTGAAGGTACCACGTTCATCTGTAAAACAACAGTACGCAAGTATAAACACCATGGGCCACGCAGCCGACATACCGCTCAGGAAGGAGATGCGTCTGGTCTGATGAAACAAAAATAGAACTGTTTGGCCATAATGACCATCGTTATGTTTGGAGGAATAAGGGGGTCGCTTGCAAGCCGAAGAACACCATCCCAACCGTGAAGCACGGGGGTGGCAGCATCATGCTGTGGGGGTGCTTTGCTGCAGGAGGGACTGGTGCACTTCACAAAATAGATGGCATCATGAGGAAGGAAAATTATGTGGATATATTGAAGCAACATCTCAAGACATCAGTCAGGAAGTTAAAGCTTGGTCGCAAATGGGTCTTCCAAATGGACAATGACCCCAAGCTTACTTCCAAAGTTGTGGCAAAATGGCTTAAGGACAACAAAGTCAAGGTATTGGAGTGGCCATCCCAAAGCCCTGACCTCAATCCTATAGAACATTTGTGGGCAGAACTGAAAAAGCATGTGCGAGCAAGGAGGCCTACAAACCTGACTCAGTTACACCGGCTCTGTCAGGAGGAATGGGCCAGAATTCCCCCAACTTATTGTGGGAAGCTTGTGGAAGGCTACCCGAAATGTTTGACCCAAGTTAAACAATTGAAAGGCAATGCTACCAAATACTAATTGAGTGTATGTAAACTTCTGACCCTCTGGGAATGTGATGAAAGAAATAAAAGCTGAAATAAATCCTTCTCTCTACTATTATTCTGACATTTCACATTCAGAAAATAAAGTGGTGATCCTAACTGACCTAAGACAGGGAATTTTTACTAGGATTAACTGTCAGGAATTGTGAAAAACTGAGTTAAAATGTATTTGGCTAAGGTGTATGTAAACTTCCGACTTCAACTGTAAATGAGCTGTACCTCCACCATTCTGGAGGTCCTCACAGTAGCTCATCACATTACTTCTACAAAACACAAGCAGATGGTGGGTCAAACGGAAGTTTGATACTACTCAACTGGTTTATCTAATTTCCTTCACAATGGAAATTAGTTTGACCTCGTGCTATTTCCTGTTGAGCGTACTTTTATTTGTGTAATTTTTTTCCGGATATACATTGCGTGCGTCCAAGAGCTACTTCCATAAACAATTACAAACGTTCTATTGAGATGAAGGATCTGTTAATGTTCAGCTGACATGTTTGTGTAGACAGTCCTCTGCAATTGAACCTTCCTATAAATGGTAATAGTCAGCTGTGAGATTGTGAACCTTAATTTCAATGGTATTATAATATAATAATAATAATATGCCATTTAGCAGACGCTTTTATCCAAAGCGACTTACAGTCGTGCGTGCATACATTATTTTGTGTATGGGTGGTCCCGGGGATGGAACCCACTACCTTGGCGTTACAAGCGCCGTGATCTACCAGCTGAGCTACAGAGGACCACATTATTATACCAGCTGAGCTACAGAGGACCACCGTATTAGTCTGTTTGCGAGATGGTACTTGGCTCAGGGCAAAGTATTGCAGGATTAAGCTGATTGTCAGTGCAGGCCATTTGATCCTGTAGGGACCATCCAGTATTGATGTCTGTAGAAGGAGATTCAATACCTTGGCTTTACACATTACAATTAAATGGGCTTGGGTTGTCAGGCTCCGTCTGGACTCCCACTGTCTACCATCTACACTGATCAATGGCTCTCATTCTATGTATCGACTTTCAATCACGTTTTCCCAGTTTTCTTGTTCCACACGAACCACACAGACCAATGACGCAATAAAGGGTATATAAATATATCTAGGGCAAAAATCTGACCTGAAACACAATGGGTTGTGGGCTGGCCTAGTGGAAAGGTTCACTCATCATTTAACATGACTGTCCAAGCTTCCGTCTGTCCCTCTGTCTGTCGGTCTCAGTCATCACACTTTCCAAAATGGTGTTGACCTTTAACGCCAGCAGTAACAATACATATCCGCTCTGGTTTCTGTTAATTCAGCAAAACGAAGTCTCTGAGGGAAACCACAAAAAGAAAAACAGAATCATCTCCTTTGGAAAATATTATTGGTGCACTCCACGGCTGTGTACACAGGGTCTGCCTTCTGCCATGTACACAAACACAGATGACTTTTACTGTCTTGCTGGCTCCCTCTAAGAGGTCAATCGGGACCATTTCCTGTCTCCTGTGACCCACCGTTCACTGAGTTACGAATTAATTACGTATTTTCTTCCATCGTGGTGCTTTTGGAAACTAGAAAGGTTTAGGATAGGAAGAGAGAGAGATGTTGGCTCATGGCTTTCATCGTTTAGGCGGGTTATAACATCAATTGAGCGTGTGGTGGAACAAATAATAAAAAGATGAGAGGGAGTGAGAGAGGGAGTGAGAGGGTTGACATCAGGATGGGATGGGGGGAGACCCAGGGAGTTGTGGCGAGGAGAGGAGCCATATGGAGGAGAAGGAGGAGGTGGTCGGCAGGGGAATTCCTCCTTGTTTCTCATCCCTCCTCCCTTCTTTTCCTATTGAAATTGATGGAGATTGAGGCATTAAAGGGATTATGATCACGTTGCTCAGGGGGACAATTGATGTTGATGTGGCTAGGATAACAAAGAAAAACAATCTCAACCTGTCGTTCCTCCATTTATCATTGTTTAGACGACAGCTGCAGTACTCTCTCCCTGGTCCCCCCAGAGTCTCTCTAAGCCACAGCTCTACTCTATTGTCTGGGACCATATTTCTACACAATGAAGACAGTTATTTCACCAGAGTAGGCTGGCTATATGAATGGAATCAGGAGAGGGAAAGGAAAGGTGTGTGCCTCCCAAATGGGAACATATTCCGTATACTGTATTCGTCTTATTCTGGAACGTCACAGAAATCGCGACGAGTTAGTTGCAATTGTGTTTCTATTTCCGGCAACATTCGCACGACACTAGCGCATGCAAAAGTGGTACTTTTAGTTGAGAGCTTGATAGTTTTACACTGACAGAACTGCGCAAAATCCTAAAATCTATCAACATGACAAGCATTATATGTTCAGTACGAGGCTGTCACAATAATTGGAAGAAGAGGAGGTTGTTTTTACAAGAGCAATGTTTTGAACACCAACCTCTACGCCGATCTGAATGTACCTGTGGAGCCCCATACGACCTGCATCCACCTCCTAAAGACGCAGAGCGTGGAACCTAAAGAATCCACCAAAACCTCCCTTTGTGTGCTCCTACCACTTCTTTGACAAGAAGCCGACAATGGCGCATTCTTACCCAGAAAAATGGCTTGGCTACGATGCTCCACTCGTGAAGAAGTGTCAGGTGTTGGTCAGGCAGTCATCAGTGACAGGGAAGCCAAACGCTTGAGCAGTTTGCCTGCTCTCATTTTGTGTCTCCCTCTTGCTCTTGTATCTAAGCACAGTCTCATAATAGCACCACTTATTTCCTCAATAAAAAAATCCAATTTTATATATACTTAATTATTATGATTATTAAATATTATTAGGAGCGTCCATGCAGTATGGTGTTATATTGTATGGTTTTGTTAGTAATTGTCCATTGACTTGTTTAACAAGCCATACTGACTTCTTAACAGATGACACAACAGGCTCAAGTGTTCACCAAATTGAAAATGGGGATTGGCCAACACAGATAGAAGGAATGGATATGCCTTCAGAGAAGGATGCCCAAACCCATCGGGAAGACCCATCTCTAAGTGATCACAACTACAGCTCAGGTGATCATGTAAAGCCCACTACCTATGAGGCAGGGACACAGTGCCCAGCAGCACCTCTCTACAAAACCCTGCTGAGGAACAAAGCACTCTGTCGACTGCAAACAGGCTTGTCTCCTGCTGCCTTTTCTACCCTGGCGGAACATCTTCTACCCCTCTTCAAAGGCAGCTTTCAGTTACACCTGACAGACCAACTCCTGATGACACTGATGAAGCTGAAGCTCGACTTGCTGCAGCAGCACCTAGCAGAAAGGTTTGGTGTTTCCCAGAGTATTGTCAGTCGACTGATTAGTTATTGGATTGACATGATGGAAGAGAATCTGAGGGAGAACATTCCATGGCTGCCAAGGGAGACCATCCGTGCTACAATTCCACAATGTTTTAAGGACTTAATCAAAACACATGCAAGTTTCATCATAAACTTACCTTGCTATTGTTCCCAATGAGATGAGACAACTTATACCTACCATACTTTAGGCATTACCCCCAACCACAAGGATATTTTACAAACCTTATTCACCCAGAAAAACAATAACACTAAAGAAATACATGTGATGCTGAAATGTTTAAATAAATGTTATACCCTACTCACCTGGACTCCATAAACCTACCTTGCTTCACCAACATGAGATTTGACAGGATACTTACAGATTCCCCACATTAATACAGCAGTTCTGTTGATTCATAAATACATGTTAACATAACCAATAAATCATGACATTCTCAATTCAGCTTTCATCCAACAAAACGTTTGGTCTAACTGCTATGTTAAGCCTGACTATTTTATAATTCTGTGTCTAGATAAGGCAATATTGCACACTTTCATCTATAAAAGGAATGAAGAAAATAGGCTATAAACATAAATTACAAGACCAAGTAATGCGGAGATTGATCATAGATATCTGAGAACTCTATCATAACGTTAGCCTATGGATTATAGTAACTGTCACCACAACACATGCAGGCTGCCTGTATGCTGTAATCGCTTATGTTAAGTAATGTTAGACATAGAAATGCAAGTGACTTTGCTTCTTAGCCTACCTTCCACAAAATTGAGGCTGCATGACTTTCCAAGGCCAGCAATGCAAGCGCATCCAGCCGTCTCTACTGATACGTTGTTGGATACAAGTACCCAAGCAGAGTGGTAAGAGCTGCTTGATTGGCTGGGCTGAACATCGGCCTTCAAAAATACCAATCCTTTTCCCTCCTCCTGGTGAAGAAGAACTCAGCCCACCTTACCACTGTGGAGGTACTGATAGGCCTCTGTACTCTTGTAATTTTTCATAGTGGAACCATCCACTCCCAAGGAGAGCACGAAGTAATTAAAAATGTCCTCATACGTAATTTCAGGCCATTTTATCATGTCATCCACCCAATTATTAATCATGGACGG
This sequence comes from Coregonus clupeaformis, assembly GCF_020615455.1. Taxonomy (NCBI): domain Eukaryota; kingdom Metazoa; phylum Chordata; class Actinopteri; order Salmoniformes; family Salmonidae; genus Coregonus; species Coregonus clupeaformis. The sequence continues at coordinate 1,902,030 of NC_059225.1, read as the reverse complement.
TTGGGGTACGGTGATACCATCCAACCTCCGAAGAGCCATTTGTGTGTGTTCCCAAATGTGAGCCATGTTTTGTTTTTGTTTATTTGTTAAGATGTGTTAATGATGCGCGTTTTTTGATTATTAGCTAGCCACCGCTCTGAGGTAATTTGCTAGCGTTGACGGAAGTTGTGAAATGGAAACACAAACACAATCGCGTTCGAATGGAACTGGGTCAAGTGGGCGGGGCTACATAAGGCGAATAGTACACTACTTTTTTTCAGAGCCCTAAAGTGCAGTAAAAAGGGATTGGGGTGCAATTTGGGATGCTCACCATGTAAGTGGAATTGGGATAGGGGAAAGGAAAGAGAAGCTAGTGAAAGAAGAAGTGGAATGAATGTAGGTTTACGTATGAAATGTGTGACTTGCTGGTGAAAGAGAACAGTATGCTTTACACATTCCATGTTTGCTTGTTCAGAAATTGTTTGTCATCAAACGTTCAGTGTGTGCGCATGCGTGTGTGTGTTACAAACACTCTGAGGAGGTCCCAGGCAGGACATGAGTTGAATGCTGAGTCAGTGCATTACTGTCATTGCCAATAAATCCCCTAACAGCCCCTGGGCTCCCATGAATGTCCATGGAGACGTATTCATCTGCACTGTGTGGCACTCTGCCTGATGAGGCTGCTGTGCAATGGCCCCACTAAGAACTGATGTCCCCATTTGGGTGTGTGTGCGTGCGTACAGTTTATGGAAAGAGGAGAGGTGTACTGAACAGTGTACTTGTATGGCTAACTGACTTCCATTCCAGAGATCAGGATATGCTCTTTCAGTATAGCCCATTCAGGGCTTTCATTATCATGACAAATGTATTATGAGAGAAAGAAAAATAAAATCTATTTTCCGGCACGTAAGAATCGATGACTCTCAGTTCATGCTTGGAGAGCGCGTGCTGTTCGATGACATGCCAATCTTTTGAGTGCCTGTTGTGGGGTAGAAAAAAAGAAAGCTATGTGATTTGCAATGTAAATCCATATCGCTGGGACTTACAGGTAATTACCTAGCAGCAAGCCAACAGGAGGAAGCTTGCATGTTAAATATATATAAGAATTAATAACAGGAAGAGTGATTTCCTTCATTTGCATTGAGCTTCTCAAGGTTAGTAATTTAGTCCTTCCTTCATTGAGGCAACAAGTGTCAGTTACAGGAAGTGACAACGGATGGAAGATAGCAGTTGAAACAGAGACGGTAGAGGAAGCGAGACACACCACTCGCTGTTTTTTTCTGGTTATTTGTGATTCAATTGAAGTCAATGAACTAAATAGACCAGACCCTGCTGCTATTGCATTGGTCTCTATAGGAGAGCCACCCCGTTAAGCAGACAGGAACTTACAATTTTTTTGCAATGGTAAACGGCCTGAGTGAACTCTTCATTTATCCACCAGCTATGGTTTAAATCAAGGGGTTCATCCCAATAATATCTCCTTTCTCCTGAAAATCTAAAAGCATTGGATTGGTGGAGGTATGAGCTAGTGTGGGTTTCCACCATATTTCGTATACATGTCAATTACTTTCAAATCAGTGAAGGGAAGTGAACAAAAGCACACTTTGGGGGGAAGGAGAGTTTATTAGAAAGATGTGCCCTCTTTCTATGCAACTCTATGTACCTCACCAACCCATAATTGGTTTCCTATGTTTAAAGCAACACTGTTGAATAAAAAACATGAAGTGCTCTAACCTATTCAGATTAACTTCCAAAATGTAACGTACAGTCAAACTGAAAAGGTAATAGTTATTCTTCAAAGGTTAGCGTCTACATTACATACTTTTTCGACATGGTCTTTCTTTCTCTATTTTCCCTTATAATCTTCCGATTTTCATGGTGCACTGCATGCCTTTGATTGAGTGTATCTCTGTTTAGTCTTGGCTAATTTAGAAACGATTCGGGTGATTCAGGGGTGCGTTCAGGGGTGAGCGAAGGAGGGGAAGTTCATGTTCGTTTGACACACCTCTGATTCATCAGCTCCTTCCTGCTGCACGCACTCCGTTCCTCCGTTAGGAATCAGTAATTAGCAATTAGCCCCAGTCCTATTAACGAGGCGAGGCAGGAGTGATTTCTGCATAAAGTCTGGCTGTGCAGGTACGGACTGGGACAAGAATTCGGCCCTGAAATGTTATCCACACCAGCCCACATCACTGAGTGCACCATCAACTATTGTTCTCTGTCTGTCTGTCTGCTTAAAGGGTAGGAAGCATGATTTTTAATCACCAAAGTAACAACAGTGTGGTCAAAGACTTAGTAACTTGGTTGTAGTCATGATCTGGTTACTTATAACTACAAGCTAGCTCAAGCGGCAGGTAGCTTAGTGGTTAAGAGCGTTGTGCCAGTAACTGAAAGGTTGCTGGTTCTAATTTTATTTTATTTTATTTTATTTCACCTTTATTTAACCAGGTAAACCAGTTGAGAACAAGTTCTCATTTACAACTGCGACCTGGCCAAGATAAAGCAAAGCAGTGCGATAAAAAACAACAACACAGAGTTACATATGGGGTAAAACAAAACAAAGTCAAAAATACAGAAACAGAAATACATATATATACAGTGTGTGCAAATTTAGCAAGTTATGGAGGTAAGGCAATAAAATAGGCTATAGTGCAAAATAATTACAATTTAGTATTAACACTGGAATGATGTGCAAGAGATGATGTGCAAATAGAGATACTGGGGTACAAATGAGCAAAATAAATAACAATATAGGGATGAGGTAGTTGGGCGGGCTAATTTCAGATGGGCTGTGTACAGGTGCAGTGATCGGTAAGGTGCTCTGACAACTGATGCTTAAAGTTAGTGAGGGGAGATAAGTGTCTCCAGCTTCAGAGATTTTTGCAATTTGTTCCAGTCATTGGCAGCAGAGAACTGGAAGGAATTGCGGCCAAAGGAGGTGTTGGCTTTGGGGATGACCAGTGAGATATACCCGCTGGAGCGCAGACTACGGGTGGGTGTTGCTATGGTGACCAATGAGCTAAGATAAGGCGGGGATTTGCCTAGCAGTGATTTATAGATGGCCTGGAGCCAGTGGGTTTGGCGACGAATATGTAGTGAGGACCAGCCAACAAGAGCGTACAGGTCACAGTGGTGGGTATTATATGGAGCTTTGGAGACAAAACGGATGGCACTGTGATAGACAACATCCAATTTGCTGAGTAGAGTGTTGGAGGCTATTTTGTAAATGACATCGCCGAAGTCAAGGATCGGTAGGATAGTCAGTTTTATGAGGGCATGTTTGGCAGCATGAGTGAAGGAGGCTTTGTTGCGAAATAGGAAACCGATTCTAGATTTAACTTTGGATTGGAGATTCTTAATGTGAGTCTGGAAGGAGAGTTTACAGTCTAACCAGACACCTAGATATTTGTAGTTGTCCACATACTCTAGGTCAGACCCGTCTAGAGTAGTGATTCTAGTCGGGTGGGCGGGTGCAAGCAGCGTTCGGTTGAAGAGCATGCATTTAGTTTTACTAGTGTTTAAGAGCAGTTGGAGGCTACTGAAGGAGTGTTGTATGGAATTGAAGCTCGTTTGGAGGTTTGTTAACACAGTGTCCAATGAAGGGCCAGATGTATACAAAATGGTGTCGTCTGCGTAGAGGTGGATCTGAGAGTCACCAGCAGCAAGAGCGACGTCATTGATATACACAGAGAAAAGAGTTGGCCCAAGAATTGAACCCTGTGGCACCCCCATATAGACTGCCATAGGTCCAGACAACAGGCCCTCCGATTTGACACATTGAACTCTATCTGAGAAGTAGTTGGTGAACCAGGCGAGGCAGTCATTTGAGAAACCAAGGCTATTTAGTCTGCCAATAAGAATGCGGTGGTTGACAGAGTCGAAAGCCTTGGCCAGGTCAATGAAAACGGCTGCACAGTACTGTCTATTATCGATCGCGGTTATAATATCGTTTAGGACCTTGAGCGTGGCTGAAGTGCACCCATGACCAGCTCGGAAACCGGATTGCATAGCGGAGAAGGTACGGTGGGATTCGAAATGGTCGGTGATCTGTTTGTTGACTTGGCTTTCAAAACTTTTGAAAGGCAGGGCAGGATGGATATGGGTCTGTAACAGTTTGGATCTAGAGTGTCACCCCCTTTGAAGAGGGGGGATGACCGCGGCAGCTTTCCAATCTCTGGGGATCTCAGACGTTACGAAAGAGAGGTTGAACAGGCTAGTAATAGGGGGTTGCGACAATTTCGCGGCTAGTTTTAGAAAGAAAGGGTCCAGATTGTCTAGCCCAGATGATTTGTAGGGGTCCAGATTTTGCAGCTCTTTTAGAACATCAGCTGTCTGGATTTGTGTGAAGGAGAAGCGGGGGGCATGGGTAAGTTGCAGCGGAGGGTGCAGAGCTGGTGGCCGGGGTAGTGGTAGCCAGGTGGAAAGCATGGCCAGCCGTAGCAAAATGCTTGTTGAAATTCTCGATTATTGTAGATTTATCGGTGGTGATAGTGTTTCCTAGCCTCAGTGCAGTGGGCAGCTGGGAGGAAGTGCTCTTATTTTCCATGGACTTTACAGTGTCCCAAAACTTTTTGGAGTTAGTGCTACAGGATGCAAATTTCTGTTTGAAAAAGTTAGCCTTTGCTTTCCTAACTGCTTGTTTATATCGGTTCCTAACTTCCCTGAAAAGTTGCATATCGCGGGGGCTATTTGATGCTAATGCAGTACACCACAGGATGTTTTTGTGCTGGTCAAGGGCAGTCAAGTCTGAGGAGAACCAGGGGCTATATCTGTTCTTAGTTCTGTATTTCTTGAATGGGGCATGTCTATTTAAGATTGAGAGGAAATTACTTTTAAAGAACAACCAGGCATCCTCTACTGACGGAATGAGATCTATATCCATCCAGGATACCTGGGCCAGGTCAATTAGGAAGGCCTGCTCGCTGAAGTGTTTTTGGGAGCGTTTGACAGTGATGAGGGGTGGTCGTTTGACCGCGGACCCGTTACGGACGCAGGCAATAAGGCAGTGATCGCTGAGATCCTGGTTGAAGACAGCGGAGGTGTATTTAGAGGGTAAGTTAGTCAGGATGATATCTATGAGGGTACCCATGTTTACGGATTTAGGGTTGTACCTGGTAGGTTCGTTGATCATTTGTGTTAGATTGAGGGCATCTAGTTTAGATTGTAGGATGGCCGGGGTGTTAAGCATATCCCAATTTAGGTCACCAAGCAGTACGAACTCTGAGGATAGATGGGGGGCGATCAATTCACATATGGTGTCCAGGGCACAGCTGGGGGCTGAGGGGGGTCTGTAGCAAGCGGCAACAGTGAGAGATTTATTTCTGGAAAGGTGGATTTTTAGAAGTAGAAGCTCAAACTAATCCCCGAGCTGACTAGGTGAAAAATCTGTCGATGTGCCCTTGAGCAAGGCACTTAACCCTAATTGCTCCTGTAAGTCGCTCTGGATAAGAGCGTCTGCTAAATGACAGAAAAAAATGTTAGCCACACCTCATGCTCTTCATTGACTTTGTGACTGTGTTATCTAGTGGGAACCCGTTAGCACTGCAGGCTCTGGTGCCTTCTTGCCATAGGCTCAAAATGAAAAAGAATCATACTTGCTTTCTCTAACGGCGGTACCTTGTCTGTTCTCCTTTTTGTTTTGTCAACTTTTCAGCATGTTCTCTGAAGTAGGCTATGAGAGTTTAACTTTTTACACCTTGGCTTAGTGCTAGCACGCTAGCTGACTGACATCTGCAATATATTTAGGATTTCTTACTATAGAAATTGGATTTTCCCTGACTCTTACCATCGGATGGCCTCCAGCCAACAATCTGTAAGTCTATGCTCTTTTCATCTGTGGTTACAGTGGGGAGAACAAGTATTTGATACACTGCCGATTTTGCAGGTTTTCCTACTTACAAAACTTCTTCCATTTTCTAATAATTGCGCCAACAGTTGTTGCCTTCTCACCAAGCTGCTTGCCTATTGTCCTGTAGCCCATCCCAGCCTTGTGCAGGTCTACAATTTTATCCCTGATGTCCTTACACAGCTCTCTGGTCTTGGCCATTGTGGAGAGGTTGGAGTCTGTTTGATTGAGTGTGTGGACAGGTGTCTTTTATAAAGGTAACGAGTTCAAACAGGTGCAGTTAATACAGGTAATGAATGGAGAACAGGAGGGCTTCTTAAAGAAAAACTAACAGGTCTGTGAGAGCCGGAATTCTTACTGGTTGGTAGGTGATCAAATACTTATGTCATGCAATAAAATGCAAATGAATTACTTAAAAATCATACAATGTGATTTTCTGGATTTTTGTTTTAGATTCCGTCTCTCACAGTTGAAGTGTACCTATGATAACAATTACAGACCTCTACATGCTTTGTAAGTAGGAAAACCTGCAAAATCGGCAGTGTATCAAATACGTGTTCTCCCCACTGTATGTGTTAGTTGTGTTCTTAGTGGACTCCAGTAGTTGGGCTCTAGCGTGCCGACCATAGCCATGCTGGTTTGCTAGGCTGGCTAGGCTAACAGCTAACGTTAGCTGGCTGGTGAGCTTTTTTTTGCTGTATAGTTTGCTGGCTAAGAACTGCATATAGCTAACATTCTTTGAAATTTGGTTAGATAGCGTTGTACATTTCCAAAACATTGGTTTACTTTAATGTAGCTGTACATTGTTGATAGCAACTGGCTGACTCATTCAGTGCTATTGTAACGTTAGCAGGCTGGTAGGGCTAACGTTAGCAGACTAGTTGGCTAGCAACCTTGCAAGTTGATTTGTAACAAATTCATAAAGTATTTGTGTATAAATTGGCAGAAAATTCAATTGAAACCAGTAATCATGAGTGCAAACAATTTGGTTTAATTTGAAGCTATTCATTTGAAGTGATTTCTGTTGGAGTTTAAATCATAAAGAATAGGCTGGCTTGCCGGGTCCTCCATATTACATCTCACCCCAGAAAAACATTTTCCAACATTACTTCGGCATTCTGATCAGTTTGATGTAATAACTCAAAATAGAAAAGTGAGGTGTAACTTTGCATTGGGACCTTTTATACTAATGAAAATCCATATTACGTTTATGCTACCTATCCTTTAAACCTTATGTTATAAAACGTAGGCTACAACACAGTTGAATAAGTGCCTGCCCTGTCATATGTGTTGCCCAGAATCAACACCTACCCTAAGTGTTAATTACCATTTCAGGACTGTAGACTAACATTTTCCCCTAACTTTTACAGTTGGTGGCACCAGTCCATGATTTGGTCGGACCCAAATCATAAGTAATCATCTTATAAAGTCAGTGCTATATTAAGTACAGTACCAGGCAAAAGTCTGGACACAACTACTAATTGTCACGACTTCCGCCGAGGCTGCCTCCCCTCCTTGTTCGGGCAGGTTTCGGCATTCGGCGTCACCGGCTTACTAGCTACTGCCGATCCATTTATCATCACTCCATTTGTCTTGTCTTCAATCACACACACCTGGTCCTTATTCCCTCATTAGTCATGGTATAAGTGTTCCATCTGCTTCCTTGTCTGTGTGGTTGATTGTTTATTGTGGAGGTTAGTGAAGCTCGGTGGAGCTCGTGTATTGTGTATCGACGGGAGTATTTCCTGTGTGCCTTGTGTTTTCCAGTGCGCCTGTTTTGTGCCCTGGAGTGTGTTTGACGCATTTCTGCGTAAACCTGTATTTTTGCGGATTAAAGCCTGTTATTCTGTGATTTACCCTCCTGCGCCTGACTCCTTCAACACCACCTCATCACAGAATCACCCACCCGTTATGGAGTCAGCGGGAGAGACGCACATGCCTGGAGTCGTGGAATGGGTCCAGGAGCATTCAACTATGCTAGCCAGCTTGGGTGAAGCGATGGGTCAGGTTCTTCAGGTCGTCCAACGCCTGGAGAGGAGAGAGCCCGATCCGTCGAGACCAGCTGGAGGGATCCAGATATCCCGACCAGGGGAGTTCGACGGGACAGCGGCGCTGTGCCAAGGATTCCTTCTCCAACTGGAGTTCTACTTCTCCAGCATCCGGCCGGTTCCATCGGAGCGGGAGAAGGTGTCTGCCCTCGTCTCCTGCCACTCGGGGAAAGCCCTGGAGTGGGCCAACGCGTTGTGGAACGAAGGAGGAGCCGCGTTGGAGAACTACGGGGAGTTCGCTCTCCTCTTCCAGGCGGTCTTCGATCATCCGCCTGAGGGTCGAGAGGCGGGCGAGCGGCTGGTCCACCTGAGGCAGGGGACGAGGACTGCACAGGACTTCGCATTGGAGTTTCGAACTCTGGCAGCTGGGTCCGGGTGGAACAAGCGGGCCCTGATCGTCCAGTTCTGGTGCCATCTGTGAGAGGACGTCCGATGCGAGCTAGCCTGTCGTGACACCATGTTGTCCTTCTCGCAACTGGTGCACATGGCCTTTCGTTTGGACAACCTGCTGGCAACCAGAGAACGTCCTGGAGGTGGTCTTCCCGTTTCCAACCCGGCCAACTCGAATCCAGAACTGATGGAGATGGGTGGAACCGCTAGCCGAGAGAGTGGAGGACGACAGCACCAGTGTCACACTGGTAGCGCGAAGGGACATTTCACCACACGCTGTCGTCAACGCTCTTCTGGGTTTGGAGGCAGCAGGCAGGGCACTCTCGCATCACCGCAGGTATCGAACACCCACACTCGTTCAGAGCCCTCTGCTGCGCACTGTAAAATACTTGTCTCCTTTCCTGAGCACATGGTAGTTCTTCAGTGTAAGGCGCTAGTCGATTCAGGCGCAGCTGGGAACTTTATGGACAGGGCATTCGCACACCGTCTAGGCATTCCATTGAATCCCCTATCCATTCCACGCCCCATCAGAGCACTTGATAGTCGACCATTAGGGTCCGGTTGGTTAAGGAAGTTACTGCACCAGTCACCATGATTACCCAGGAGACTCATTGTGAGCAGGTTACTTTTTCCATTATTGAGTCTCCTGCTTTCCCTGTGGTATTAGGTATCCCTTGGCTAGCAGTCCACAACCCCACCTTCTCATGGACGCAGAGGGTTCTCACGGGGTGGTCGCGCGAGTGTCAGGGTAGGTGTCTAGGTCTTTCCGTTGGTGAAACCACGGTGAAAGTCCAGACAGAACCTCCACCGTGCGCATTCCCTCTGAATACCTCGATCTGGCGCAAGCGTTCTCTAAAACGCAGGCGACTAAATTACCACCTCATCGGGCGGGGGATTGAGCGATAAACCTCCGTGTAGACGCTGTACCTCCCAGGAGTCATATATATATATACCCCCTGTCACAGGCTGAAACGGTGGCTATGGAAACATATGTCACCGAGTCCCTGCGCCAGGGGTATATACATCCCTCCACTTCACCCGCCTCCTCGAGTTTCTTCTTTGTGAAGAAGAAGGACGGAGGTTTGTGCCCGTGCATTGATTATCGACTACTGAACAGGGAGACGATAAGATGTAGTTATCCTCTCCCCCTCATTCCTTCAGTGATTGAATCAATGCATGGGGCACGCTTCTTCACCAAATTAGATCTCAGGAGTGCATACAACCTGGTGCGTATCCGAGAGGGAGATGAGTGGAAGACAGCATTCAGCACAACCACAAGCATTATGAATACCTGGTGATGCCCTGTGGTTTGATGAATGCTCCCTCAGTTTTCCAGTCCTTTGTGAACGAGGTGTTTCGGGACATGCTTGGTCGCGGTGTAGTGGTCTACATCGATGACATCCTTGTGTATTCCGCTACGTGCGCCGAGCATGTGTCCCTGGTTCACAAGGTGCTGGCCCGACTGTTGGAAAATGACCTTTATGCTAAGGCAGAGAAGTGTATGTTTTTCCAGCAGTCTGTCTCCTTCCTTGGATACCGCATTTCCACCTCAGGTGTGGAGATGGAGTGAGATCGCATATCAGCCGTGCGTGATTTGCCGACTCCAACCACGGTTCAGGAGGTGCAGCGCTTCCTTGGCTTTGCCAACTACTATCTGAGGTGTATCCGTGGCTTTGGCAAGGTCGCAGCTCCCATTACCTCCCTGTTGAAGGGTGGGCCGTCCTGGCTCCGCTGGTCTGCTGAGGCTGACCTGGCCTTCAGCAAACTGCAGGGTCTGTTCACCTCAGCCCCAGTATTGGCCCACCCCGATTCATCACTACCGTTCGTAGTGGAGGTGGATGCGTCCGAGGTTGGGATAGGAGCTATCCTGTCTCACAGCTCGGGTACGCCACCCAAGCTCCGCCCCTGTGCGTTCTTCTCAAAGAAGCTCAGCCCGGTGGAGCAGAACTACGGCGTTGGTGATCGGGAGCTGTTGGCTGTTGTCCGAGCCTTGACCGTGTGGAGGCATTGGCTCGAGGGGGCAAAACACCCCTTCCTCGTCTGGACGGACCACCGTAACCTAGAGTACAACCGGGCAGCGAGGAGGCTGAATCCTCGCCAGGCCAGGTGGGCCCTATTCTTCACCCGGTTTGATTTCACTCTATCATACATCCCGGGTACGAAGAACGTGAAGGCAGACGCGCTGTCCCGGCTGTATGACACAGAGGAGAGGCCCAGCAACAACACTCCCATACTGCCGGCCTCCTGCATTGTGGCGCCGGTAGTATGGGCGATGGACGCGGATATAGAGCAGGCATTACGCACGGATCCCTCTCCACCTCAGTGTCCAGATGGGCTACAGTACGTGCCTGCTCTTATCCGTGATCGTCTGATCTACTGGGCACACACGTCACCCTCCTCTGGTCACCCAGGTATCGGCCGTACAGTGCGCTGCCTGACCGGAAAATACTGGTGGCCTACCTTGGCTAAGGACGTGAGGGTATATGTCTCCTCCTGCTCAGTGTGCGCCCAGAGTAAGGCACCTAGGCACCTCCCAGCTGGTAAGTTACAACCTTTACCAGTTCCACAACGACCATGGTCTCACCTAAGTGTTGATTTTCTAACTGATCTTCCCCTCTCCCAAGGTAACACCACCATCCTGGTCATTGTGGACCGCTTTTCTAAAGCCTGCCGCCTCTTTCCTCTGCCCGGTCTCCCCACGGCTCTGCAAAATGTGGAGTCCCTGTTTACACACAGCTTCCGGCACTACGGGGTACCAGAGGATTTATTGTCTGACCGTGGTCCCCAGTTCACGTCCAAGGTCTGGAAGGCGTTCATGGAACATCTGGGGGTCTTGGTCAGCCTGACCTCTGGGTTCCACCCCGAGAGTAATGGACAGGTGGAATGGGTAAATCAGGACGTGGGTAGGTTCCTGTGGTCCTACTGCCAGGACCGGCCGGGGGAGTGGTCGGTGTTCTTGCCATGGGCAGAATATGCCCAGATCTCTCTCCGCCACTCCTCCACTAACCTAACGCCTTTCCAGTGTATTCTAGGTTACCAACCGGTTCTGGCACCGTGGCACCAGAGCCAGACCGAGGCTCCTGCGGTGGATGACTGGTTTCGGCGCGCGGAGGAGACGTGGGATGCTGCCCACGTTCACTTCCAACACGCTGTGCGTCGTCAGAATGCCAATGCTGACCGCCACCGCAGTGAGGCCCCCATCTTTGTACCGGGGGATCGGGTCTGGCTCTCGACCCGGAATCTGCTCCTCCGCCTGCCCTGCCGGAAGCTGAGCCCGCGGTTTGTTGGGCCGTTCAAAGTCCTGAGGAGAGTCAACGAGGTCACTTATAGGTTATTACTTCCCCCTGATTACCGTATTAACCCCTCGTTTCATGTGTCTCTCCTCAGGCCGGTGGTAGCTCGTCTGCTCCAGGAGGCTGAGGTGCGGGAGGTCCCTCCACCTCCTCTGGACATCGAGGGGGCCCCAGCGTACTCTGTCCGTTCCATCCTGGATTCGAGGCGTCGGGTGAGGGCCTTCAGTACCTCGTGGTGTCGGCGGGGTACGGTCCGGAGGAATGGTGCTGGGTCCCGGTGAGGGATATCCTCGATCCCTCCATGTTACGGGATTTCCACTGTCGCCATCCGGCTCGCCCTGCTCCGCTTCCTCCTGGCCTTCCGCCGAGGCTGCCTCCCCTCCTTGTTCGGGCAGGTTTCGGCGTTCGCGTCACAGGCTTACTAGCTACTGCCGATCCACTTATCATCACTCCATTTGTCTTGTCTTCAATCACACACACCTGGTCCTTATTCCCTCATTAGTCTTGGTATAAGTGTTCTGCTTCCTTGTCTGTGTGGGTGATTGTTTATTGTGGAGGTTAGTGAAGCTCGGTGGAGCTCGTGTATTGTGTATCGATGGGAGTATTTCCTGTGTACCTTGTATTTTCCAGTGCGCCTGTTTTGTGCCCTGGAGTGTGTTTGACGAATTTCTGCGTAAGCCTGTTATTCTGTGATTTACCCTCCTGCGCCTGACTCCTTCAACACCACCTCATCACACTCATTCAAGGGTTTGTCTTTATTTTTACTATTTTCTACATTGTAGAATAATAGGGAATACATCAAAACTATGAAATAACACATATGGAATCATGTAGTAACCAATAAAGTGTTAAACAAATCAAAATATATTTTACATTTGAGATTCTTCAAATAGCCACCCTTTGCCTTGATGACAGCTTTGCACACTCTTGGCATTCTCTCAACCAGCTTCACCTGGAATGCTTTTCCAACAGTCTTCAAGGAGTTCCCACATATGCTGTGCACTTGTTGGCTGATTTTCCTTCACTCTGCGGTCCGACTCATCCCAAACCATCTCAATTTGGTTGAGATCGGGGGATTGTGGAGGCTAGGTCATCTGATGCAGCACTTCAGCACTCTCCTTCTTGGTAAAATAGCCCTTACACAACCTGGAGGTGTATTAGGTCAACATCCTGTTGAAAAACAAATGAAAGTCCCACTAAGCCCAAACCAGATGGGATGGCGTATCGCTGCAGAATGCTGTGGTAGCCATGCTGGTGAAGTGTGCCTTGAATTCTAAATAAATCACAGACAGTGTCACCAGCAAAGCACCCCCATGCCATAACACCTCCTCCTCCATGCATTCCTGTGGCGGTCCTCATGAGAGCCAGTTTCATCATAGCGCTTCATGGTTTTTGAGACTGCACTTGAAGAAACTTTCAAAGTTCTTGAAATGTTTTGTATTGACTGACCTTCATGTCTTAAAGTAATGATGGACTGTCATTTCTCTTTGCTTATTTGAGCTGTTCTTGACATAATATGGACATGGTATTTTACCAAATAGGGCTATCTTCTGTGTCACAACAAAACTGATTGGCTGAAACGCATTAAGAAGGAAAGAAATTCCACAAATTAACTTTTAAAAAGGCACACCTGTTAATTGAAATGCATTCCAGGTGACTACCTCATGAAGCTGGTTGAGAGAATGCCAAGAGTGTGCAAAGCTGTAATCAAGGCAAAGGGTGGCTATTTGAAGAATTTGTTTAACACTGTTTTGGTTACTACATGATTCAATATGTGTTATTTCATAGTTTTGATATCTTCACTATTATTCTACAATTTAGAAAATAGTAAAAATAAAGAAAAACCCTTGAATGAGTAGGTGTTCTAAAACTTTTGACCGGTAGTGTATATAAAAAACATATTTTTGTGTGTGTCAATTTGACCAGCCCACCCATCTAAAAAAAATGGTTCAGCCCATCTGGCATTTGCCAGAATTACCAGATGGCCAATCCGCCCCTGTGTGTATGTGTGTGTGTGTGTGTGTGTGTGTGTGTGTGTGTGTGTGTGTGTGATATCTGCATAAAGTCTGTCTGATGAGCAGAGGAGTCCATGGAGACAAGCCAATCAGAGTGGCGCTCCTGAGCAGCCTATAAACACAACTTCCTGCCTCTGCTCCCCCTGACCTGCACGGCTTGATTATCTTAGCGTTGATTTCCGCAAGGACACAGAAGTGCCGCACGACACTGCTGACGCTAAAGACTGACTGCTACTGACAGTTTAATTCACAGATTAAGAGAGAGGGAGGGAGGGAGGGAGGGACAGGCAGGCAGACAGAGGGAAAGAGAAAATGAAATTCTCTATTCATGCTAGTTACACTTATATTATTATTGATATATTGCAAACAGTGGAGGCTGCTGAGAGGAGAACGGCTCATAATAATGGCTGGAGTGGAATGACTGGAATGGTATCCAGCACGTGTATGATACCATTCCATTCACTCCATTCCAGCCATCATTATGAGCCGTCCTCCCCTCAGCAGCCTCCACTGATTGCAAAGTGTGGTGTCCCAGCCTGTACAGTGGGGGAAAAAAGTATTTAGTCAGCCACCAATTGTGCAAGTTCTCCCACTTAAAAAGATGAGAGAGGCCTGTAATTTTCATCATAGGTACACGTCAACTATGACAGACAAATTGAGAAAAAACATCCAGAAAATCACATTGTAGGATTTTTTATGAATTTATTTGCAAATTATGGTGGAAAATAAGTATTTGGTCAATAACAAAAGTTTCTCAATACTTTGTTATATACCCTTTGTTGGCAATGACACAGGTCAAACGTTTTCTGTAAGTCTTCACAAGGTTTTCACACACTGTTGCTGGTATTTTGGCCCATTCCTCCATGCAGATCTCCTCTAGAGCAGTGATGTTTTGGGGCTGTCGCTGGGCAACACAGACTTTCAACTCCCTCCAAAGATTTTCTATGGGGTTGAGATCTGGAGACTGGCTAGGCCACTCCAGGACCTTGAAATGCTTCTTACGAAGCCACTCCTTCGTTGCCCGGGCGGTGTGTTTGGGATCATTGTCATGCTGAAAGACCCAGCCACGTTTCATCTTCAATGCCCTTGCTGATGGAAGGAGGTTTTCACTCAAAATCTCACGATACATGGCCCCATTCATTCTTTCCTTTACATGGATCAGTCGTCCTGGTCCCTTTGCAGAAAAACAGCCCCAAAGCATGATGTTTCCACCCCCATGCTTCACAGTAGGTATGGTGTTCTTTGGATGCAACTCAGCATTCTTTGTCCTCCAAACACAACGAGTTGAGTTTTTACCAAAAAGTTATATTTTGGTTTCATCTGACCATATGACATTCTCCCAATCCTCTTCTGGATCATCCAAATGCACTCTAGCAAACTTCAGACGGGCCTGGACATGTACTGGCTTAAGCAGGGGGACACGTCTGGCACTGTAGGATTTGAGTCCCTGGCGGCGTAGTGTGCTACTGATGGTAGGCTTTGTTACTTTGGTCCCAGCTCTCTGCAGGTCATTCACTAGGTCCCCCGTGTGGTTCTGGGATTTTTGCTCACCGTTCTTGTGATCATTTTGACCCCATGGGGTGAGATCTTGCGTGGAGCCCCAGATCGAGGGAGATTATCAGTGGTCTTGTATGTCTTCCATTTCCTAATAATTGCTCCCACAGTTGATTTCTTCAAACCATGCTGCTTACCTATTGCAGATTCAGTCTTCCCAGCCTGGTGCAGGTCTACAATTTTGTTTCTGGTGTCCTTTGACAGCTCTTTGGTCTTGGCCATAGTGGAGTTTGGAGTGTGACTGTTTGAGGTTGTGGACAGGTGTCTTTTATACTGATAACAAGTTCAAACAGGTGCCATTAATACAGGTAACGAGTGGAGGACAGAGGAGCCTCTTAAAGAAGAAGTTACAGGTCTGTGAGAGCCAGAAATCTTGCTTGTTTGTAGGTGACCAAATACTTATTTTCCACCATAATTTGCAAATAAATTCATAAAAAATCCTACAATGTGATTTTCTGGATTTTTTTTTCTGAATTTGTCTGTCATAGTTGACGTGTACCTATGATGAAAATTACAGGCCTCTCTCATCTTTTTAAGTGGGAGAACTTGCACAATTGGTGGCTGACTAAATAATTTTTTCCCCCACTGTATGTCCTAATAAATCATTTATATTTTTGCATTTAAGCCTTGTTTGGATTTTCCCTATATTTTCTATTAGTCTCCCAGCCCCAGTATTGCTCTGAATCTTGCTCTTTGAAACCGTCAACAGTCTATGTCTCTCTCAGAAGAGTTGGCGAATACTGTAACCTGATCCGGCCTTTGAAGCAGAGGAAAGAGCTCTATAATGAATCAGCGATTATGAAACTCTTCCTAGAGAGGTTAGATATGTCAGCTCCATCATATCCCAAGAGGCATACACAGGGGCATACAGCCCCCCAGCCCCCAGTACAACCCTATCTTGCCCCCCATTTTATCATAGTCATGTACAGTCACTGCTTAGCATTCCAGAGCCCCACACTCCCCCACCCCTCACAACCCCTCTCACACCCATACTCATTATCTTCCCATTAACCATTAGCCCTTCTCAGAACATCATAACACTTAACCGCTAATGTTATGACCTGCATTCCTGCATGGGCCAAAGAGGCAGCAACAGCAAATAGCCAGAAGCAGCTGAGATTTGGTTTCCCTCCATTTTCCCTGAAAGAGAGAAACAATATCAGAAATGACTACTAGATACTCTCCTGCTGTGTCTGAATGTCACCCCCTACCTCCTAGATACAGTGCATTCGGAAAGAATTCATACTACTTGACTTTTTCCAAATGTTGTTACGTTACGGCCTTATTCTAAAATTGATTAAATTAAATGTTTTTCCTCATCAATCTACACACAATACCCCATAATGACAAATCGAAAAACGTTTTTTTGAATTTTTTTCAAACTTCTTACAAATAAAAAACAGAAATACCTTATTTACATATGTAATTCAGACCCTTTGGTATGAGACTCGAAATTGAGCTCAGGTGCATCCTGTTTCCATTGATCAACCTTGAGATGTTTCTACAACTTGATTGGAGTCCACCTGGGGTATATTCAAATGTTGTTTTAAAAGTGTATTGGAAAGTTTCTTAGTCAGTGGAGGCTGCTGAGGATAGGACGGCTCATAATAATGTCTGGAACGGAGCAAATGGAATGGCATCAAACCATGTGTTTGATGTATTTGATACCATTGCATTGATTCCTCTCCAGCCATTACCACGAACCCGTCCTCCCCAATTAAGGTGCCACCAACCTCCTGTGTTCTAAGTAGCTAGCTAAGTTTTTAGTTTGGATCCCGTGACGCAGTTGGCATCAGTTGCTGGGACTGCTACTGCTCCAGTTATCCTGCCAACAAAGACCGGGTCTGAGGAGGTATTTGGCGTAGCAGCTAGCCTAGCTGCTAGCTAGCTGCCTATCAAGCTAGCGGTGTTTCTTGAGAGCTTGAACGCAGCCCGCGACGCAGTTAGCTATTGTGGCTGGGACTGCGGATTGTCCCGGGTTTGTGGCTGTCTAGATCCCTGCCGTTTGTTGTTTTTAATATTCCCTGTGACCTGCCCTGTCTGGAACTGCGAGGAGTAACAGCATAACCAACGTTGCTAGCTACCATGACAAAGATCAAAGCCGGCGGGAGTACCATTGAGGATGGTGGTGTCTCTCTATCAAAGGTGAAGGATCTTTTAAACAAACAAAAAAAGAGTTCTACAAGCAGTTGTTACAACAACAAGAAAATAGCTTCAAGTGTTTTGTCCAAATACTGGTGGATTCAATAAATAAAATAATGGATGGCCTGACCAGAGAGGTCCAGGACCTAAAGAACAGCTTGCAGTTCTCCCAGGATCAGCTCGATGAGTTGAAACAGGAGAACGGCAAGATGACAGCAATCTGTAAGTAATTGAGAGAGGACATAGTTCTGTCTGTGAATCCATGATAACAATGACGGATAAATCTGAGGGACAATCAAGACAGAATAACATGGTTGTGGACGGAATTGCAGAATCTCCACATGAGACCTGGATGGAGTCTGACGACAAAATGAGGGAAATGATCGCAGAGAAATTGAAGATGGACCACAGGAAGATTGAGGTGGAGCGCGCCCACAGGACTGGAAAACCCACCACCGGCCCAGGTGAAAGGCCCAGGCCGATAGTGGTCAAGTTCCTGAGGTTAAAGGACAAGGTAGATGTTTTGGAAAGAGCCAAGAACTTGAGAGGAACGTACAGCACCAGTCAAAAGTTTGGACACACCTACTCATTCAAGGGTTTTTCTATATTTTTACTATTTTCTACATTGTAGAATAATAGTGAAGACATCAAAACTATGAAATAGCACATATGGAATAATGTAGTAACCAAAAAAGTGTTAAACAAATCAAAATATATTTTCTTCAAATAGCCACCCTTTGCCTTGACGACAGCTTTGCACACTCTTGGCATTTTCTCAACCAGCTTCATGAGGTAGTCACCTGGAATGCATTTCAATTAACAGGTGTGCCTTCTTAAAAGTTAATTTGTGGAATGTATTTCCTTCTTAATGTGTTTGAGCCAATCAGTTGTGTTGTGACAAGGTAGGGGGGGTATACAGAAGATAGTCCTATTTGGTAAAAGATCAAGTCCACATTATGTGGTAAATTCAATTGACTTCCTGTTGAACGCGGAACGAGGGAGAGCTCGGTTTGTTGTTTTGGAAAGTTTGTTGTTTTAACGGCTCATAATAATGTCTGGAACGGAGCGAATGGAATGGCATCACACCATGTGTTTGATGTATTTGATACCATTGCATTGATTTCGCTCCATCCATTACCACGAGCCTGTCCTCCCCAATTAAGGTGCCACCAACATCCTGTGTTCTAAGTAGCTAGCTACGTTTTTAGTTTGGATCCCGTGACGCAGTTGGCATCAGTTACTGGGACTGCTACTCTCTGTACAGTGATTCTGCCGACCAAAGCCGGGTCTGAGGAGCTATTTGGCGTAGAAGCCTGCCTAGCTGATAGCTAGCTGCCTATCAAGCTAGCAAGGTTTCTTGAGGGCTTGAACGCAGCCCGCGACGCGGTTAGCCATTTCTGCAGCATTGAAGGTCCCCAAGAACACAGTGGTCTCCATAATTCTTAAATGGAAGAAGTTTGGAACCACCCAGACTCTTCTTAGAGCTGGCCGCCCGGCCAAACTGAGCAATCGGGGGCCAAGGGCCTTGGTCAGGGAGATGACCAAGAACCCGATGGTCACTCTGACAAAGCTCCAGAGTTTCTCTGTAGAGATGGGAGAACCTTCCAGAAGGACAACCATCTCTGCAGCACTCCACAAATCAGGCCTTTATGGTAGAGTGGCCAGACGAAAGCCACTCCTCAGTAAAAGGCACATGACAGCCCGCTTGGAGTTTGCCAAAAGGCACCATAATCACTCAGACCATGAGAAACAAGATTCTCTGGTCTGATGAAACCAAGATTGAACTCTTTGGCCTGAATGCCAAGCGTCACGTCTGGAGGAAACCTGGCGTCGTCCCCACGGTGAAGCATGGTGGTGGCAGCATAATGCTGTGGGGATGTTTTTCAGCGTCAGGGACTGGGAGACTAGTCAGGATCAAGGAAAAGATGAATGGCGCAAAGTACAGAGAGCTCCTTGATGAAAACCTGCTCCAGAGCACTCAGGACCTCAGGGGAGAAAGTTCACCTTCCAACAGGACAAATACCCTAAGCACACAGCCAAGACAACACAGGAGTGGCTTTGGGACAAGTCTCTGCATATCCTTATGTGGCCCTGCCAGAGCCCGGACTTGAAACCGATCGAACATCTCTCGAGAGACCTGAAAATAGCTGTGCAGCGACGCTCCCCATCCAAGCTGACAGAGATTGAGAGGAGCTGCAGAGAAGAATTGGAGAAACTCCCCAAATACAGGTGTGCCAAGCTTGTAGCATTATACCCAAGAAGACTCGAGGCTGTAATCGATGCCAAAGGTTCTTCAACAAAGTACTGAGTAAAGGGTCTGAATACTTATGTAAATGTGATATACGTTTTTTTTTTATATATATACATTTGCTAAAATTTCTAAAAACCTGTTTTTGCTTTGTCATTATGAGGTATTTTGTGTAGATTGATGAGGGAAAAAACGATTTAATCAATTTTAGGATAAGGCTGTAACGTAACAAAATGCAGAAAAAGTCAAGGGGTGTGAATACTTTCCGAATGCACTGTACATGCACCCTCCTTTAGTCCAGGGTCCATGCGTCCCAAATGGCACCCTATTCCATATAATGTACTACTTTTGACCATGGGCCCTGTGTAAAAGTAATGCACTAAATAGGGAATAGGGTGCCATTTGATAACAACTTTGTAGGAAGGGAATGTTTGACCTGGGTCCACTAAAGCCTTCTGTCATTAGTTGGATGATGACCTATTCCAATTCACAATTATTTCCACCAGCTAATGCTCCTCTAGTTGATCCTCTCCTCGCCTCTGCTCAGAGCGATGCTACCCAGCTTTAATGGCCTTTCAGTTATCCTGTAAAGTATGGCTAATGCCCGTTTATGTGAAGGGATGATGACTGTATTACTTGTGTGTGCAACGAAACCTCTTCAATGGTAAGTAGAGGTTAATTTGACAAAGCCATCTGGTGTATAGGAATGAGAGGAATAATTTATTGAACATGGAATGTACAGTTGAAGTCGGAAGTTTACATACACCTTAGCCAAATACATTTAAACTCAGTTTTTCACAATTCCTGACATTTAATCCTAGTAAAAAATCCCTATTTTAGGTCAATTAGGATCACCACTTTATTTTAAGAATGTGAAATGTCAGAATAATAGTAGAGAGAATGTATATATATATATTTTTTCACCTTTATTTAACCAGGTAAGCCAGTTGAGAACAAGTTCTCATTTACAACTGTGACCTGGCCAAGATAAAGCAAAGCAGTGCGATAAAAACAACAACACAGAGTTACATATGGGGTAAACAAAACATAAAGTAAAAAAAAAAACAGAAAATATATATACAGTGTGTGCGAATGTAGTAAGTTATGGAGGTAAGGCAATAAATAAATAGGCCATAGTGCAAAAATAGTTACAATTTCGTAATTAACACTGGAATGATAGATGTGCAAAAGATGATGTGCAAATAGAGATACTGGGGTGCAAATTAGCAAAATAAATAACAATATGGGGATAAGGTAGTTGGGTGGGCTGATTTCAGAATGGCTGTGTACAGGTGCAGTGATCGGTAACCTGCTCTGACAACTGACGCTTAAAGTTGGTGAGGGAGATAAGTCTCCAGCTTCAGAGATTTTTGCAGTTCGTTCCAGTCATTGGCAGCAGAGAACTGGAAGGAATGGCGGCCAAAGGAGGTGTTGGCTTTGGGGATGACCAGTGAGATATACCTGCTGGAGCGCAGACTACGGGTGGGTGTTGCTATGGTGACCAGTGAGCTAAGATAAAACAGGGATTTGCCTAGCAGTGATTTATAGATGACCTGGAGCCAGTGGGTTTGGCGACGAATATGTAGTGAGGGCCAGCCAACAAGAGCGTACAGGTCACAATGGTGGGTAGTATATGGGGCTTTGGTGACAAAACAGATGGCACTGTGATAGACTATTTCAGCGTTTATTTCTTTCATCACATACCCAGCGGGTCAGAAGTGTACATACACTGAATTAGTATTTGGTAGCATTGCCTTTAAATTGTTTAACTTGGGTCAAATGTTTTGGGTAGCCTTCCACAAGCTTCCCACAATAAGTTGGGTGAATTTTGTCCCATTCCTCCTGACAGAGCTGGTGTAACTGAGTCAGGTTTGTAGGCCTCCTTGCTCGCACACGATTTTCCTTCGTCATGATGCCATCTTATTTTGTGAAGTGCACCAGTCCCTCCTGCAGCAAAGCACTCCCACAGCATGATGCTGCCACCCCCGTGCTTCACGGTTGGGATGGTGTTCTTCGGCTTGCAAGTACCCCCTTTTTCCTCCAAACATAACGATGGTCATTATGTTTCATCAGACCAGAGGACATTTCTCCCCATGTGCAGTTGCATACCGTAGTAGGGCTTTTTTATGGCGGTTTTGGAGCAGTGGCTTCTTCCTTGCTGAGCGGCCTTTCAGGTTATGTCGTTATATAGGACTCGTTTTACTGTGGATATAGATACTTTTGTACCGGCTTCCTCCAGCATCTTCACAAGGTCCATTGCTGTTGCTCTGGGATTTATTTGCACTTTTCGCACCAAAGTACGTTCATCTCTAGGAGACAGAACGCGTCTCCTTCCTGAGCGGTATGACGGCTGCGTGGTCCCATGGTGTTTATACTTGCGTACTATTGTTTTACAGATGAACGTGATACCTTCAGGCATTTGGAAATTGCTCCCAAGGATGAACCAGACTTGTGGAGGTCTACAATTTTTTTTCTGAGGTCTTGGCTGATTTCTTTTGATTTTCCCATGATCTCAAGCAAAGAGGCAGAGAGTTTGAAGGTAGGCCTTGGAATGCATCCACATGTACACCTCCAATTGACTCAAATGATGTCAATTAGCCTATCAGAAACTTCTAAAGCCATGACATAATTTTCTATAATTTTCCAAGCTCTTTAAAGGCAGAGTCAACTTACTGTATGTAAACTTCTGACCCACTGGAATTGTGATACAGTGAATTATAAGTGAAATAATCTGTCTGTAAACAATTGTTGGAAAGATTACTTGTGTCATGCGCAAAGTAGATGTCCTAACCGACTTGCCAAAACTATAGTTTCTTAACAAGAAATTTGTGTAGTTGTTGAAAAACGAGTTTTAATGACTCCAACCTAAGTGTATGTAAACTTCAGACTTCATGTCACGTTCGTTTAAGGACGGGTCAGACCAAGGCGCAGCGTGAAAGGCATACATGTTTATTTCACCGATAAACACACAAACAAAACAACAAACCAACGAAACGTGAAGTCCTAAAGCTAAACACAAAACAAGCCTCTAACACGGAACAAGATCCCACAACTAATGATTACCAATAGGCTGCCTAAGTATGATCCCCAATCAGAGACAACGAGCAACAGCTGTCTCTGATTGGGAATCACACCCAGCCAAACATAGACATACAACACCTAGAACGTAAACATAGAAATAACAACCTAGAACTCCACACCCTGACTCAACATACTAGAGTCCCATAAGTCAGGGCGTGACACTTCAACTGTATATGGGTATGGTATATGTTTTGACAGTTTGTTTGATAGAGGGTTGATTAATATTTTGTCTTTGTTTATGATACCATAATATGAAGATGTGATTTGTGTGATTTTACCGGCAGTCATTGTGCTTTTCACTTTGTATTTATGATTATTCAATACATTACATTGTTCTAACTTTCCCTTGCTGGGACAGACTTAAAACATCATAACTTACTGAATCGTTGATACATTATCTTTCACCAAGGGTCCTTGGAGAGCCAGTGGTGTTTGCTGAAGTGGAAAATTGATAAATACAGTATGTACTCTATGGATTCAGTGAATATTTTATATTTATTTTACCAGGTAAGTTGACTGAGAACACATTTTCATTTACACCAACAACCTGGGGAATAGTTACAGGGGAGAGGAGGGGGATAAATGAGCCAATTGGAAGCTGGGGACGATTAGGTGGCCATTATGGTATGAGGGCCAGATTGGGAATTTAGCCAGGACACCGGGGTTAACACCCCTACTCTTACAATAGGTGCCATGGAATATTTAGTGACCAAAGAGAGTCAGGACACCCGTTTAACTTCCCATCCAAAAGACAGCCCCCTACACAGGGCAATGTCCCCAATCATTGCCCTGGGGCATATATATATTGGGAGTAAATATTGAGGAAAAAGTCCCTCCTACTGGCCCTTCAACACCACTTCCAGCAGCATCTGGTCTCCCATCCAGGGACAGACCAGGACCAACCCTGCTTAGCTTCAGTTACAAGCCAGCAGTGGGATGCAGGGTGGTATGCTGCTGGCAACGTGATACTGTATTAAACTTTCCTTTGTTTTTGTATGACAGGTTTTCTCACAGGCCGGTCATGACCTCAGCAGAATTGGTAGTAATTCTGGGCTATAACAGAGCCATTCTTTACCGCCGTTACCATAGCAGTTAATACCATTAACTTTGTCCCGTCAGAATGAGATTGTGGAAATCCCCCCTGTTCAAAAGTCGACATGTGTTCTCTCTCTCACTTTCCAGTTTGATATTCACCACTAAATATGCTTTTGTCTTGTGTTTTCTGTTGATTGGTTTAGCATGACCGAATGTTGCAGCTGGGTGCTATTTTTTATGTCAAATGTAATACTCCGGCACCCTCGCCTTGCGAGGATAACAGCACTGAGCCTTGTTTTATCCTGTAGTTAACAACAAACAGACAGGAAAAACATTCTCTATATGTCTGAGGTTACTTAATTTATCCTTTCACCCCTATAATTATTGGAGTTTTCTACAAAAGAACATCATGAAATGTTTTTATTAACGACTTATACACCCTCTATAAATTCTTTATTATCATGGCTGAAGGACCATACTGGGCAATGTCACACACAGACAAGCATGCACAGTAGAGTAAATCACAGGCACTGCGATCAAGTAAACTGCACACACTTAGTTATTACCCTACAGTGAGGGAAAAAAGTATTTGATCCCCTGCTGATTTTGTACGTTTGCCCACTGACAAAGAAATGATCAGTCTGTAATTTTAATGGTAGGTGTATTTGAACAGTGAGAGACAGAATAACAACAAAAAAAATCCAGAAAAAAACGCATGTCAAAAATGTTATAAATTGATTTGCATTTTAATGAGGGAAATAAGTATTTGACCCCCTCTCAATCAGAAAGATTTCTGGCTCCCAGGTGTCTTTTATACAGGTAACGAGCTGAGATTAGGAGCACACTCTTAAAAGGAGTGCTCCTAATCTCAGCTTGTTACCTGTATAAAACACCTGCCCACAAAGCAATCAATCAATCAGATTCCAAACTCTCCACCATGGCCAAGACCAAAGAGCTCTCCAAGGATGTCAGGGACAAGATTGTAGACCTACACAAGGCTGGAATGGGCTACAAGACCATCGCCAAGCAGCTTGGTGAGAAGGTGACAACAGTTGGTGCGATTATTGGCAAATGGAAGAAACACAAAAGAACTGTCAATCTCCCTCGGCCTGGGGCTCCATGCAAGATCTCACCTCGTGGAGTTGCAATGATCATGAGAACGGTGAGGAATCAACCCAGAACTACACGGGACGATCTTGTCAATGATCTCAAGGCAGTTGGGACCATAGTCACCAAGAAAACAATTGGTAACACACTACGCCGTGAAGGACTGAAATCCTGCAGCACCCGCAAGGTCCCCCTGCTCAAGAAAGCACATATACATGCCCGTCTGAAGTTTGCCAATGAACATCTGTATGATTCAGAGGAGAACTGGGTTAAAGTGTTGTGGTCAGATGAGACCAAAATTGAGCTCTTTGGCATCAACTCAACCCGCCGTGTTTTGAGGAGGAGGAATGCTCCCTATGACCCCAAGAACACCATCCCCACCGTCAAACATGGAGGAGGAAGCATTATGCTTTGGGGGTGTTTTTCTGCTAAGGGGACAGGAAAACTTCACCGCATCAAAGGGATAATGGACAGGGCCATGTACCGTCAAATCTTGGGTGAGAACCTCCTTTCCTCAGCCAGGGCATTGAAAATGGGTCGTGGATTGCTATTCCAGCATGACAATGACCCAAAACACACGGCCAAGGCAACAAAGGAGTGGCTCAAGAAGAAGCACATTAAGGTCCTGGAGTGGCCTAGCCAATATGAAAATATGTGGAGGGAGCTGAAGGTTTGAGTTGCCAAACGTCAGCCTCGAAACCTTAATGACTTGGAGAAGATCTGCAAAGAGGAGTGGAACAAAATCCCTCCTGAGATGTGTGCAAACCTGGTGGTCAACTACAAGAAAGGTCTGACCTCTGTGATTGCCAACAAGGGTTTCGCCACCAAGTACTAAGTCATGTTTTGCAGAGGGGTCAAATACTTATTTCCCTCATTAAAATGCAAATCAATTTATAACATTTTGGACATGCGTTTTTGTGGATTTCTTTGTTGTTATTCTGTCTCTCACTGTTCAAATAACCTACCATTAAAATTATAGACTGATCATGTCTTTGTCAGTGGGCAAACGTACAAAATCAGCAGGGGATCAAATACTTTTTTCCCTCACTGTATGTGTTGGTGTACTGATGTTGAATTGGCTTATTATCTCTGTCAATTTCCTCTGTCTTTTTTCCGTCTTTATCTTTCTGTCTCCTCTACTCTATAACAACACCTGATATGCTTTTGTCTTGTGTTTCTGTTGATTGTGATTCCACATTTAATTTATTGCAATTTCGTATGCACCAGTATGTAGCCTAGACATACTGGCCTCTTTGGATTGACCTCAATAATAATGTTTTTCCCATTAGCCTGCTCTTTGCATGGCATTATGAGATCTCGCACCACTATGCGGGCCTACAAGTTTCACCTGTGACACCTGACATAACTGTCTCTCCCAGACAACCCTCATCCATCACAATAGCGATCCATGTCAAAACAATCTCAACCAATCAGCAGCGAGACAAACAAGTAACCCCCCAATATTTACTCCCAAACTCCTGTCCCTTGCTTATTCTCCTTCTCCATACTTTAATTGCAGTCTTGACATTCACATTTTCCCAAGGCCAAGTTTCTGGGTCTGCTATTCCGATTCTAATTGTAATAATAATTGTGGTTTGGGCTAATCTGTAGTCTCACTGTGCCACTGCTCCGGTGTTTGCAGGATTTCAGATAATGAAATAATTATGCCTAAACGCAGCAGTCCACTTTTCCTCAGCGCAGCAGCTGAAACCTCCTGCACCCCGGGACAGAGCATTATCGTCATTCATTGAGCATCTTTAAACCCTGTTTTCCACTTTCGTTGAAATGTAGATTATTGTTGACCCCTGGGGTGAGGGTTGGTGGACTGAAGAGAGAGAGGATGTTATAAACCACTAACACGTTCTGTATCATTGACATTGGAGGGGGGATGCCATCTATCTTTAGAGTGTGTGTATGTGTGTGTGTGTGTGTCAGTCGAGGATTGTGGGAGGAGCTATAGGAGGACGGGCTCATTATAATGTCTGGAATGGAATTAATGGAACGGAGTCAAACATGTGGTTTCCATATAGTTGATGTGTTTGATACCGTTCCATTTATTCCATTCCAGCCATTACAATGAGCCTGTCCTCCTATACCTCCTCCCACCAGCCTCCTCTGGTGTGTGTGTGCTTTTTGTACGTGTGTGCATGTAAGGCTTTATAACTGAAGGGTGTTGTCTCTGTGTTAATTACCTATGGAGGCCTCTGGCCAGATAACCGCACAATATAACATATAATAATATGCCATTTAGCAGACGCTTTTATCCAAAGCGACTTACAGTCATGTGTGCATACATTATTACGTATGGGTGGTCCTGGGGATCGAACCCACTACCCTGGCGTTACAAGCGCCATGCTCTACCAATTGAGCTACAGAGGACCACAACAGGGATGAGAGGCCAATCTCTCTGCATACTGGGCATACTGTACAGTCATGACCATAATTATTGCCACCCTTGATAAAGATGAGCAAAAAAGACTGTATAAAACAAATAATACAAACACTGAGCTACATTATATGCTAAAAAAAGTTGGAAAGTTATATTATTTTATACTAATACAATTGCTCAGAGAAAGCGTTTTGTTTAACAAGTTAAAAAAATGTCAAACGCATGCAATGTCACGCACGCATGCACACAGACAAGCATGCACAGCAGAGCAAGTCACAGGCACTGCGATCAAGCAAACTGCACACACCTTCTAGTTATTATCCCATGTGTTGGTGTACTGATGTTGAATTGGCATATTATCTGTCACTTTCCTCTGTCTTTTTTCCCTGTCTTTCTCTTTCTGTCTCCTCTCCTCTATAACAAGACCTGAGGGATATCAATGGAGTGAAGTCTATAAACACAACACCGACCGATGGCCATGGAAGCTCTGCTAGCATCTCTCGCCCAGGGACCATTAGCCTGCCCTTTGTATGTCTGCTACCTCTTGTTTTCTCTTTCAAGATCATCTCCAAAACAGGAGTCAGACAGTCAGAACGAGCTCATTGTATTGTAGCAATGTACAAAAACATTTGTTCGTATTAAAATGTGTAAATACATACTAATCCTAGTTTCTTACGTCTACCTACCTCTGCTTCCTCAAGTCACTTCTGTAATTGTATGTGAAACAAGAACATTATGTCACGACTTCCGCCGAGGCTGCCTCCCCTCCTTGTTCGGGCAGGTTTCGGCGTTCGCGTCACCGGCTTACTAGCTACTGCCGATCCATTTATCATCACTCCATTTGTCTTGTCTTCAATCACACACACCTGGTCCTTATTCCCTCATTAGTCATGGTATAAGTGTTCCCTCTGTTTCCTTGTCTGTGTGGGTGATTGTTTATTGTGGAGGTTTGTGAAGCTCGGTGGAGCTCGTGTATTGACAGGAGTATTTTGTGCCCTGGAGTGTGTTTGACGCATTTCTGCGTAAACCTGTATTTTTGCGGATTAAAGCCTGTTTTTCTGTGATTTACCCTCCTGCGCCTGACTTCTTCAACACCACCTCATCACACATGAAATGTTTTCACTCCTGAATGGTTAACAAAAAAGTTTAACTGGTGGGGCTGCTACAGTTTTTGGAATGGAAGATTTTGCATTGTCTTTCTAATCTAAAAGGTAGTCCAAGATAAGGACGTTGTCTCAAAATGAGGGATAGTGGAGAGAAGAAAACACACACACACATCCTGTCTCCTCACGTAGCCCCATATGCCTTGCTTTGTCTCAAATCAAATCAAATTGTATTGGTCACATACACGTGTTTAGCGGATGTTATTGCGGGTGTAGCGAAATGCTTGTGTTTCTAACAAGTAATATCTAACAATTTCACAACATATACCCAATACACACAAATATAAGTAAAGCAATGGAATGAAGAATATATAAATATATGGACGAGCAATGTCAGAGCGGCATAGACTAAGATACAGTAGAATATTATAGAATACAGTATATACATATGAGATGAGTAATGCAAGATATGTAAACATTATTAAAGTTACGTAAGAGTCACAATGGGAATCATTATTTATGCTAAACCACTTCAGGGTCACTGTGACCTGAACCTCCAGGAATCTAGCTGGAAATCGGAATTATTGAATCCATGGAAAAGACTGGGAGTAATGGGAATATGGGACACCACTTAGGATTCAAGGACACTCATGTGGGGTAATAGACAGACAGAGACTAACTGGAAATTAGTCTGGACAGGGCTACTGTAGCTACATGATTTGATCAGAGATGGACTATGTAAAAGGGATTTGGTTTGATTCTTCCAGCATTGGTCCCTGGCTTGCAGGGTGCTTGACGGATGTTGTACTGTTCTTGTTTATTGAATGAGGCTCCAGCAGTTAGAATTATGTACAAGAGTTAAATTATTTAAAGAAAGACCATTAGCAGAGCAAAAGGGACAAACGAGATTTAATATTTCCCCAGTCAAAATGAATGACTTAACACTCCTATTGTCTATTGAATAGTTGAAGAAGAACAGAACAAGCCATTTTTTTGTCTCCGGCTTCTTTCTGAAGAACTTGAATGTCCTCGTTTTTCTGAAGACATTCATTCAGCAATCTAATTAAAGTTTCAGAAGGAACAAAAAGCTGAGCCATGTCGATTGAGGGCCATTAATTGCTTTTGACACAACACACAGCAGATCATGGTAGATTAGATCTAAACGTGGACTTAAGGCCAATTTTAATTAGCAGGGTTTTGTAAGAGCGATTTGTAAGGCCAAGAGAGGTTTCTGTACTGTCTTTATATTCCTATTTTAGACTATTACAGCCACCAGTTTAAGGGAAGCCCTAGTGAGATAATGGCATAGAAACTTCTAATATTATCCTCAAGGTTTTATTGGAATATACAATATAATATAAAAATACTGTAAAACTTTCACAAAATGTACTCTCTAGATACGTGGCGAAGAAGATGAAGGAGCAGGAGATGGAAGGAAAAGGATCTAACACTAGGTTATACTTTACATAATACAGCTCATTATATTATCATCAAGCACTGTTGTGTAAAGCCTAAAGTCAGCTGTAACCTGGGCAGAGGGACGGACAGTTCGGCTTGGGTATTGATTGGTTCCTATTATTTTCAACTGTTTTTCAAAAGTAAACTTCAGTAGCTAACTTACACCTGTACCCTGTTGAATGTGATATGAAATAGAATGCTTCTGATATTACATTCTTAGACAGATGTTGTATGTGTGTTTTTTTTAGGAGGGAGACCTTGGTCATTCAAAATGGCCCCCGGCTTGTGCCGGCTGAGCCACATATAGTGTGGTTGTCTGTGGTGAACCTGATTGGTCAACCTCAGTGAGGTCAGAGAGGCTACAATAGGAAGTAGGAAGCCACAGCGCTCACTACCACCACTCTGAAATGAAAGGATTTGGGATTTGGAAGGTGTACATCTTGAATCCCTGAGGTGTTCTAAAATCCCCTAAGGAATGGGACCATGGGTCTTTTTATCTCAGACTTTGTATGGTCTGTCTCCCTCTTTCTCTCTCACCCTTCCTTCTCTCGCTACATGAAAGCATGAGGTGAAAATGAAATGAAACATGGCCCCTAAAAAAATGCTATTATGAAACTCTGAAAATAATGTGTACATGTATGTACTCGGCCAAGATTATGTTTACACATATTGTACTGATAATGACCTATTAAGCAGTAGGCATTTAAGGCTGCAGGTATGGGTGTGGTTGGAGGTGTGTCCAACCCAAAGGTGCCATCTTGAATTAGGCTGCAGGCCCATTGTTTGAGAGTGTCTAGCAGGGTCGTTCCACGAAAAGGGGGGCTATTGCATCCCTTTGATATTTTAAGTAGAAATTGTTCACCAATATAACATTTTAAAAGGATGTTATATTAAATGAAGTGCCCTTTAAAGCGATTCTCTGGTACTTTTGTATACTTTTTAGCCAGTAGTTCTGAAAGTAGCACTTATGAGCCAAAAGTGGTCCCCGAAAATTCGTACTACGTCACATACTGTATGTGCAGATACTGTATGTGCACAACGTCATTGCTCTCAATCTCAGCCGTGTACACTGAGATTTATGAATAAAGGCTCGCTAAAGTGCCAAAATTCTGTATTTTGACATGTCTCTCCGTCAACCCTGTGTCACTTCTAGGAAGATTTCAACCCACTTGATCCCCAAAATTCTCAATGTCACCATAATTGTAAAGCCTTGGATATTTTGTTGCTTTGACAAAGTAATTTCTGAAGATTATTATTTATTTCATGTGATTAGTGATTCATTTACGTCTGTCCCTCATTTTAAGGTCAACCCTGTTATGTGAACTGATCTCTCATTTTAATATGGTGACATTTTCAAAATAAACATTGAACATCTAATAATATACACTACCAGTCAAAAGTTTGGACACAACTACTCATTCAAGGGTTTTTCTTTATTTTTACAATGTTTTACATTGTAGAATAATAGTGAAGACATCATAACTATGAAAAAACACATATGGAATCATGTAGTAAGCAAAAAAGTGTTAAACAAATGCCTTGATGACAGCTTTGCACATTCTTGGCATTCTATCAACCAGCTTCATGAGATAGTCACCTGGAATGCATTTCAATTAACAGGTGTGCCTTCTTAAAAGTTAATTTGTGGACTTTCTCTCCTTCTTAATGTGTTTGAGCCAATCAGTTGTGTTGTGACAAGGTAGGTTTCGTATACAGAAGAAAGTCCATGTTATGGCAAGAACAGCTCAAATAAGAAAAGAGAAACAACAGTCCATCATTACTTTAAGACATGAAGGTCAGTCAATCCGGAAAATTTCAAGAACTTTGAACGTTTCTTCCGTGTTCACCCATGACTGCGTGGCCACGCACGCCTCCAACTCAATCATCAAGTTTGCAGACGACACAATGACGAGACAGCCTACAGGGAGGAAGTGAGGGCTCTGGGAGTGTGGTGCCAGGAAAATAACCTCTCACTCAACGTCAACAAAACAAAGGAGATGATCGTGGACTTCAGGAAACAGCAGAGGGTGCACCCTCCTATCCACTTCAAAGGGACAGCAGTGGAGAAGGTGGAAAGCTTCAAGTTCGTTGGCGTACACAAACTAAAATGGTCCACCCACACAGACAGTGTGGTGAAGAAGGCGCAACAGAGCGTCTTCAACCTCAGGAGGATGAAGAAATTTGGCTTGGCACCTAAAACCCTCACAAACTTTTCCAGATGCACAATTGAGAGTATCCTGTCGGGCAATATCACCGCCTGGTACGGCAACTGCACCTCCCGCAACCGCAGGGCTCTCCAGAGCGTGGTGCGGTCTGCCCAACGCATTACCGGGGGCAAACTACCTGCCCTCCAGGACACCTACAGCACCCGATGTCACAGGAAGGCCAAAAAGATCATCAAGGACATCAACCACCCGAGCCACTGCCTGTTCACCCCGCTATCATCCAGAAGGCGAGGTCAGTACAGGTGCATCAAAGCTGGGGAAAAAAACAGCTTCTATCTCAAGGCCATCAGACTGTTAAATAGCCATCACTAGCACATTAGAGGCTGCTGCTGCCTATAGAAATCACTGGCCACTTTAAGAAATGGAACACTAGTCACTTTCATATGTGGGGAGAACAAGTATCTGATACACTGCCGATTTTGCAGGTTTTCCTACTTACAAAGCATGTAGAGGTCTGTAATTTTTATTATAGGTACACTTCAACTGTGAGAGACGGAATCTAAAGCAAAAATCCAGAAAATCACATTGTATGATTTTTAAGTAATTAATTTGCATTTTATTGTATGACATAAGTATTTGATCACCTACCAACCAGTAAGAATTCCGGCTCTCACAGACCTGTTAGTTTTTCTTTAAGAGGCCCTCCTGTTCTCCACTCATTACCTGTATTAACTGCACCTGTTTGAACTCGTTACCTGTAAAAAAGACACCTGTCCACACACTCAATCAAACAGACTCCAACCTCTCCACAATGGCCAAGACCAGAGCGCTGTGTATGGACATCAGGGATAAAATTGTAGATCTGCACAAGGCTGGGATGGGCTTCAGGACAATAGGCAAGTAGCTTGGTGAGAAGGCAACAACTGTTGGCGCAATTATTAGAAAATTGAAGAAGTTCAAGATGACGGTCAATCACCCTCGGTCTGGGGCTCCATGCAAGATCTCACCTCGTGGGGCATCAATAATCATGAGGAAGGTGAGGGATCAGCCCAGAACTACACGGCAAGACCTGGTCAATGACCTGAAGAGAGCTGGGACCACAGTCTCAAAGAAAACCATCAGTAACACACTACGCCGTCATGGATTAAAATCCTGCAGTGCACGCAAGGTCCCCCTGCTCAAGCCAGCGCATGTCCAGGCCCGTCTGAAGTTTGCCAATGACCATCTGTATGATCCAGAGGAGGAATGGGAGAAGGTCATGTGGTCTGATGAGACAAAAATAGAGCTTTTTGGTCTAAACTCCACTCGCCGTGTTTGGAGGAAGAAGAAGGATGAGTACAACCCCAAGAACACCATCCCAACCGTAAAGCATGGAGGTTAAAACATCATTCTTTGGGGATGCTTTTCTGCAAAGGGGACAGGACGACTGCACTGTATTGAGGGGAGGATGGATGGAGCAATGTATCGCGAGATCTTGGCCAACAACCTCCTTCCCTCAGTAAGAGCATTGAAGATGGGTCGTGGCTGGGTCTTCCAGCATGACAACTACCCGAAACACACAACCAGGGCAACTAAGGAGTGGCTCCGTAAGAAGCATCTCAAGGTCCTGGAGTGGCCTAGCCAGTCTCCAGACCTGAACCCAATAGAAAATCTTTGGAGGGAGCTGAAAGTCCGTATTGCCCAGCGACAGCCCCGAAACTTGAAGGATCTGGAGAA
Organism: Coregonus clupeaformis; assembly: GCF_020615455.1. Classification (NCBI taxonomy): domain Eukaryota; kingdom Metazoa; phylum Chordata; class Actinopteri; order Salmoniformes; family Salmonidae; genus Coregonus; species Coregonus clupeaformis. The sequence continues at coordinate 1,868,462 of NC_059225.1, read as the reverse complement.
GGTCTGAATGGAGGAGTGGGCCAAAATCCCTGCTGCAGTGTGTGCAAACCTGGTCAAGACCTACAGGAAATGTATGATCTCTGTAATTGCAAACAAAGGTTTCTGTACCAAATATTAAGTTCTGCTTTTCTGATGTATCAAATACTTATGTCATGCAATAAAATGCAAATTAATTACTTAAAAATCATACAATGTGATTTTCTGGATTTTTGTTTTAGATTCTGTCTCTCACAGTTGAAGTGTACCTATGATAAAAATTACAGACCTCTACATGCTTTGTAAGTAGGAAAACCTGCAAAATCGGCAGTGTATCAAATACTTGTTCACCCACTGTATATACTGTATTCTATAATATTCTACTGTATCTTAGTCCATGCCGCTCTGTCATTGCTCGTCCATATATGTATATATTCTTAATTCCATACCTTACTTAGATTTGTGTGTATTGGGTATATGTTGTGAAATTGTTAGATATTACTTGTTAGATATTACTGCACTGTCAGAGCTAGAAGCACAAGCATTTCTCTACACCCACAATAACATCTGCTAAACACATGTATGTGACAAATGACATTTGATTTTATTTTATTTGAAGTGCAGTCGCAACAACCATCAAGCGTTATGATGAAACTGGCTCTCATGAGGACCGCCACAGGAATGGAAGACCCAGAGTTACCTCTGCTGCAGAGGATAAGTTCATTAGAGTTACCAGCCTCAGAAATTGCAGCCCAAATAAATGCTTCAAGTAACAGACACATGTCAGCATCAACTGTTCAGAGGAGACTGTGTGAATCAGGCCTTCATGGTCGAATTGCTGCAAGGAAACCACTACTAAAGGACACCAATAATAAGAAGAGACTTGCTTGGGCCAAGAAACACGAGCAATGAACATTAGACCGGTGGAAATGTGTCCTTTGGTCTTGAGTCCAAATTTGAGATTTTTGGTTCCAACTGCCGTGTCATTGTGAGACGCGGTGTGGGTAAACGGACGATCTCCGCATGTGTATTTCCCACCGTAAAGCATGGAGGAGGAGGTGTTATGGTGTGGGGGTGCTTTGCTGGTGACACTGTCTATAATTTATTTAGAATTCAAGGCATATTTAACCAGCATGGCTACCACAGCATTCTGCAGTGATACGCCATCCCATCTGGTTTGGGCTTAGTGGGACTATAATTTGTTTTTCAACAGGACAATGACCCAACACACCTCCAGGCTGTGTAAGTGCTATTTTACCAGGAAGGAGAGTGATGGAGTGCTGCATCAGATTGCTTGGCCTCCACCCAATTGAGATGGTTTGGGATGAGTCGGACCGCAGAGTGAAGGAAAAGCAGCCAACAAGTGCTCAGCATATGTGGGAACTCCTTCAAGATCGTTGGAAAAGCATTCCAGGTGAAGCTGGTTGAGAGAATTCCAACAGTGTGCAAAGCTGTCATCAAGACAAAGGGTGGCTATTTGAAGATTCTGAAATATAAAATATATTTTGATTTGTTTAAAACTTTTTTGGTTACTACATGATTCCATATGTGCTATTTCATAGTTTTGATGTCTTCACTATTAGCCTCCTGAGGTTGAAGACGCTCTGTTGCGCCTTCTTCACCACACTGTCTGTGTGGGTGGACCATTTCAGTTTGTGTACGCCAACGAACTTGAAGCTTTCCACCTTCTCCACTGCTGTCCCTTCGATGTGGATAGGGGGGTGCACCCTCTGCTGTTTCCTGAAGTCCACGATCATCTCCTTTGTTTTGTTGACGTTGAGTGAGAGGTTATTACCCTGGCACCACTCCACCAGAGCCCTCACTTCCTCCCTGTAGGCTGTCTCGTCATTGTGTTGTCTGCAAACTTGATGATTGAGTTGGAGGCGTGCGTGGCCACGCAGTCATGGGTGAACACGGAAGAAACGTTCAAAGTTCTTGAAATTTTCCGGATTGACTGACCTTCATGTCTTAAAGTAATGATGGACTGTTGTTTCTCTTTTCTTATTTGAGCTGTTCTTGCCATAATATGGACTTGGTCTTTTACCAAATAGGGCTTTCTTCTGTATACGAAACCTACCTTGTCACAACACAACTGATTGGCTCAAACACATTAAGAAGGAAAGAAAGTCCACAAATTAACTTTTAAGAAGGCACACCTGTTAATTGAAATGCATTCCAGGTGACTATCTCATGAAGCTGGTTGATAGAATGCCAAGAATGTGCAAAGCTGTCATCAAGGCAAAGGGTGGCTATTTGAAGAATCTCAAATATAAAATATATTTTGATTTGTTTAACACTTTTTTGCTTACTACATGATTCCATATGTGTTATTTCATAGTTTTGATGTCTTCACTATTATTCTAGAATGTAGAAAATAGTAAAAATAAAGAAAAACCCTTGAATGAGTAGGTGTGTCCAAACTTTTGACTTGTACTGTATGTATGTACTGTATCCAAATAATCATACTAGTCAAATCATAGTGTAAAAACAGGTGAGCTGGTTCTACTCTTTTTGGCCATTTTCTGGTGTTTTGGGGTGGGAAACTAAGTGGGTCAAGCATAACACCTCAACCCTGTTACCCATAAATAGACAGGCTAGAAATGTTTTAGCAATTAATGTTTTTTAGGAAGCTTGCATTCAAATGCCTCTCCCTGTTGCACACAACAAGCTTCCATTCCCTCTGTCATGAGGGGACATTCTTTTGCACTTTAGGCACTTACTATAGTAATTGTTTTATTTAACCTCTTGAGATGTGAAAATGAGTTTATTATGAAGTGGAACATGCCCACTGGGCACGCAATGGTTGAATAGATGTGGAATCGATGTTGAATATACATATGTGCCCAGTGGGTGTGCTCTTTATGACAGAATTTAAAAAGTTGGTGAAATCAAACCTTTTCTTGACCAAGTTAGACTTCTCAAAAGGTACCGAATTGGTGGAACAACCCAGCATTATTTGCTACGAAAAGGGAATTTCCTAATTATTTTGGTGGAAAAGAAATTGAATAGTTAATGAGCGGCTGAATTCACAGTTTCCGCATGTTTTTCTGATGCTCATTAAGAAAAAAAAGATTTGCGTCTTGGGGGTATGGTTCGATGTGGGTGTGTTATGTTGGCTAAATCGTAACCTGCCAGTTATTTTTGTTTGTCCTTCATGAGTCACGGTAGCAACATTTCGCCCTCAATATAGTCTGAAATAATATATTAAGATAAATCAAGAAATCTGTAATTAATGTTGACGTTTTTGCTGAGGAGGTCCTACGGCGTCTGCATGCTTCCCAGCCAAAACAGTTTGGAAGAGTTTGTGCAGCTCTGCTGTTGGGACAGCTTTATGTAGGCCCTAACAGTTTGTGGGCACCGTTTGTCACCGTTATAGTGCCATTAATGTATTGTTTAGTGTTGTGTTGTGTAGTGTATTGGCTATGTTTTAGAACATACTTAATGACAAAAATTATGCTATTTACTCATTATAGTCAATGTTTACACGAGAATCATTGTTTCTGACTAATATTCATGCAAGATAAGTGTTTTCAACCAGATACGTTTTATTTTATTTTTAGCTGCCCTTTTAAGAGCACTCCATTTCCATCAGGGATGTAGACAGAAATTCATTGGTGGGTGGGCATGCAGAAATTTGGATTGGCCAATGGGGGAGGGGGGGCTGAGGACTATTAAAAATATATATACTGTATATATATATAATTATTTTGATTCTTGCAGGGCCTGGCTCCCCAGTGGGTGGGCCTGTGTCCACCCACGCCCACCCATGCCTACGCCCCTGATTTCCATTACAGTTTTTATTCCCCATTGCATTACAAATATTTATGTAGACTTGGACTTGGTTTTCCTTTCAAATACCTTTTCATTTACATTGTGGGTTTGCTCTTTGTACTGTGCAGGCAAGTCAAGGGACAGACTGCAGGCTTATGGAGACAGATACTCTACTTGAGCTTACATGTTCCCGCACTCTCAGATGGCAGATCTGTGTGAAAGGCAACCAGCATTTCATAAATAGTTGAACACAGCCCATCCTATGTGGATACCTTTATGGAAAAACCAAATAAATGTACATGTTAAATGTTATTTCACATGTGAAATCATGTGGTTTTGGAACACTTTACATGTGATATAATATCACATGAAGTTTCACATGTGGATATTTTTCTCATGGGATTTCACAGGTGATGCCCTACAAACAAAAATGTGTCTTTAGGATGTCCTCGGAATGTTATGCAGTCGCAGTGTTCAACTTACATATTCTACATACATGAGTACATTGTTACATATTCGACATACAGTGCACTCAGAAAGTATTTGGACCCCTTGACTTTTTCCACATCCACATTTTGTTACATTACAACCTTATTCTAAAATGGATGAAATGTATTTATTCTCCTCATCAATCTACACACAATACCCCATAATGACAAAGCAATATTATTACAAATAAAAAACGGAAATATCACATTTACTCAGTATTTTGTTGAATCACCTTTGGCAGCGATTACAGCCTCGGGTATTCTTGGGTATGACGCTACAAGCTTGGCACACCTGTATTTGGGGAGTTTCTCCCATTCTTCTCTGCAGATCCTCTCAAGCTCTGTTAGGTTGGATGGGGAGTTCTGGCTGGGCCAACTCAAGGACATTCAGAGACTTGTCCCGAAGCCACTCCTGTGTTGTCTTGGCTGTGTGCTTATGGTCGTTGTCCTGTTGGAAGGTGAACCTTCACCCCAGTCTGAGGTCCTGAGCGCTCTGGAGCAGGTTTTCATCAAGGATCTCTCTGTACTTCTCTCTTTTCATCTTTCCCTCGATCCTGACTAGTCTCCCAGTCCCTGCCGCTGAAAAACATCCCACAGCATGTGATGCTGCCACCACCATGCTTCACCGTAGGGATGGTGCCTAGTTTCCTCCAGACGTGACGCTTGGCATTCAGGCCAAATATTTCAATCTTGGTTTCATCAGACCAGAGAATCTTGTTTCTCATGGTCTGAGAGTCCTTTAGGTGCCTTTTGGCAAACTCCAAGCGGGCTGTCATGTGCCTTTTACTGAGAAGTGGCTTCCATCTGGCCACTCTACCACAAAGGCCTAATTGGTGGAGTGCTGCAGAGATGGTAGTCCTTCTGGAAAGTTCACCCATCTCCACAGAGGAACTCTGGAGCTCTGTCAGAGTGACCATCGGGTTCTTGGTCACCTCCCTGACTAAGGCCCTTCCCCCCCGATTGCTCAGTTTGGTCGGGCGGCCAGCTCTAGGATGAGTCTTGGTGTTTCCAAACTTCTTCTATTTAAGAATGATAGAGGCCACCTTCAATGCTACACAAATGTTTTGGTACCCTTCCCAGATCTGTGCCTCGACACGATGCTGTTTCGGAGCTCTACAGACAACTCCTTCGACCTCATGGCTTGGTTTTTGCTCTGACATGCACTGTCAACTGTGGGACTTATATAGACAGGTGTGTGCCTTTCCAAATCATGTCCAATCAATTGAATTTACTGCAGGGGAACTCCAATCAAGTTGTAGAAACATCTGAAGGATTATCAATGGAAACAGGGTGCACCTGAGCTCAATTTCGAGTCTCATAGCAAAGGGTCTGAATACTTATGTATAAAAAGTTTAATTTTTCTTTCTTTTTAAAATTATACATTTGCAAAAAAAAGAAAAACTGTTGCTTTGTCATTATGGGTATTGTGTGTAGATTGATGAGGACATTTTTTTTATTTAATCCATTTTAGAGTAAGGCTGTAACGTAACAAAATGTGGAAAAAGGGAAGGTGTCTGAATACTTTCCGAATGCACTGTACATGAGTACATTGTGTTATTTTATTTATACAGTAATTATTATTCAATATGTCCTCACCAGGGATTTCTAAGTGCAGAGATGTATTATAGGTAATACATCTGTTGTAGACTTCCAAAAATGCTACACACTTTGTAGCGCAGCAGAAAGATCAGTACTCCAAATCCCGAGGTTGTGAGTTCAAATCCCAGGTGGGGTCAAATTAAAAAGTCAGTACTAAGTGATCAGGTCAAATGTAATCATATTGTTTAAAGATGTTTACACTAGCTGAACAGTGTACCACCTACCTTAAAAGCCCCATAGCATTTCCTTCAAGTTCTCATAGTCTCACGTCAGAATTAGACATTCATCCATGTTTCTCAAACATCACATTTCGAAGTTGTTCCAAACGTCAAGTTTCAAAGTGTTTAATGCTACTTCCCTTCCAAAAAAACACTTGTGAAATGTGCAGTTTCACATGTTGAGCTGAAACTTTCACATGTAAAAACAAAAGACACACGTGTGAGGTCAGTTGTTCACATGTTAACGCCACCTTTTCACATGTGAGGAGAATATCATGTTTTCACCTCATGTGAATTGGAGATTCACATGTGAAAGTCGAATTTGCATTTTCACATGTGAAAAACTTTTAAATGTTGTCACGTGTAGTTTCATGTTGAAATTTTGCATCCCCATGTTGTCAGATTTATTTCACATGAGATCTTGTTTTCACATGTGCTCAATGTTTTCACATCTGTAGTTTCATGTTATCACATGTTGCTTTTACATGTTGTCACATGTTATCATATTTACTTCACATGTGATCACGTTAAATGAATGTGTGAAATCTCTCATACAATAAATATTCACAAGACTATCCATGTACTGTAATGTTCATACTTTCCGGTGGATAAAAAAAGATATATCTAGACCCACACACCCCCCCAGTTTGAGATGCCGGGGTGATGTTAGTTTGGCTCAGTGGTGGTTGTGACATGATGGCTGAGGGCTGACCTGGTTTAGAGTCCAGCATCATGAATCATACATACAGGCCTGGGGACAGAGAGATGGAGCAAGAAACTCTCCTGTCTGTCCGTCTGACCATAGAGCACTTAACTGCTCTGTTGGATCACCGTGCAGTCATCTTCCACTGAGCTGAGCCCTCTCTCTTACACACAGTTACACACACCTTGGACCTGTCTATGTTGAGTGCTCTCTCTCTCTCTCTCTCTCTCTCTCTCTCTCTCTCTCTCTCTCTCTCTCTCTCTCTCTCTCTCTCTCTCTCTCTCTCTCTCTCTGTGTCTGTCTGTCTGTCTCTCTCTCTGTCTGTCTGTCTGTCTGTCTGTCTGTCTGTCTGTCTGTCTGTCTGTCTGTCTGTCTGTCTGTCTGCCTGCCTGCCTGCCTGTCTGTCTGTCTGTCTGTCTGTCTGTCTGTCTGTCTCTCTCTCTCTCTCTCTCTCTCAGGGAGAACAGGGAGAACAGGTACAAGAAGTGATGGTTCAAACAGATGGTGGAGGAAAAACATAACTTAGAGGAACAGACCAACCTTAATCTCAGCTCTCCATTCAGCAAACCATTTAGCAAACACCTTGGAATGATAGCTCATGTGAAAAGGTACATGTACATGTTTTGAGCCTCTCATCTGTTGTGTACCTCTACTTTAACAAAGTGTCTCCATGTCAGAAGAACAAATATAATACAGAATTTTCTAGTCACATGGGGCTGGTAAGTGGTTCCTTCCAAGGTGCACCACGGAGCAAGAGTGAGAGTGTAGAGTGACACAAACAGCATTTGATTTCATTTTAGCTGCCGGTGGTTGTCAGGACTCGCAGGAGATACAATATGTTTGTAAATTAATTTGATCAAGCTATGTAGCCTATTCCTTCTTGATGAATAAATAAAACGTAAAATGTTTTGTTTCTCTGTGATACTAGCCACCTAGAAATGTTATGAAGTTGGCTTTAGGTAGCCAGCTAGATAGGTTCCTAATCTCCCAACCTCATAACTAGCTACCAAGCCATTTCAGGCTATCAATCAAGTTAGAGTAGTTTGTCTAAATATCTTAGCCGGCATGCCTGCTGGCAAGGTTGCTAGACTTTGGAAAAGCAAGCAATTAGTAAATGTACTGAATAAGACTCACATTCCTTTCAATCATTTACCCAGATTTTTTGCAGAGATGCAGAGAAGTATATTTAGTTTATTTAAAAAAAGAAACACACCAGTCAGGAAGATACAGACAGCTCAAGGGGTATGCTTAGATAAGAAGAAAAATACTTGGTTTCAATGTAATCTAGCACCTTATGATAATATCATGATATTTGTGTATAAATTATGCTGCCATGATGATATGTGCCTGTATTGATGATGTGTGTTATGATCCCATGTACTGTGTTGTAATTTGGATGTAATAGCCTATGCATGTTAGTGCAGTATATTGACATGTGTGATTTACAACAGTCAGCGTGACACCATCATTAAAATGACAATTGAAGAGGTAAAGAGGTATGCTTAGATAACCTATGCAGAATTATTTTTTTTTTTACATAGAATTAGGCATAATGATTATAGCTCTAGATTGCAGGAAAAAACACTTTTAGCTGTTTGAAAAATGCAAAATTATTTTGGTGTCCCAAAAGGCACCCTAGTGCACTATAAAGGGAATAGGGTGCCATTTGGGATGGAATTTGGTGCAGCAGACTGCCACGAGGACCCAACTCAGTAGGACTAGAGCCAGGGACACACTCTCCAGACTGTCCCCAGGACAGGACAAAATAAGATTTGTGAGTAAAAAGCTGAGACAGTTTTTCCCTGAGAACTAATGTAGACTTTGGTTTCCTATTGTAAAAATGATGGATCACTCATTCACCGAGTATGAAACTTGCTGTGCTCAGTGTAAAACGTTCAGCAAAAAAAAGTTGCTAGACACCACACACTAAACTAAACATGATGGTCTGTTAGAGCTACACTGTCCAATTGTAGATCTAGGGAGCCGAACTTCAACAGTGTAAGTGGATATGAGGCTAACATTGTTACCAATAGGCTCCCCAACACAAAAATAACTAGGCTAGACACAACACAAATAAATGGAAAGTAAATATATCAGACTGCCGACTAACGAGTAGCCAGTATTTTTTTTAATGAATTCGTTACATTTCCTAAACCTGTGTTTCCACAAGGAACCCATGAGAAAATAAATGAGCAGACGAGAAAAAGAAAAGGAAAAATGTCTGAGGCTATGTTTGCTTAAAAAATGTGTTGCTGAGGTATTCAGAATGGTGCAAAAGATCACATGTGGGGCTGTAGACTAGCTAGCCTGTGTCCCACTCATCTTCTTTTGAGAACCATAGAAAAAAACTTCACAGTTTCTGAACGCAGAAAGAATTCACAGGACTAACAGCTGCATTCATTCAATATATGGATTTTTGGAAATGGGCTATTTGACTTCTGTACGTTGTCAAAAAGTCAATGTTGACAGAGTGGTTGGGTTACTTTCTTATATTTCTATGGAGATTACAGAACCACAGAACTTCAGATATAGAATTGCCCTTAGGGGTGTGTTGTACAGTATAAATATTTATCTCAACAATAGGCCTGTCTGTATGTGCACCTATAAAAAAGGTAGTGGTCAATAGCCCCCCCAAAAAAATTATAATAAAAAGGTTTGGGACTTTATTCAAGAGGTCTGTAAAATAGATATTTCTGTTGGCAGTGAAAAACATAACTACTGTACATGGCAAAGTGGTATCCTGTCATGATCAGTGGCAGCTGAAACATCTGCTGCAGTGATCACTGACCTCATCCACCCCTGCCAGCTTTCAGGGAATGTCTCTCCTCTCCTCTCCCACTCAGTCTTTTTCTCTTCATTCTCTCCCAGCCTTTCATTTTCTCTTCCTCCTCTCTCATTCTCATGACTGAGACCAGAAATATAATTTCCCTTGGTCTCGTCTTCAAAGACTAAAGCAGGGATGGGAAAACACATAAATGGAAATCCCATCTACTGTTCTTTTTCTCATGGAGAGAGGGAGCGTGAGAGACAGGGAGGGAGAGGGAGAGAGGGCAAGAGAGGAGAGAGAGAGCAGGTGAGAGGATGGATGGATAAGATCGATATCACCACATCATTTAGCCTGGCTGACCGCACATGTCTTTAGACTGGAGATCCCCATGATAACTGTAACAAAACAGGTGAATCCACGCATTAGGGTCTGATGATCATCCAACCACGTCCCACCTCTCAGACAAAGGAGATAACGTATCATATTCAGCAGAAACTATTGTTACCTTTAGCCTTATAAGTCCATGCTTGAATTCTCACTGACTCTGTCCCAAATGGCACCTTATTTCCTAAGTAGTGCACTACTTTTGACCAGGGCCCACAACTATTGTTCAGTTGTAAGCCGGAGTCAGTGGTGTGAGTTAGTGGTGTGAGTCAGTGGTTTGAATGCTCAATTGGTTCAGAAGACAACTGTGGTATTTCTATTTCTCTCAGACACACATAAGTACAATGGTAACAGTGTATTCCTCTGAAAGGTAGGCAATGAAATACATAAATCAGATATAACTCTTTCTCACCCAAAAGTTTGGCCCTTCAAAATGAGAGCAGTTAATAGTCTCTGAAAAAAAGTATAGTATCTGGTGTTGGCTCTGACTCTGGCTGAGAGCTCTCTTGAAAGATGAAATGAGAAGTGTTTGGGGACAAAGTTGAGTCTCCTGCGAATGAACAAAGAATGGGAAAGTTTTCAGGCCAGATACTTAATCTAAATGACGACAGTTATTGATTGCAAGTCTATTTCTGCAAATAGGAAAACACAAACAATTTCAAAACATTTCAAATTTCAAAGAATAGTATTTTTCCTCACTCTTGACATATACTTTAACATTGAACTAGTTTCAGTCCCCACTGACCGTGTCCTTCCAGTAGCTGTATTGTGAAAGAGAGGAGAGAGGAGAGGAAGAGAGGGAGAGCGAGGAGGGACTGTGGAAGGGCAGGCAGCCGGGGCACAAAGCACAGCATGCTGGGTAGTGGAATGGTAGTGGAATCAATGGAGTGATAAATGGAGCTAATTTCACCTGGATGCTACAATCATTACCTTAGCTTTGTATCTCTGAATGCACAGAGCAGTGTAGTGTAGGGCCAGTCTCGAACCAATAACTACCTCCAATCATCACATTAGCTTGGGTTCTGGTCTCTGTCTCCTCCTGTACGGCCCTATGAAACCTAGAGGAGATCATCTCTCCTCTACTAATGAGATTTAACATGGATGTATAGTGCATTGTACTGTATGACCAGTCGTATAGCCAACCTGGGAGTGTAGGGCTAGTCTCACACTATGCATCTGTCCTCTCCTGTCCTCTCTCACTCTTTCCTTTTCAATCTCTTCTTTCTTATTATTTTCCCACTGGCAGTGGTTGAATCCACGTTGTTTCTACATCATTTCAATAAAATTACGTTGAACCAACGTGGAACAGATGTTGAATTGAAGATGAAGATGGAGCTGCAGTGGATAGCTGTCATTTAACGGGCTCCAGACCGATTTTGTGTTTCTTTTAAAAGCTTTTTTTAACATAATCTTTCCGCCATAATTTCCTATGACCGAAAACAGCTTCTGGACATCAGAACAGCGATGACTAACCTCGATTTGAATGAAGATTTCTACTTCAACGAGTTGGCGCCTGCGGACGTACTGCTCATTCCAGACCAGGCCCTTTTTAGTATTTTTTTGTAGCTGTCTATTTACCACCACAAACCGATGCTGGCACTAAGACCGCACTCAACGAGCTGTATAGGGCCATAAGCAAACAAGAAAATGCACATCCAGAGGCAGCGCTCCTAGTGGCCGATGATTTTAATGCAGGGAAACTTAAATCTGTCTTACCTCATTTTTACCAGCATGTCACATGTGAAACTAGAGACAATAAAACTCTAGATCACCTTTACTCAATACACAGAAAGACATACAAAGCTCTCCCTCACCCTCCATTTGGCAAATCTGATTTCTGCTTACAAGCAAAAACAAACAGGAAATACCAGTGACGCGCTCAATACAGAAGTGGTCCGATGACAGGACTAATATACATACTAATATACATACATACTTGTTGTGTGTATGTACTGTGCATGTACTGACATGTATGTGTACAGTAACTGATAGATGTACACATACACACACTACATGTTAATGTTTTTAAATGTATGTAATGTCTTTTTCGTTATGTGTCGGACCCCCGTAAGACTAGCTGTCGCCATTGGTGTCGGCTAATGGGGATCCTAATAAATAAAATAAAATAAAATCATACTACTCTGGCTTGGACACTCATCAGATGTGGCACGGCTTTCAAACTATCATGGATTACAAAGGAAAACCCATCCGCGAGCTGCCCAGTGACACGAGCCTACCAGACGAGCTAAATTCCTTCTATGCTCTCTCCGAGGCAAGCAACACTGAAACATGCACGAGAACACCAGATGTTCAGGAAGACTGTGTGATCTCACTCTCCGTAACCGATGTGAGACCTTTAAACAGGTTAATAGTCACAAGGCCGTAGGGACAGACGGATTACCAGGACGCATACTCGGAGCATGCGCAGACCTGCTGGCAAGTGTCTTCACTGACATTTCCAACCTCTCCCTGACCCAGTCTGTAAAACCTATGTTTCAAGCAGACCACCATAGTCCCTGTGCCCAAGAACGCCAAGGTAACCTGTCTAAATGACTATCGCCCCATAGCACTCACATCTGAAGACATTCAATGTTTTGAAAGGCTGGTCATGGCTCACAGCAACAACATCATCCCAGACACCCTGGACCCACTCCAATTCGCATACTGCTCCAACAGATCCACAGATGATGCAATCTCTATTGCACTCCACACTGCCCTCTCCCACTCGGACAAGAGGAACACCTATGTGAGAATGCTCTTCATTGAGTATAGCTCAGCGTTCAACACCATAGTGCCCTCCAAGTGCATCACTAAGCTAAGGACCCTGGGACTGAACACCTCCCTCTGCAACTCGATCCTGGACTTCCTGACGGGAAGCCCCTGGTGGTGAGGCTAAGCAACAAGACATCCGCCACTCTAACCCTCAACATGGGGGCCCCTCAGGGTTGCATGCATAGTCCCCTCCTGTACGCCCTGTTCACACACAACTGCGTGGCCGCGCATGACTCCAACACCATCATTAAGTTTGCTGACGACACAACGGTGGTTGGCCTGATCACCGACGACGATGAGACAGCCTATAGGGAGGAGGTCAGTGACCTGGCAGTGTGGTGCCAGGACAACAACTTCTCCCTCAACATCAGCAAGACAAAGGAGCTGATCATGGACTACAGGAAATGGAGGGCCAAGCACGCCCCATCCACATCAACAGGACCGGTTCAAGAGCTTCAAGTTCCTCGGTGTCCACATCACTAAGGAATTATCATGGTCCACACACAAACACAGTCGTGAAGAAGGCACGACAACACCTCTTCCCCCTCAGGAGGCTGAAAAGATTTGGCATGGGCCCTCAGATCCTCAAAAAGTTATACAGCTGCACCATTGAGAGCATATTGACTGTCTGCATCACCGCTTGGTATAGCAACTGCTGGGCATCCGACCGCAAGGCGCTACAGAGGGTAGTGCGTACGGCCCAGTACATTACTGGGGACAGCTCCCTGCCATCCAGGACCTCTATACCAGGCGGTGTCAGAGGAAGGCCCTAAAAATTGTCAGACTCCAGCCACCCAAGTCATAGACTGTTCTCTCTGCTTCCGCACGGCAAGCGGTACCAATGCACCAAGTCTGGAACCAACAAGACCCTGAACAGCTTCTCCCCCCAAGCCATAAAGCTGCTAAATAGTTAAATAGTTAGCCAAATAGCTACCCGGACTATCTGCATTGACCCTTTTTGCACGAACTCCTTTGACTCATCACATACGCTGCTGCTACGGTTTATTTTCTATCCTGTTGCCTAGTCACTTTATCCCTACCTATATGTACATCTACCTCAATCACCTCGTACTCCTGCGACTCGGTTCTGGTACCTGAGTATATAGCCAAGTTATTGTTACTCATTGTGTATTTAGTCCTTGTGTTATGATTTTTCTATAATTTCAATTTTTTTCACTCTGCATTGTTTGGAAGGGCCTGTAAGTAAGCATTTCACCATTAGTCTACACCTGCATTTGACAAATAACATTTGATTTGATGTCTGTGCCCAGTGGGTTCCTTCTCTCTCTAACCTTATAATGTACCCACCTAGGACTGAGGTCCACTAGACAGTATAACTGTGGTTTTAGTTTGGGTCTCCTGTAAGACTATGTTAGCCCACTGAGCTAAAGCCTAGGCATTCTCTCGGGGAGCTAACACGTCTTCAGGTCTCAAGCAACTCCTGGGAAACACTGAATCATGGGTCAGTGATTAAAACAGCTACAGTACTGTACAGTCAGGAATCCTTTATGTGATCGATCTCATTTGAGTGTCTGGAACATATAACACATCTTAAATATGTTTTCATACCACACTAGATATTGTTCTAAGTACATTTTAGCAAGTATCATTGAAATGGGGGAAACTTTGGAACCATTGATAGAAATTGCAAACAGATGTCCGTCCAGTGCGTTCTGAACACCTTATTGGCGGCCAAGGGATACAGCCAGGTAGTTAAGAGTAGGATTATGTCCCAAAATGGCTACCTATTCCCTATTTAGTGCACTACTTTCAACCATAGGCCCTGGTAAAAAGTAGTGCACTATATAGGGAATAGAGTGCCATCTGGGACACACCCTAGATTATTTCTGGATCAGACCTTTACTTTACCACAGCTGGAGAGGAATGTACTGTACTGTATGGAAAGGAACTCTAATGTACAGTTTCTATATGGAAAGGAACTCAATGTACTGTATTGTGTTTCTATATGGGAGCTAACTGAAGGCCTGGGAGAAACCTCTCTCCTGTCACTTCCTTCCTATAATGATTTTATCCTGGTGGGAGGTTCAGTAGAAGTACTGAGGTGCTGTGGGAAGATATTTGACTTAACATGACCACTGGTGCGGTATTGTATGGATAGAGCAATAATGATGTAAAAATTGTTAATTGACCAAACCATCCATGGAGGAAATAGTTCAAATGCTTTCCTGCCTTGATATACACTGGCTCATGACAGTGAAACACAGCTGAAATGCTACAGCCAATTTATTTAACTTATTTTATATTACTAAGGTTGAATGAATATGAGTGAACATTGATGGAAAACAAACTGAAACTTGACATGGAAAAGATGTGTTAGTATCACACATGCATGAACTTGATGACAAAACGCTGAGGACATTTTCAAAATGTGTTTATTGATCAACAAGATGGATCCAGGATCCATTGATACAACACAATGTAGAGAATGATGCTCAGCATGTATGTAAGATGGAAAATATTATTAAAAATATGGTTTATGAACTATATGTGTTTCATTATGTTTCTTATTTATCTTAATAAGACCCTTCCCCAAATGTAATGACATGAATACAGGAATATTAAGACATAACATAGTATTTGTGTGTGTATGGGGGGGTGTCAGTCCCCTTGATACACACATACTGTACACACACATATACAATGAAACAGCATACATTTGACTCAGTACGCACACACACACACGTCCTGTGGTCATCACTGTTAACCCCTCCACTCTCTGTCTGATACACAAGGTGATAAAAGGGGTGGACGATGGTGAGAAGAGGTAAGAAGACGGTTGAACAATTATTTATATTTCTTAGCTATTCCAGAAAACAGAGGATCAACCTGTATTTCCAACCTGCTTCCAATCGCAGGTGTGTTACAGTGAAACATAAATAACCTTTACCTTTTCGATTTCTTGATCTCTCCTTTCTTTCCTCCCTCCCATCAGTGCCTTGTAAGCTATGGTAGCATACCAAATGGCACCCTGTTCCCTTTATAGTGTGCTACTTTTGACCAGAGCCCACTATAAAGGGAACAGGGTGCCATTTGGGATCCAGCCTATACACCACTGGGTCTGGGTGACTACTTGACCCTGTGACCTTATAGTAGCGACCCTGGTCTCTCAGCAGAGTGGCTGCTGGGATACATTACATTAACAACCACCAGGAGGATATATGGTTTCCATTTACCTACAGCTATTAAACACTGCACCGTAATGACTTGTGTTAAATGAAAATGTATTACTCTTGTTCACGTTGTAATCACTCAAGTTTAAGTCAATGACAGAATAGAAAAAAAGAAAAACGGAAAGAAAAACAGCACCATAAAACTAGTGGACGGCCATGGCTCTAGCCCTGTCTAGTGTTCTGTAGGTTCGGTTAGCACCAATGTTTCAGCCTGCCTCCCAGAGTGACACGTCTCCAAGGGATAGTGCAGGCTCCAGTCTCGAGCTACAGAACCAGATACAGACGTAGATACACACACACTGACTGACATATAGACGTAGACAGAGACCCAGACATACATTTGTGAAAAAGCACACAGTCAGTGGTAGGGTAAGTAATGTTTGAGAGGATGTTAAAAGGCAGAGACACGCAGGCAGCAAACATGCCCGCACACACACACAGACATTTGAAAAGAAACAGGAGTGTATTTGCATCACTGGTTAAGGGGTAAAAAGTGCAAACAGAAGAAAAAAAGTTATAGGAAAAAGCCATGGCTGGATTGTGCTCTAAACATAGCTGTAACCATTATGCCATTGTCTAAGTTAGACTCACAGTACAGACGCCATTTTACAGCTGAGTTGTATTGTGACAGGGGAACAGTGAACTCTCTAGCCACAGAAAGGCTATCGTCTTACTACCATATGTGTGTTCATGACCACAACCAAAGCCCCAGTAAGTGAACTGGGTCGACCTCTTTGTTGATGGCAGTTAGTTACCGTCTGGACTGGAGTGCAGTGGCACTTCTAGAATAAACACTACTGTCTGGCGTCTGCCCCTGTAGCCTGCTATCCAGCATGCTTTTAAATGATCAAAAACAGCTGTAAAAATCACAGAGTGGGCCTTTAAATGCCTGCATATCTTTAAAAGCTCCGATTTTTATCACGCAACTTTAAAAATAATGTGGCATATAATACCAGTTAGGAGGATGTTGAGCTTTCAGTCTTGGTATTTTCCACATAAACACCAACATGGTTTTACTCTGAAATATAAATGTTGTCATTTTTCCTTTTGTGGTCGGATTACACTAAGGAAATCCCCCTAGAGTTAGGAGAATATTTTTAGAATGTGTCTTATTTGTCCTGGATGTGGTATACTTCCTGATTGTCTGGTACATAAGGTTTAAGTACATGTCTATTGAGAGCACTGGACTTTGTCTGACATTTCAAACCAATGTAGTTGTTTTCTAGACATCAGACATTTGTGAGTTAATCTCTTCTGAGATAAATGGATTGTGAACAGTAGTAGTTTTGATTTGGTGAGGATTTACCATTAAGAACACAGCAAGGGGCAAGGGGGAGAGCTTACACACATAGCTAAAACATATAAAATCCCTCCTCACACCCACATAGCAAAACCATTCACATAACACACCTTACTCCACACCTTCATTGGGTATATAATGTACATATAAATATAAGCAATGAGTTTCAAGGCATCATTTTTTAATCATATACTGATCAATTTATTAATTCTGTCAGGACATTTTCCATTGTCCCAATCTGTTTTACACGAAGAAGGAAGAAGGATGTCCCATTTGTTTTTGCAAAAAGAAAGAAAGTAAAAACCTTTATCATGAAACAGACACACATTCAAACACTGCTCACCATGAAGCAACGACACTAGTTACTTTTTTCAGATTCTGTGACCAAATCAAGATTCCTCTGGACAACCTAACCTACCTCGCCAATTACCAAGAAATGACCTAAACGCCTGCTTCCTATAGCTCAGGTGAGATATTTTCCATTTAAATCATGAGGTTCCAATGACTCTTTTGTTTTTATTGTACCAGAAAGGGAACCCGCAGCCATGAAACATAAACAAATAGATGCAAACAAGGTATATTCAAGAGTTTGAGCATCATCATCAAGTCCTTCCGTAAGCTTTGGGCAGAACCACTGGTCAAGCTGCATGCCACATGGTGCGTTCCATTCGCATACAAGGAACCTGCAGGTATGTTCCACCAAACTGTAACTGCAACCTGTTTTCAAGCACTGGAGGAACAAACTGCTGTATCTGTGAATCCGGTTTGTCCATATTGTTTGTTTTCACTTTTTCATTTTCGTAGAGATTTTCTGAGCAGTCCAAAGTGGATGTAGATGCTTGCATGCACTTGGACACAGGAGAAGACACTGCATTGTCTTGACTGACGTCACTGTCACTCCTATTGGTCCTCGGTCGAGAGACAAGTGCATCATGGGTAGTAGGCTTCTGTGACTTAAGTAGAACTCTCTCAACAAGGCAGTCAAGAAGATTAAACACGGTCTGTCCGTACGTTCACAAAGACCATACAATTATTTTGGGATGCAAACTTAACCAATACAGAACTTCCATTTCAGAGGGGTAAACAATAAGCTAATCTATAGTGTAACAGCATTTTCATCTCTTTAATTTATCAGTCTTTTCTATCAAACTGATATATATATAGCAAGTCAGATACTATAACAATACCATAACACTCAACTTTAGTGGCTTTTTTTCAGGAACCTTCCTCCTCCCTATTTTGACTAATATCTTAAACTCTATATACAGGCTGAATCTTTCCCCTGTTCTGGTGGTTTGCCAAACCAGCGCTGAGGCCTCTGGGTAATAGAACATGTGTTGTGTCCCAAATGGCATCCTATTCCCTAGATACTATATACTACTAGTATGTAGAGAATAGGGTGTCATTTGGCATGCTGACTTGTTTAACCCATTACTATTTATCTTGGATAGCAACCAATATGGCCCCAACATCTCTTTCAACAAACAAGTAAACAAATAACAAACAAAGCAGTATACAAAATAGCAAAAAACAAGAAAATGAAACACAAGAAGAACACAATTGATCTTTAATTAAGGCGATTAAAAATATTGCAAAATATTTTGGCCCCTGTTTTTGAGACAGACTGCCACAACAGTCAAAGTTTCCACTGCATAAAGGATCAAGAAGAGCAGGGAGGAGAAAAATAAAAGAAAGTGATAGCAAAAATGAATATAAAAAATAAAATAAAAGTTATCCTATCTTTAGAGAGAAAAAAGTATTTATTTGGTTTGGGTTGTTCTTTTCTTCAGGACTGTTTTAAATGGGACTGTAAAATCGTTCATTTTTGAAAAATAAATTATATTTTGAAGGAAAAAAACAATAAAAAGAGACAGGAGTTGGTAACTCGCTGGTTAACTTCAGCAACATTAGTTATTGGGGGTCTTTTGTCTTTCTGAGCACGTGCAGTAGGGGTTAAGACCTAAGATACTGTAGATAAGAACCGGCTGTGTTCCTCTGATTGGACGACAGCATGATATGACAACAGGAAGATGACTGACGCAGTGCACCATGGGAAGAGTTGAAAGCCACATGAAAGTTCTTCCCCATTTAAGAGCGGTTGCACCAGGCGCCGTCCGAAAATGGCTGGGCTAGGAATGGGGGTTGATGGGATACAAAATAACAGTACCCTCTGTTCAATCTCAGGGTGGAGGGATATCTAGGCAAAGGCCCCACCCTCTCCCGCCCCCATTTAAAAAGACCGGGGAGTCTTGGGAGTAGGCCTAAAATTAGATCAGATCATAGTGGAGTCACCGACGTACTGCAACCACCACCACCTCTGTCTGGATGTAATTTTCGGACCATTGATTCCATTATACTGGAGGGTATAATAAAGTAATATTGGTCCAATTAGCGGACCCCTGTGTGTCACCCAGAGTCATCACACCCACTCCTGCATGGAGCGTTTGCAGTACAGTATGTGTCTGGGCGTTCCCTTCCTCTTAAACTGGAAGACGGTGTAGACCAGGACGAGAAGACAGAGCGCCAGGACACAGGGAATCACGATGGCAATGGCCTTCACTGTGTTGGCCTCGTTTTCCAGCTCAATGACAATGTCGACGTCCTCCGTGGGCGGCCACTCGGGGTCGATGGGGGTCAGGTCGCAGCCCATGAAGTCCTTCAGGATAGAGCGGGGGTAACCGGGTTCGACTCGCAACCTCTGGTTGTTGAACTTCCAGTACTCCTTCCCCTTGTAGAAGTAGGTGAAACCTGGAGAGATAAAGTGATGGAGAGAAAGTGACAGAGGGGGATGAGAGAGCGAGAGAAAGAGAGAGAAAGAGAATACAATTAAGTACAATCTGTTGACAGTCTATGTCTCCTAATATGGTCTCCACAGGATTCATTTGAATGTCAATCTGAGGTTGGTAAAGAACTTGTTTCCATGTAGTTTGTAATTCTCTCTTTATTCCAGGGGCCCAATATATCCCTGGGGGTTACAGGCCAGTAGAATAAAGCCCTGGCAGTGATAAAGACAAGTGCTTACTCTTCTCCGGAGGACCTGAAACTCTGGACCACAAACACACTGTAAACCAATATCCCCAGCTTGACAACCTGGCTAAACTCCCCACCTCTCCTCTCCTCTCCTCTCCACCTCTCTGAATTATTCATGAATTCTTCTAAGAAAAGAGAGAGGGAAGAATAGATGAGATATGCGCCCTATTTCCAAGTGTACAGAGGAGAGGAGGAGTCCTTCAGAAGGGAAGAGCGAGAGAGAAAGGGAGAGAGATGAGAGAGCGAGAGAAACAGAGAGAACGGGGTGCTAAATCACATGGGCAGCTGAGTTGTTTACGGTTAGCAACCCAGGGAACAAGAGCGGGCGGGAATGAGAGAGAGAGAGAGAGAGAGAGAGAGAGAGAGAGAGAGAGAGAGAGAGAGAGAGAGAGAGTGAGAGAGAGAGAGAGAGAGAGAGAGAGAGAGAGAGAAAAAAAAAGAGAGAAGGGTCCTGAAAGATTTATCTTGGGAAAGAAGAGAGGGAGAGAGAGACTTGGCATTTAGCTGAGCACTGACTGGTGAGGGTGAGAACAAAAGAAGAGTTTCATTCCAAAATGCTATATATCCATTTTCAGAAATGTTGGTAAATTAGCTTTTATTGTTTAAAGAAATTATAAAAGAGATTGGTGGTTTTTATTCACTATCTAATCACTATTTGTTAAAAATCTATCACTTGATGGTTTCATTTCAGAGAGACAAATAATCACGTTTTTTTGATAAATGTTATATATCCGCCTCACTCTCAGAGAAATAAGTACTACTGCTAGGTTTTACACAGTCAAATGTAACAAAATAGCTACATTTTAAATAAAGAACTGTACAAATTATACATTTGTGACATCAATATATATATTTTTATATATATATTATTCAATACAGTAATATGAGATCTGTATGTAAAACATTTACATTTGACATTTTAGCAATTTAGCATCTGGTCTTATCCAGAGCGACTTAGAGTAAGTGCATTCTCTTAAGATAGCTAGGTGAGACAACTACATATCACAGTCAAATATAAAGGATACGAACATTCCATTCCAGCTAAACAATGGACATACAGTCTAGCATTTTGCAACAAAAAAAATGTATGCACATCTAAAATCTATTAATAAAACATTCTGAGAACAGTCATATTTTACACATACATGAAGGTACCCTTAATCATTTCTGATGAAAAAATACAAATGTGATTTTTTGGGGTATTTCGCGTTTTAGATATAAACTTTTCAAAAAGAAATGGGGTGAGAATGAGATAGAGCTATACTGAGAGTGGGGAGTAAACAGACCAACTTGACTCTTATGGACTTTGTCGGAGCCACACAGTAAGACCGAGCACTGTGTGAATGTATGTGTAGGGGCGGATGAACATTACAACACACAGCTCTTTTCAAGCATACCAGCTCCCAGTCACACTGACCCAACCAAAAGTATATATATATATTTTGTAAACCTTTATTTAACCAGGAAGGGCTCATTGAGATTTGAAATCTCTTTTTTCAAGAGAGTCCTGGCAAAGATAGGCAGCACCAAGTCATTACACAATTACAGAGACATGAAAAACTACACGTAATCTAGTAAACATCCATAGAAATCACAGGAGTATAACAAAATCATAAAACAGCTATTTAAAAACATTGACAGGTGAAGGAATCAGCCTCAAAATCCTTCATCAATGATTTAAAGACACCAATCGGGACAGGTTCTTCTAGATTAAATGTATGTTGTAAGGCGTTACAAGCCGATGGCGCAGAGTACATAAAAGCCCTTTTACCAAATTCAGTTCGGACATTTGGAACAGTTAGCAGGATAAACTCCTGCGAACGAAGGGAGTACCCACCATATTTCTGAAGAATACAAATGCCCAGATAAAATGGTAGCAAACCCAAAATGGCTTTGTAAATAAAAGTATACCAGTGACAGAGCCTACGAGTGACTAGAGAAGGCCAGCCAACCCTGGTATATAAAGTGCAATGGTGCGTAAGGGTTTTGCAGTTTAAAAGAAATCTCAATGCTCCATGATAAAGGGTGTCAATTGATCTCAAACACTGAGCGGAAGCATTCATATATAAAATATCTCCATAGTCTAGTATAGGCATAAATGTAACTGATACTAGCCTCTTTCTGGCTTCAAAAGAAAAACAGGCCTTATTCCTAAAATAAAATCCCAATTCAGTTTACATTTTTTTGTAAGTTGTTGAATATGCAATTTAAAAGAGAGGCTGTCATCAATTAAAATTCCAAGATATTTATATGAGGTTTCAACCTCAATCTCATTGCCCTGGCAGGTAGTAATAGGTGAAAGGTTCAGTGGTCTATTTCTTGCTTTAGAAAACACCATTAGTTTAGTTTTGTCAGCATTGAGGATAAGCTTCAATTGACACACGGTATGTTGAACAGGATAAAAAGCAGTTTGCAAGTTCTGGAAAGCTTTAGTGAGAGACGAGGCACAACAATAAATAACAGTATCATCAGCATAAAAGTGAAGTTGCGCATTTTGCACATTTTTGTCTAAATTATTTATATATATAGTAAATAAGAGGGGACCAAGTACAGAGCCCTGGGGCACACCATTACAGACAGACAATTTAACAGACATGAGCCCATCAAATTGTGTGCACTGAGTTCTATCAGACAGACAGTTAGCAAACCATGCAACTGCATGCTCCGAAAGACCTATGCTCGCGACAATCCCTGCCTCAGTATAGTATGATCAACTGTATCAAAAGCCTTCGAGAGATCAATAAAAAGTGAGACACAGTGCTGTTTTTTTGTCAAGGGCTTCAGTGATATCATTTAAAACCTTATTGGCTGCTGTAATTGTGTTATGCTTCTTCCTGAAGCCCGATTGGTACATTGATAAAATAGTTAGTATATAAAAACTATTTTAGCTGTTCACTAACAAGGGTTTCAAGTATTTTTGCCAGGGGTGACAGCTTTGAGTTTGGTCTACAATTATTTAAAAGAGTTGGATCTCCCCCTTTTAAAAGTGGTAGAACAAATGCTGATTTCCAGATCCTTGGAATTTCATTACATTCCAGGCTTCGATTGAACAGATATCTAAGTGGTTCAGCTATGAAATCAGCTGCAAGTTTTAAAAAGCAGGGATCAAGAATATCAGGACCTGCAGGCTTTCTCTGATCTAAGGATTTCAGGGCTTTATGTACCTCCTGCACTGAGAATGGCGAAAAGCTAAACGTTTGACCAGCTCTCACTGGTTCATCCACACAAGGTTGTACAGAGACAGAGGATACTGAATCAAACAGCCTACCAGATGATACAAAGTGCTCATTGAAACAATTCAGCATTTCGGTTTTGTCACATACAGCAACAGAGTCCTTCAATACACGTGACGGTAATTCATTAACATTACTGTTACCAGACATAGACTCAATAGCCTTCCAAAACTTTCTAGGGTCATTCAGGTTATCAGTGGTAACAGACATAAAATATTCAGACTTGGCCTTCCTGAGAAGAGAAGAACACTTGTTTCGTAGCTGCATAAAAATAAGCCAATCAGCATCAGAACATGATTTCCTTGCTTTAGCCCAGGCTAGATTACGTTTGTGAATAATACAGGACAGCTCAGAAGAAAACCATGGATTATCCCGCCCTTTAACTCCGAACCAGCTGAATGGGGCATGTTTGTTTACTATTTGGAAAAAACCATAATGAAAGAACTTCAAGGCAGTTTCCACATCACGAATAAAAAGCTCAATCTTGCTCCAGTCAAAATAAAACAAAACATGAAAGAAAGCCTGCTCATTAAAACTCTTACAATTTCTCTTACGAATAAAGCGTGGGTTTGTCTTAGGTACCTTAGTATTTCTAACAGCAACAACAGCACAATGGTCACTTAAATCATTACAGAAAACACCAACCACAGAATATTTATGTGGAACATTTGGCAAAATCAAATCAATCAGGGTAGTCTGGACATTTGAGAATTGGGCAGGTGGGTGAATTAATCAACTGGGTAAGATTAATAGAATTACAATACATTTTACAACACCAGTTGAGATCACCAATCAAGATCAGTTCACTGTAAAGAAGTTTAGAGATAAGGTGCATCAGAGAAGAAAATGCATCACCGAGAGCAGAGGGGTGTCTATAACAGCCAATCACAGTTATAGAGAGACCCTTTGAAACCTCAAGATTCAAACAAGAAATTCCAACTGTTTACAAATAGTTTCAGACTTTGCCACACTTACAAGGAATTTAGTCTTTACATATACAGTGAGGGAAAAAGGTATTTGATCCCCTGCTGATTTTGTAAGTTTGCCCACTGACAAAGAAATGATCAGTCTCTCATTTTAATGGTAGGTTTATTTGAAAAGTGAGAGACAGAATAACAAAAAAATAAAAAATAAAAAGCATGTCAAAAATTTTATAAATTGATTTGCATTTTAATGAGGGAAATAAGTATTTGACCCCCTCTCAATCAGAAAGATGTCTGGCTCCCAGGTGTCTTTTATACAGGTAACGAGCTGAGATTAGGAGCACACTCTTAAAAGGAGTGCTCCTAATCTCAGCTTGTTACCTGTATAAAAAACACCTGCCCACAGAAGCAATCAATCAATCAGATTCCAAACTCTCCACCATGGCCAAGACCAAAGAGCTCTCCAAGGATGTCAGGGACAAGATTGTAGACCTACACAAGGCTGGAATGGGCTACAAGACCATCGCCAAGCAGCTTGGTGAGAAGGTGACAACAGTTGGTGCGATTATTCGCAAATGGAAGAAACACAAAAGAACTGTCAATCTCCCTCGGCCTGGGGCTCCATGCAAGATCTCACCTCGTGGAGTTGCAATGATCATGAGAACGGTGAGGAATCAACCCAGAACTACACGGGACGATCTTGTCAATGATCTCAAGGCAGCTGGGACCATAGTCACCAAGAAAACAATTGGTAACACACTACGCCGTGAAGGACTGAAATCCTGCAGCACCCGCAAGGTCCCCCTGCTCAAGAAAGCACATATACATGCCCGTCTGAAGTTTGCCAATGAACATCTGTATGATTCAGAGGAGAACTGGGTGAAAGTGTTGTGGTCAGATGAGACCAAAATGGAGCTCTTTGGCATCAACTCAACTCGCCGTGTTTGGAGGAGGAGGAATGCTGCCTATGACCCCAAGAACACCATCCCCACCATCAAACATGGACGTCGAAACATTATGCTTTGGGGGTGTTTTTCTGCTAAGGGGACAGGACAACTTCACCGCATCAAAGCGACGATGGACGGGGCCATGTACCGTCAAATCTTGGGCCCTCAGCCAGGGCATTGAAAATGGGTCGTGGATGGGTATTCCAGCATGACAATGACCCAAAACACACGGCCAAGGCAACAAAGGAGTGGCTCAAGAAGAAGCACATGAAGGTCCTGGAGTGGCCTAGCCAGTCTCCAGACCTTAATCCCATAGAAAATCTGTGGAGGGAGCTGAAGGTTCGAGTTGCCAAACGTCAGCCTCGAAACCTTAATGACTTGGAGAAGATCTGCAAAGAGGAGTGGGACAAAATCCCTCCTGAGATGTGTGCAAACCTGGTGGCCAACTACAAGAAACGTCTGACCTCTGTGATTGCCAACAAGGGTTTTGCCACCAAGTACTAAGTCATGTTTTGCAGAGGGGTCAAATACTTATTTCCCTCATTAAAATGCAAATCATTTTATAACATTTTTGACATGCATTTTTCTGGATTTTTTGTTGTTATTCTGTCTCTCACTGTTCAAATAACCTACCATTACAATTATAGAATGATCATGTCTTTGTCAGTGGGCAAACGTACAAAATCAGCAGGGAATCAAATACTTTTTTCCCTCACTGTATAGCCACACCCCCACCTTTCTTAACTCGATCAGTGCGATACACATTATAACCATTTATTCAAATATCCTTATCAAGAACATACTTGCTGAGCCAGGTTTCAGAAAACACAATTACATCAGCATCAGTTGATTTAGCCCAAATCCTAACCCCATCAATTTTAGACAACAGGCTGCGTACATTTAAATGAAAAATACCAAAACCAGATCTATATTTAAAATCAGAGGGGGTTTGGAGACATTACATTTCAGGGCCAGGGTTAGGTTGCACGTTACCTGATATCAACAAAAGAAGAATAACTAGGCACCTCTGTTTAATAACCTTGCATGGCTTCTCTTTTTTAAGAGA
Organism: Coregonus clupeaformis; assembly: GCF_020615455.1. NCBI lineage: Eukaryota > Metazoa > Chordata > Actinopteri > Salmoniformes > Salmonidae > Coregonus > Coregonus clupeaformis. Next base: position 1,842,094 of record NC_059225.1, on the reverse strand, counting down.
CCTACTGCAAGCGATTTCTACAAGTGAGTTTCCAGACAATACAAAACAGTCATTTAAAACCATTAGACTTTGGTAGTGACATAAGTTCGTACTGTTCACATCATGACACAAATGCATCGGCACTTGGACGAGTGGACCGAGTGAAAAAGAGCAAGATCCCGCCGACACAATGTCTAATGGACAGGAGAGCACATTGTCAGATGTACTCACCCAGCGACAATGTTAGTTTCCTCCAGAGTTCAGTAAAATCAGTGCGCAAAGCAGTACCACAAACATTTTCATTTTGTCTGAGAGATGTAACAAATAGAGGTGTGTGTATGTATGTGAATATGCATGCGTGTGAGTAGATTGGGGGTGGGGGTCGATTGAGAGAGTGGGTTGGGGATTGTTGAGCTGCGGCTGACAGCCAGGTGGAGAGCAAAGAGGAGCAGCTTGGACGAGACACTCCGTGGAGGGAAAACAGTGGATATAACCCAGGCCAGCCAGAGAGAGGGTAAGGCAGTGCAAATGAGGGAGACCCGCAATCTTTACACCAGCAAAACTAAATAGTTTGCACTACACAACAAGAAAAGTGTAGATTTGCTCCACCATGAATGAATAAGTTATTAGTAGCTCAGTTGGTAGAGCATGGCGCTTGAAACGCCAGGGTTGTGGGTTCGATTCCCACGGGGGGCCAGTATGAAAATGTATGCACTCACTAACTGTAAGTCGCTCTGGATAAGAGTGTCTGCTAAATATGTTAAATGTACTAGTCACAGACAAACGACTTGACATGCTGCCATCTATAAAGAGTGGAGGATAGCGACCCTACAATCATTGGACTTGATAATGGTTGATTATCAGGGTACATTTTCGAGGTGACTTGTTTCGACATTACATTTACACTTCAGTAATTTATCAGACGCTATCCAGAGCTACTTACAATTAGTGCATTCATCTTAAAATAGCTGGGTGAGACAACCACATATCGTAGCAAGTCCATTTTCTGGGCATTTCCCATCTAAAAGGACCCATGAGCACCAACGTGTGAAGTTCATAGGAGCATGTGAAATTGGGTGTCAAATTAAAGCTAGGAGTCTATATTTTTGAGTAATTAAGGCATATATACATTTTTCAACCATTTCCCATCCTAAAAATTTGGAAATAAGCAAAGGCTTTGATTCTGGTCAAACAGATGGAAAAGGGGTCTTAGACACTCTCCCTCTCTCTCTCTCTCTCTCTCTCTCTCTCTGCCACTCTCTCCCTCTTCTCTCTCTCTCTCTCCAGTTAATGTCACCTCTACCGGCTCTTACTGACACCTACCATTACACCTACCACCTACCCTCTTTCCATTTACTGTAACAAGCATCCTCACCCACTGAGCACCGACCACACCGGATGTCCATTGAAGTTGAAATGTGGTCAGTCCGGCCTGGCCAGACCAAATCTAAACCAACCATAGACATCTATGTTTCACAAGTTTAGATAGCACAGTACAGTACAGTAGAGCACAGTATTGAACAGTACAGTACAGAATATTACAGTACAGTAAAGCGAAGAAAAGTACAGTACTGTACAGTAGAGCACACTAGAGTAGAGTACAGTATAATGTACAGTATTGTACTGTACTGTACTGAGCTCTAATCTACTGTGCTGTACTGTACTGTTCGCCACTCTACTGTTATGTCCAAACTTGTGAAACATAGATGTCTATGATTGTTTCAGATTTGGTCTGGTCCGGATCAGCCCCCCCTCAGCCCCCAGCTGTGCCCTGGACACCATATGTGAATTAATTGCCCCCCATCTATCCTCAGAGTTCATATTGCTTGGTGACCTAAACTGGGATATGCTTAACACCCCGGCCGTCCTACAATCTAAACTAGATGCCCTCAATCTCACACAAATTATCAAGGAACCTACCAGGTACAACCCTAAATCCGTAGACATAGAGATCATCCTGACTAATTTACCCTCTAAATAAACCTCCGCTGTCTTCAACCAGGATCTCAGCGATCACTGCCTCATTGCCTGCGTCCGTAATGGGTCCGCGGTCAAACGACCACGCCTCATCACTGTCAAATGCTCCCTAAAACACTTCAGCGAGCAGGCCTTTCTAATTGACCTGGCCCGGTATCCTGGATGGATATTGACCTCATTCCGTCAGTAGAGGATGCCTGGTTGTTCTTTAAAAGTGCGTTCCTCTCCATCTTAAATAAGCATGCACGATTCAAAAAATTCAGAATTAAGAACAGATATAGCCCCTGGTTCACCCCAGACTTGACTGCCCTTGACCAGCACAAAAACATCCTGTGGCGTACTGCATTAGCATCGAACAGCCCCCGTGATATGCAACTTTTCAGGGAAGTCAGGAACCAATATACACAATCAGTTAGGAAAGCAAAGGCTAGCTTTTTCAAACAGAAATGTGCATCCTGTACCACTAACTCCAAAAAGTTTTGGGACACTGTAAAGTCCATGGAGAATAAGAGCACCTCCTCCCAGCTGCCCACTGCACTGAGGCTAGGAAACACTGTCACCACCGATAAATCTACGATAATCGAGAATTTCAATAAGCATTTTGCTACGGCTGGCCATGCTTTCCACCTGACTACCCCTACCCTGGCCACCAGCTCTGCCCATGTGTTGTTGTTGTTTTTATCGCACTGCTTTGCTTTATCTTGGCCGGGTCGCAGTTGTAAATGAGAACTTGTTCTCAACTGGCTTACCTGGTTAAATAAAGGTTAAATAAAAAATAAATAAAATAAAAAACCAAATGTCGTCTTGTTTGAGGGCAGAGCTCATTACAATAATACCGTCTGTAGAATAATACCCAAATATGCACAAGTGGGATATTGCATATTTCTACTGTACCTTTGTGTACCTATTCAGGATACATCCCCATGAAGAGAATGACTTTCATATCCATAATTATGCATTTCTGTATTGTACAGATCAGGGACCCATCCACTTCACCTAATGTAGTTCAATAACCAAAATACATTTTTCAAACTCAAGGTGTCATGCCATAGCTAACACCCCACTCTATATGCAGACATCTTTGAATCTTAATTCGGAGCAGATATTTAACATAGTTTTTGGAAAATGTGGTCGCATAAAAAACGGATACAGAGTTTACCGCAATTCTGTTACAAACTTTGCATCTGCGCAGTTCTTCCAGTAAATGTGTTTTTGTGAAATGTTCAGTGTACAGTGTAAACTGTTCAAAGTAGTCCTTGTGCATAGAGTTGTATTGTTTGTTAAACTCTGAAATCAAAGGTTTTTGTTTGGCATACATTTTAAAGTGAAAAATCGGAATCAAAGCTTAATTCCGTTACCGTGGAATTTACACAATCTAACATAACTGACCAATATCCCAAAGGAACCATGTGATAGTTTAAAGGCATTTAAAAAAACAAAAAACAAAATACCATGCTACCAGACGTTTACCTGAGTTTCAGATGTTTTCAGAAAATGGGCAGGGACTCTGCTGTCCTAGCTTCAGGGGGAAGCTGGTTTCACCATTGGGGTGCCAGGACAGAGAAGAGCTTTGACTGGGCTGAGTGGGAGCTGACCTCCAAGAGACCAGAGGTGGCAGAACGGAGTGCTCGGTTTTGGGTGTAGAGTTTGAGCATAGCCTGAAGGTAGGGAAGGGCAGTTCCCCTTGAGAGGGATGGGGACAGATGGCATGAGTGCGCTCCGCCTCCCCACCTGGCCTGCTTTTTCCCATACAGGCACTGCCAGGTCCGCTCAAACCCCGCCCTGCTGGCCATTACCAACCAATAGGAGCCATTCTCAGGCTTTTTGTACGATCCACTTGTCTAATAAGTCTAGCCCGCAGGCCTGACAAAAAAACAAAAACTCATCTTTCCCACCCTCTGTGCAGACCAACTGGCCTCAACCGGATTGGGCAACAGACTGGTATTTTGTTTTCTGCTTCCCTGTCATATTCCAACTGGGTCTTGCAATATACTGTCAACATATGGCTACTAAAATTGTAGCTTTTTGTAGAGCCTTGTAGCTACAAGGTATTAAAATGTGTAGCTACGAGGCTGAAGTAAAGGCTATGTTTGGTATATATGATGTGAATGTTACTGTCTAGTGGATGGAAGGAGAGGATTAAAAGATAGGGAGATGTGTTATTATGCTACTGTCTAGCAATAATGATAGTATGGGATAGATAGGAGAACTTACCATTGGCTTTGTCTACGAAGGCTCCTTGTGGAGAGTCTGGGACGCCCTTCCAGACAGTGATGGATTTAGGGTAGCCTGGGTCCATCGTTCTCATGTCCTCATTGTAGCGCCAGTACCTGAACAGACAGTCATGGGGATTAGGGTGTGGGATAACAGACATCAAAACATACATCTCACAATCTCATTGGCATCCCAATCCCAATACATTAGAAACACACACACACACATGAACTGACAGACACACACACCCAATTCCCCACGAAGGCACGCACACACACACCCCTCCACCCACACACACAGCTCATCTCAGTGTACACACCTGTCCCCTTTGAAGAAGTATGTCTTGGCTACATCCTCCCACCAGACGGCGGTCTCGATGCTCTGGGTTGGCATGCCGTGGCCGAACATAGAGATGTCCTGGGGGTAGCCGGGCTGGAGCATGGTGTCCTTGAACACCCAGAACTGCTTCCCTGGAAAAGACACAAGGACAACAGGGCTCAGAGGGACTGCTGGGACACTACACGTCTCAGATGGCACCCTATTTCCTTTATAGTGCACTACTTTTGCCCAGGTCCCATAGGGCTCTGGTCAAAAGTATTGGACTATATAAGGAATAGCTTGCCATTTGGGACACATCCACTCACTCACCAGCACTGAGGGGATTTAACCCAGGGATGACATTTGGTTGGCCAGGAGGGGTTACTAAAACCTGGGGATGACATTTGGTTGGCCAGGCAGGGTAACTATAATCCAGCCTGCCTAATGTGAGCCATACCAAATCAGTTTCAGAACCCCAAGGTGTACAGTATATGAAGCTGTAGTGCTGGTAGACTACTACATAACTGGAGATCACGAATGTTACAGTACAGTGAGGTTGTTAGAGTCATATCACATTGCACAAGAGTTGCAACATTTTCAATTTTGGTTATATATAACCACATTATAATATACTAGGTGCAATAGCCACCTTATCATTGAACAGACCATTCTCTCTGGAACTATCAATAATCACATAATGCTGGTTCAGTAGGGAACTACAATATCTACGCATTAGTCCAATATTTGCATTATTTGGTCTGACTTAACAAGATCCACTTGCGGCCAAGTTTCAGCCTCGTACTTGGTAGAGTTCATGATGCCGTTGACCTTAACAAGGGCCCCAGGACCAGTGGACGTAAAAAAGCCCCATAACATCAAAGATCCACCACCATATTTTACAGTAGGCATGACGTTCATTTATGCATATGCATCCTCATTTTGAGGCCAAACCCTCCACTGGTGTGCGTGACCAAAGAGCTCTATTTTCTCCTCATCTGGCCATAGCAACCGATTCCAATCCAAGTGTCAATGGTGTTAAGCAAACTCCAGGCGTTTACATTTGGTGGTTGCTCTAAATAACGTCTTTTTTTATGGCAACCCTTCCAAATAGCCTATTGGCATGGAGGTGGCGTCTAATTGTAGATTTGTAGACTTGGTGACCCAAGACGCGACCAAGTACTGTAATTCTCCAACTCCTTTCCTTGGACTTTTCCTTGCCTCCCGAACCATCTTCCTCACTGTGAGTGGGGAGAAGATACACTTGGGTCCTCTACCAGGCAAGTCTACCACTGTTCCAGTGGTTTTCAACTTCTTAACCTCTACGGGATTGGTGTCCCGTATACGGGATGGTTGAGCTAACGTGCGCTAATGTGATTAGCATGACTGTTGTAAGTAACAGCAAACTTTCCAGGACATAGACATGTCTTATATGGGCAGAACATTTAAATTATTGTTAATCTAACTGCACTGTCCAATTTACAGTAGCTATTACAGTGAACAAACAGTGGTAAGTGTCATATTTGGTTATTCAGTTGTTGTTTTCTAACTCACAAACCAAGAGGCCACCCTCGGTTTTTACAGTCTTTGTCTGAGTCTCAAATGGGACCCTATTCCCTATATAGTGCACTACGTTTGACCATGGCTCAGGGATAGGGTGCCATTTGGGACAATGCGTTAAGAGTCTAGATGCCAGGGCCTGTATTCAAGAAGTGTCTCAAAGTAGGAGTGCTGTCCTCATAGTGTTATTCATTATGATCTAAAGGGAAAAACTCATCCTATACCAGTACTCCTACTCTGAGGCCCAGGTTTGAGAAGTGCAAAGCCGAGACTTGAGGAAGTGTTGTCTTGTGTGAGGAGAGGAGGGAGGAGGAGGGAGTTATAGAGGGAGAGGAGGGTGGTAAAGAGGGATGGAGGGAGAGGAGGGAGGTAGAGAGGGAAGGAGGGTGAGGAGGGAGGGAGAGGAGGGAGGGAGAGAGGGAAGGAGGGAGAGGAGGGAGGTAGAGAGGGAAGGAGGGTGAGGAGGGAGGTAGAGAGGGAAGGAGGGTGATGAGGGAGGTAGAGAGGGATGGAGGGAGAGGAGGGAGGGAGAGGAGGGAGGGAGAGAGGGAAGGAGGGAGGTAGAGAGGGAAGGAGGGTGAGGAGGGAGGGAGAGAGGGATGGAGAAAGACGAGGGAGGTAGAGAAGAATGGAGGGAGAGGAGGAGGAGGAGGGAGGTAGAGAGGGATGGAGGGAGAGGATGGAGGGTGAGGAGGGTGAGGAGGGAGGTAGAGAGGGAAGGAGGGAGAAGAGGGAGGTAGAGAGGGAAGGAGGGTGAGGAGGGAGGTAGAGAGGGAAGGAGGGTGAGGAGGGAGGTAGAGAGGGATGGAGGGAGAGGAGGGAGGGAGAGAGGGATGGAGGGAGAGGAGGGAGGGAGAGGAGGGAGGGAGAGAGGGGAGGAGGGAGAGGAGGGAGGTAGAGAGGGAAGGAGGGTGAGGAGGGAGGGAGAGAGGGATGGAGAAAGACGAGGGAGGTAGAGAAGAATGGAGGGAGAGGAGGAGGAGGAGGGAGGTAGAGAGGGATGGAGGGAGAGGATGGAGGGTGAGGAGGGAGGTAGAGAGGGAAGGAGGGAGGTAGAGAGGGAAGGAGGGTGAGGAGGGAGGTAGAGAGGGATGGAGGGAGAGGAGGGAGGGAGAGAGGGATGGAGGGAGAGGAGGGAGGGAGAGGAGGGAGGGAGAGAGGGAAGGAGGGAGAGGAGGGAGGTAGAGAGGGAAGGAGGGTGAGGAGAGAGGGAGAGAGGGATGGAGAAAGACGAGGGAGGTAGAGAAGAATGGAGGGAGAGGAGGAGGAGGAGGAGGGAGGTAGAGATGGATGGAGGGAGAGGAGGGAGGGAGAGAGGGATGGAGGGAGAGGAGGGAGGGAGAGAGGGATGAAGAAAGACGAGGGAGGTAGAGAAGAATGGAGGGAGAGGAGGGATACATTTCTGGTAAATAGGTTGTGGCATGGTTTTGACTTGGCATGGTTTTTTTATTCACTGGCAGAAGTCTGGGGAGGACTGGGCAGATGTGAACTGGTTTTAATGTCTATGGAAGTGAAGTGAACTGGTTTTAATGTCTATGGAAGTGAAGTGAAGGGCAACTGGTTTTAATGTATATGGAAGTGAAGTGAAGGGCAACTGGTTTTAATGTCTATGGAAGTGAAGTGAAGGGCAACTGGTTTTAATGTCTATGGAAGTGAAGTGAAGGGCAACTGGGATTGTGGTGGGAGGAAGGGAGGGAAGGCAGGGTCATGTGACAGGAAATGCCGTTCATTACACCTGTTTCATTCTCATGCTCCATATATAGCAGGCTCATGGTTATCACGGTTACTCCTGCCCTGCCAAGCCTCTCCCCTTGGCACAGGCACTAAGGCAGTCTGGGTAAACTGGGTCAGGAGGCATTGGGGTGTGTGTGTGTGTGTGTGTGTGTGTGTGTGTGTGTGTGTGTGTGTGTGTGTGTGTGTGTGTGTGTGTGTGTGTGTGTGTGTGTATGTATGGGTGTGTTAAGACGGATGTGAAGGATATTGGATATAAGGGGCTTTCTCAGAACTCACCAGGGTGAGATATTTGGGGAGTGAATAATGATTCAGACTAGACTGACTACATCTTTTAACTTTAACTGTCAGTATTTAATGTTAGCTCAGATGTACCTACCACAGTGAACACTGCTAATCTCCTGCTATCTCCTAACAATGTCTAAACAGTGTTGTACAGGGGATGGTGATCATTGAGTCTGGGCAAGGTGCCAAGAACAACAGGCTCCTTCCTCCTCCACATGGACCACACACAGAGTGTATTGTACACACACACATTACGTAAAGACACACACACACACATAGCGTCCCATGGCCCCCCCACTCTACCCTAAGCCCTGATTGATTTCAATTGTTCAACGTTTTCTTATGTATGGGACTCAGCCCGGTATTTGAAAACAGATCAAACACACACACACACACACACACACACACACACACACACACACACACACCCAAACACTTTCGCTACACTCTTTCACATAGTGACCACACAAAACATTTCGAAACACAGGGTATGCATTGACCGTGTAGGCTAGCTTTCTCTGTATAAAAAACTAAACATAATCAAGGCAAAGCTAAATAAAAAATGTATAGGCTCTAGCGGTATATGTAGCTCAATTGTGTCTCTCTCCCCCGAGTGGTAGATCGCGTAGATGCATATTTCTCTTAGAACCAAGCAATTGATATACCCAGTGTGTGTGTGTGTGTGTGTGTGTGTGTGTGTGTGTGTGTGTGTGTGCGCGTGTTTCTGTCTGGCTGTCATTAAAGAGGCAGGCTAATCAGAAAGACCATGGCTGCAGTGCTACAGAATCAACGGGTTGATGCAGTTACTCTGGAAGCTCTTCCCCATAGGGCTCTGTTCAAAAGTAGTGCACTATATAGGGAATAGGGTGGCAATTGGGATGCACACTTATAGTCAGTGCACTTTGATACTATAACCTCCTATCTTATCGCATTGCTCCCATTGAAAAAATACATGATTGAGTCAATGACGAGGGAGAACTAGATATTTCAGTTTCAAAGACTTTCTTTTGGAGCAGATTTCACCAAACATATATACAACCCTAGTTCTAAAGGCAGACAGCTAAGAAACAAGGTTGTTATGAGCGATGCATATTTACATATTCAAATGAGTGTCTAATTTATATGCCAATTCAGTGTTTGTATAACACAGCTTTAAAGACAGGAAGTCTGAGTCGCAAATGGCACCCTATTCCCTATATTCCCTGGTCAAAAGTAGTGTCCTAAATAGGGAATGAGGTGCCATTTGGGACCCAAGTCTGCATGAGTCTGTTGCAAACAATGTCTTTATAAGCTTTGCCTTACAAGGCATTCATAGTCAATTAATAAACATTCATGAATGCTTATCTACACAGCCACATATATGAATATGTGTCATAAAAAATAAAAAAAGGATTGTAAAACTTGCGACCTGCCATTGGATAAGTTACCTGTCATTGACCTACATTGTTACCTATAGAGTCACTTTCTTCTGTTTGAAAGCTCACTTTGTTTTATTACTGGACATAATAATAAATCCTCTTATTTAATGGAAATCTCAATGCTACAACCAGAAAAGAAACAAACGAGAAAAGGGATATTAAGAGCTCTCGGTACACAGGGGACAACTAGTCTATTTTTCGAGGAACTGTGAAAAATAGAAATGTGTTTGCGTGCCATCTGTGATTTGTACTTATTATCCAGACAGACCCAGATTTACACCCGTCTCCTCTCTTCCCCACATCCCTCCCTTCCACTCTCATGGGAGTATATAAGTCTATTTGTTTGTTTATTTGCTGTCTCTTTCAGTAAATGTATATATTGAGACATCCCCTTCATCTGCTATAGGTTTATATGATGTAAACACACTCAGAGAAGAGACAGCCTGTGCTGCAGTGGGGCTTGTGAGGTCATACATTCAAACAGACTGCTTATAGAAGAGACAATGCATTCACTAACTGTAAGTCGCTCTGGATAAGAGCGTCTGCTAAATGACTAAAATATAAATGTAAAAATGAAAGCACACACACACGCATGCACGCACACACACATTTTCACAGGACAAACCGCTTTTGACTGTCTGAGATTAGGAGGCAAATTGCCTGGGTTACAGTAAGTACAGTCTCTATAGTCAGAGAGATAAGCCTCTGGTTAATCCTTCTACAGCAATGTCACGCCACGCACACACGCACGCAAGCACGCACACACACACATCACCAAGAATAAGGAGCAGGACCCATCCTACTGTATCCTATTGAAAATGCTTTTTGGTCCAGGATTTGTCTGATTATGCAGATCAGGGATGGGCAACGTTGGTGGGGGGAAAAAGAGAAAAATGTGCAGTTTTAAAGCTAATTTCCTGCAATTCTACACATTTTGCTAAAGGATGGAGGCAAATGTTTGCAGCTTTTAATATGATAACTGATGATCAATAGGCCCCACCCCGGTCGGTAATTCGACCATGATTACTACAAGTTTAGATAGCTGGCCGCTAGACTAATTTACCAATCAAAAATGTTTAGGGCTGACATGCACTAATTGAGTGACTGCTGATGCACAACTACATTACGAAATTGCACCTTGAGTATTTTATTATTCTAACTCTCAACAGTAAGTAAGAATGAGTCCCCTCCCCCCAAAACAAAATACGTATTATTATTTGTATTTTTTTGTATTGGTCCGCGGGCCTACAAAAGGGGGGCCATGCGACCCGTGGCCCGCCAGTTGCCCATCCCTGATATAGATCATGTATAATACATCTGTGGGCATCCTTACCTTTGAAGAAGACAAATTTCCCCTCGCTGTTCTCGTAGACGGCGTCTATCTTGGGGGGCAGTCCTCTCCAGAAGACATTGATGAGCATGGGGTACCCCGGCATCACTGCGTTGTCCCGTACCCTCCAAAACCAGTGATCCTGAGAGGAGAGAAGAGGAGAAAAGGGATGGAGAGAGAGGAGAGGAGAGGAGAGGAGAGGAGAGGAGAGAAGAGAAGAGAAGAGAAGAGAAGAGAAGAGAAGAGAAGAGAAGAGAAGAGAAGAGAAGAGAAGAGAAGAGAAGAGAAGAGAAGAGAAGAGAAGAGAAGAGAAGAGAAGAGAAGAGAGGAGAGGAGAGGAGAGGAGAGGAGAGGAGAGGAGAGGAGAGGAGAGGAGAGGAGAGGAGAGAGAAATGGTCATTAACACATTGGCATACCAACATATCAACACAAGCTAAAATGTGTTGTTGGAAATCAAAACCCAGCTTTGAAGCTTAATGACCGAGAGGTGATTCCATTACTCTGCATCAACAGCCATTAGGCTTATTAGTATGTAACCTGTACACTTCACTGTACACATGCTCAACTATTCAGGTCAAATGGCTCAGTCTTTATGAGAAACAATCTAAAGGAAAACAATCTAAAGGAAAAATGTGCATGGCCAAGTTTAAGGTGTGCCTGTCTTTTTGATGCTGGATGTAACCTGAAGATAAGAGAGTTGGGCCAAAACTCAGAGGAAAGAGCTCACAGGCCCAGCTGAGAAATACATTATGGCTCAGTAAGACACCACACCCTTGGCACGGAATGGCCGCTCTCGCCTTCCACAGAGTCTGAGGCCAAACACACAGTGACCTGCCCTCAGAGAAGTAGAGAGAGAGAGAGAGAGAGAGAAAGAGAGAGAGCAAGAGAGAGAGACAGAGGGGGGGGTAGAGAGAGAGAGAGAGGGTAGAGAGAGACGGGAGAAAGAGGGAGAGAGAAAGAGAGGATGAGGGGAGTGAGGGGGAAAGAGAGAAGGATGGAGATACCTCATCACTGGCATCATCACAACACCATGCCTCATTCACATAAAAACCTGCACAGCCTATTTATCAAACTCTCACTGTCTCTCTCTTGTGTGTGTGTGTGTGTGTGTGTGTGTGTGTGTGGAGGACATGTACACACACTTTCACACACACACACACACACACACACACACACACACACACACACACACACACACACACACACACACACAGAGCGTCCCATGGCCCCTTCACTCTACCCTAAGCCCTGATTGATTTAAATTGTTCAGCGTTTTCTTCTGTATGGGACTCAGCCCGGTAATTGAAAACAGATCAAACTGTGAAATCGGAGCTATTTGATTCCTTTCGACTCTGTAAAAGACAAAGTGTTCCAATCTCCCTCTTTCTCCTGCTCTGAAAATATGGACAGCGTGCCAACCTGAGATGTAGGCAATTTCTGCTGGCACTTGGAATTACCCAAATGTCCAAACTAATCAAACTAACTACTATAACCTCTGTAACAGAAGATTATGGTTCTATGTTTCATTTCTGCTTTGTTTGGGAGAACCTTTTACTTACGCAGACAAACAGACTCACGGTGCTACCTTGCAATACTGATGATGTATTTAGACAGTGGTACAGTTGAAAACAGGACAACAACAAAATAAAAAAATCTTAAAAGCACTGAATGTTTGAGTTCATAAATGTTCCTCAAGGTAGTGCAAAGATCACTGCAGCTACAGTGAGGGAAAAAAGTATTTGATCCCCTGCTGATTTTGTACGTTTGCCCACTGACAAAGAAATGATCAGTCTATAATTTTAATGGTAGGTTTACTTGAACAGTGAGAGACAGAATAACAACATGGAAATCCAGAAAAACGCATGTCAAAAATGTTATAAATTGATTTGCATTTTAATGAGGGAAATAAGTACGGTATTTGACCCCTCTGCAAAACATGACTTAGTACTTGGTGGCAAAACCCTTGTTGGCAATCACAGAGGTCAGACGTTTCTTGTAGTTGGCCACCAAGTTTGCACACATATCAGGAGGGATTTTGTCCCACTCCTCTTTGCAGATCTTCTCCAAGTCATTAAGGTTTCGAGGCTGACGTTTGGCAACTCGAATCTTCAGCTCCCTCCACAGATTTTCTATGGGATTAAGGTCTGGAGACTGGCTAGGCCACTCCAGGACCTTCATGTGCTTCTTCTTGAACCACTCCTTTGTTGCCTTGGCCGTGTGTTTTGGGTCATTGTCATGCTGGAATACCCATCCACTACCCATTTTCAATGCCCTGGCTGAGGGAAGGAGGTTCTCACCCATTTGACGGTACATGGCCCCGTCCATCGTCCCTTTGATGCGGTGAAGTTGTCCTGTCCCCTTAGCAGAAAAACACCCCCAAAGCATAATGTTTCCACCTCCATGTTTGACGGTGGGGATGGTGTTCTTGGGGTCATAGGCAGCATTCCTCCTCCTCCAAACACGGCGAGTTGAGTTGATGCCAAAGAGCTCCATTTTGGTCTCATCTGACCACAACACTTTCACCCAGTTCTCCTCTGAATCATTCAGATGTTCATTGGCAAACTTCAGACGGGCATGTATATGTGCTTTCTTGAGCAGGGGGACCTTGCGGGTGCTGCAGGATTTCAGTCCTTCATGGCGTAGTGTGTTACCAATTGTTTTCTTGGTGACTATGGTCCCAGCTGCATTGAGATCATTGACAAGATCCTTCCGTGTAATTCTGGGCTGATTCCTCACCGTTCTCATGATCATTGCAACTCCACGAGGTGAGATCTTGCATGGAGCCCCAGGCCGAGGTAGATTGACAGTTCTTTTGTGTTTCTTCCATTTGCGAATAATCGCACCAACTGTTGTCACCTTCTCACCAAGCTGCTTGGCGATGGTCTTGTAGCCCATTCCAGCCTTATGTAGGTCTACAATCTTGTCCCCGACATCCTTGGAGAGCTCTTTGGTCTTGGCCATGGTGGAGAGTTTGGAATCTGATTGACTGATTGCTTCTGTGGACAGGTGTCTTCTATACAGGTAATCCTAATCTCAGCTCGTTACCTGTATAAAAGACACCTGGGAGCCAGAAATCTTTCTGATTGAGAGGAGGTCAAATACTTATTTCCCTCATTAAAATGCAAATCAATTTATAACATTTTTGACATGCGTTTTTCTGTATTTTTTTGTTGTTATTCTGTCTCTCACTGTTCAAATAAACCTACCATTAAAATTAGAGACTGATCATTTCTTTGTCAGTGGGCAAACGTACAAAATCAGCAGGGGATCAAATACTTTTTTCCCTCACTGTATGTACAGTTGAAGTCGGAAGTTTACATACACCTTAGCCAAATACATTTAAACTCAGTTTTTCACAATTCCTGACATTTAATCCTAGTAAAAATTAGTCAGTTAGGATCAACACTTTATTTTAAGAATGTGAAATGTCAAAATAATAGTAGAGATAATTATTTATTTCAGCTTTTATTTATTTCATCACATTCACAGTGGGTCAGAAGTTTACATACACTCAATTAGTATTTGGTAGCATTGCCTTTAAATTGTTTAACTTGGGTCAAACGTTTCGTGTAGCCTTCCACAAGCTTCCCACAATAAAGTTGGGTGAATTTTGGACCATTCCTCCTGACAGAGCTGGTGTAACTGAGTCAGGTTTGTAGGCCTCCTTGCTCGCACAGGCTTTTTCAGTTCTGCCCACAAATTTTGTATAGGATTGAGGTCAGGGCTTTGTGATGGCCACTCCAATACCTTGACTTTGTTGTCCTTAAGCCATTTTGCCACAACTTTGGAAGTATGCTTGGGGTCATTGTCCATTTGGAAGACCCATTTGCGACCAAGCTTTAACTTCCTGACTGATGTATTGAGATGTTGCTTCAATATATCCACATAATTTTCCTTCCTCATGATGCCATCTATTTTGTGAAGTGCACCAGTCCCTTCTGCAGCAAAGCACCCCCATAGCATGATGCTGCCCCCCCTGTGCTTCACTGTTGGGATGGTGTTCTTCGGCTTGCAAGCACCCCCTTTTTCCTCCAAACATAACAATGGTCATTATGGCCAAACAGTTCTATTTTTGATTCATCAGACCAGAGGACATTTCTCCAAAAAGTACAATATTTGTCCGCATGTGCAGTTGCAAACCATAGTCTGGCTTTTTTATGGCGGTTTTGGAGCAGTGGCTTCTTCCTTGCTGAGCGCCCTTTCAGGTTATGTCGATATAGGACTCGTTTTACTGTGGATATAGATACTTTTGTACCTGTTTCCTCCACCATCTTCACAATGTCCTTTGCTGTTGTTCTGGGGTTGATTTGCACTTTTCGCACCAAAGTACGTTCATCTCTAGGAGACAGAACGCGTCTCCTTCCTGAGCGGTATGACGGCTGCGTGGTCCCATGGTGTTTATACTTGCGTACTATTGTTTGTACAGATGAAAGTGGTACCTTCAGGCATTTGGAAATTGCTCCCAAGGATGAACCAGACTTGTGGAGGTCTACAATTTGTTTCTGAGGTCTTGGCTGATTTATTTTGATTTTCCCATGATGTCAAGCAAAGAGGCACTGAATTTGAAGGTAGGCCTTGAAATACATCCATAGGTACACCTCCAATTGACTCAAATTATGTCAATTAGCCTATCAGAAGCTTCTAAAGCCATGACATCATTTTCTAGAATTTTCCAAGCTGTTTAAAGGCACAGTCAACTTAGTGTATGTAAACTTCTGACCCACTGGAATTGTGATACAGTGAATTATAAGTGAAATATTCTGTCTGTAAACAATTGTTGGAAAAATTACTTGTGTCATGCACAAAGTAGATGTCCTAACCGACTTGCCAAAACTATAGTTTGTTAACAAGAAATTTGTGGAGTGGTTGAAAAACAAGTTTTAATGACTCCAACCTAAGTGTATGTAAACTTCTGACTTCAACTGTATGTAGGCCTATAGTAAGTCAACAACTGACGTCTAGATATTATCTGCAATAAAAGTGCTGTAAGTAAGAGCACATAACTACAGAACTGCCATAAAGCAGCAGAAGGGCATCAAACATCCCTGAGAGACTGAACAGGTCAACAATGAGGTCAGCTGAGGCTAAACAAGCCCCTTGGTGTTGAGCTGATGTGTGTGTGTTAAGGTGAGAGGACAGTGGGGAGGTGGGAGAGGAGATGAAAGAAGTCAGGTCCTGGGTTCACCTCAGAGGGATAAGCACAGATAATACACACACTTCGTTACCCACTTCGTAGTAGAGCTCATACATCAACACACGTTTTTACATTTTAGTCATTTAGCAGACGCTCTTATCCAGAGCGACTTACAGGAGCAATTAGGGTTAAGAGCCTTGCTTAAGGGCACAACGACAGATTTTTCACCTAGTCGGCTCAGGGATCCGAACCAGCGACCTTTCGGTTACTGGCCCAAAGTTTTTAAATGCTAGGCTACCTGCCGCCCCAGAGAGGGGAAGTCAGGCAGTAGAGACAAGCACAGTACTCTAGTTCAGACAAGGAGGAAGGGAAGAATGGACAAAGAGGGGTGGGGATGGATGAGTGAAAGAAAGAGGGACAGACACTTAGTTAAGTGACACACTCTCTTCTCTTCAAGCACAACTGAGGGGGAGAGAGGAGGGGAAGGGAGAGAGCAGTGAGGACAGGGCGGAAAAGGAAGGAAGGAGGGAAAAGATGGTGGGAGGCAACAAAGAGAGAGGACAAGAGAAACAACATCCATTTAAAAAACAAAAGTTGTAGTTACAGTAAAAAAGAGATTGAAAGTTAGAGTGATAGAGGGATTGAAGGATGAATCAGATGGGGTCCTCCTGCTCTGCCACTGCATCCTAGTGTTACCAGTCAGTCCTGCACTAAATCTGTTCACACATTCAGGACAGGAAGGAAGCGTCTCTCTGCTGCTCGGCAGCTAAATCTGGCTCTCGCATGAGAATGTGTCCCTCAATCCCTGAAAGCAGGGGCACGGGAGAGGAGGGCGGGGTGGGTTGGAGGAGGTGGGGGGGGCAAAGTTGAGGGGGTAGCAGAAGGAAGTGTGTAATTTTTGGGGCATGTACGGTATCATGTGGTGGTGATCGCTGGATGCAACATGTCATGTCTGTACAGTTTACTGTTCTCTCTGAAACCTTGCCGACCCTCCTCAACCCCTCCTCTCCACCACTGAAGACAGCAGGGTCATAATAACTGTAAATCCAGACTTGGCTGTATGGTTTTACCATTGACTCTGAGCTCCGTCAGGGACACTGGAAAGCTAGTGTTTTTCTTTCATCCTTTCCCTCCTCTTCCTGTTGCTACAGAGCGGAGAGGAGGAAAGGTAACTCCTTCTAAATGCAGAAACGCTCCGTTATACATCACTGCAGTGTGGAACGTCAGATAGGCAGGGGGGTAGGAAGAGGCCTCAGAGTTTGAGACTGTAACTGTAGTTATGATGAGAGATACTCCTTCAAGGGGTATCTTGCTGTTTGATGGAAGTGCATGATATTCCTTTATGGTTTCATATAACTTACAGCCGAAACGATTGTAGTCTACCACACCATCCTCTCTCTAGTCCCCTATTTCACATTATGGGACCACCTGTGTTTCAGTCATTCAGGGCTGAGGAGATTTAATATTTAATGACTTGGCAGGTAGTGACAATGTGTCTTCCAACACAATCAACTGGAGGACGAGGTGAGCCAAAATAGCCAAAGCTCGCTCGTCCTCCCTCCCTCCCTCCCTCCTCAGTAACCCATCAACCAGACAGACTGTCACTCTGCACACAGACCTGCTTTAGAGGAAATACCACAGACACAGACTAATGAAGATTCCAACTCTACTGGCTACTGGAGCCAATTCATGGACATTTCAGAGTACAGGAACGAGGGTTTTCCTGACCATGAAACTCTGGGCCCTAAGTACGAGTAGTAAACATCCTTCCAACTTACTATTCAAGTAGAGGACTTATTTGTTCAGGAAACTGTTTATCTATATACATAATGTATTTGATCTACTTATGTATCCCTCCCTCTGTTGTTCTTCACCCACTCTTGACCAGTCAGTCTCCTCCATGCCAACCTCAGTGACCCTGAACAGAACATCCACACTCAGCGTCCTGCTTCCTGTCTGATGTGTGTGGGAGGGATTGTGATTGGCTCTGAGTAGCTGTGAGCCAGTCAGAGAGTAGCACTAACTTCCTCTTCATCTCCCCTGCTGCTGGTTAAGTGATGCTAATAGAATCCCCCACACCTCTCTCTCTCTCTCTCTCTCTCTCTCTCTCTCTCTCTCTCTCTTTCTCTCTCTCTCTCTCTCTCTCTCGACCATAATACCTAGCTTAGATGTGTCTTGACCATGCAGAGCACATTTGAGTTTGGGAGAAAACATGCATTGTGCCTTTTTGGCAAATGATGGACAAGCTGAGAGCTTCTCTTCTTGAAATCAGGATTCAAGCCACACACTATAATTACAATGAGCTCAAACACATAGTGTAAAAAACTACTTAGAAACACAATTCATATACATAAAGGAAGTTGCATAATAAGTGATTCTGTGTTGTCTCTTCACGAGAGGAGATAATGGTGATGGTTAGAATAGGGAATGTGATTTATTTTCATTTTAACTTCCTGCTAAATATGCTCATTGACAGCGTAAAAACAAAACAAAAAAACAACGGTACAACAGCCATTGAAACCAACTCTTTCTGGAGTTGAGAAATTGGAGGAAAATACCACTAAACCAAACCAATAAATAAAACGGGTCAATGCTCTCTTTGATCTGCGAGTTAAATATGACCTCTATCCATGGCCTGAATCATGAGTAGTTGGCCAGTGTTTTGATTCATATCCACAGAGTCGTTAGTGTGGAAATGCCATCTATCCATCCATCCTTGAGCTGAGCTGAGGTGCCAAACTCATAAACGATCAGACTGAGACTTCCTGTGTTCCTTTGTGTGCGTTCCAAATAGCACCTTATTCCCTATATAGTGCACTACTTTTGTCAAGAGTCCTATGGGCCTCTATTGTGACGTACTATCTAACTTTCTTAGCTCTGTCTCTCTCCACTACTGACTCTCACCCAGGCCGGGTTGTTCCACGCCAACTTTTGCCAGGGAGAAGGAGGGAGAAATCATGTGAGGGGGGTGCTTAGGCAGACATTTCCATGGAGACACAGGTCACTAAGATTGTTGGCCTGAAGGTTTTTCCTAGACACAAATATTGTACATTTGTCCTTTTGTCTCCATGATTAAGTACAGTGGACTGAGACAGGAGAAGAGAAAAATCTGCAATGGATGTTACTGTTTTCTGGAAAGCCGAGTGAGAATGAGGATTTACCCAAGCAATGTAAGACATAAGTAGAATCACTGTTCAAATGAAATAAACCAAACCACAGTGTAAGTGTGTTTGGCAATATTCTACGAGAGGGGTATTTTCCCAGTGAGTTCCACGTGTCTTAGCCTACTTAACCAATGAATACTAGCTATTTATAACCCCTGAAAAATACACACAAAAGCACAGGCGCTCTTTCTCTTTGGTGGAGAACATAGCTGATCTTTGTGTTGCCTGGAGGGCTTTCCCCTTTTCTCCTGTGTGTGTGCGTATGTATATGTGTGTGCGGGCGTGCATTAGCCGATTATGAGCTGCCAGGGCTTTTTCCTCTGAGACTCTGAGTCTCTGGATAAAGACACATAGGCATAGACATAGACACATCATGACTCTGTGTTAAACTGGACAGAAAGCTACTGTAGGTTTTGTTACTGGATAATCTCTCGTGGACACACTACATAAACATAAACCAAATTATGCACCATTTTTGTTCTGGGTAAACTGAGATGAGTTACTGGACAGAAAGCTACTGTGGGGTTTGTTTGGGAAGACAAAACCATATTCCATCTGGACTAGATGTTATTTCTATGTAAGCTAATAGATATTCAAACAAGTCCTGGGCTGCGTCCCAAATGGTACCATATTTCCTATTTACTGCACTTCTTTTGACCAGGGCTCTTGTCAGAGGTAGTGCACTATATAGGAAATAGGGTGCCATTTGGAACCCATCCCTGCCATAGCGTACAGACCTCACATTTAGAATGTGTCAGTTAGTCAGTCACTTACATAATCACTGTAAACTGCTATATGTAGACTATCCTACAGTGCAGTATGTTACATTCCTCTTAAGAAAAGGAAAGTGCTAATTATATGAGCTACAGTACAGTCCATATGTCCCTTGAGCTTCAATGATGATAACGCTTGAAATCTCTTGACCAGCAGAAACCACTGACTACTCTGTAGCTATATACAGAATAACTATACCCACTACCCATAGTGCTTCAGTTATCTGGTACATTAGTACATATTAGACACATATTTGAAGCCCTCCCACACAGAGCCTCTCTATTAGTTCAACTCTGAGAACTGACTAACTGAAAGCACACTCTCAGAAATAAAGGTTTAGATTTGTTCTTAAAGGGGTACAAACGCTTGTCACTTTAGTACTTTTAGTTATAGGTACATAATTGTACCCTTGCAGTTCATACCGTAAAAGAGCCAATAGTGTACCTTAGGGGATGAGATAGTAACTTTATTATATGTAGTCCACAGAAGCATACCTTTAGAAAAGGAACAAATTAGCCTTTTTTCTGTGCCTGTTTGCCTTTAAAGTGGCAAAAATGTACCTCTATAAAGGGTTTTGGGTGTTGTTTTAACACTGTAGGGTGTAAAACCTTATTTGAATATTTCCCAGGGGTGACTCTCAAGCGAATTTTAGAGTTACCAATAACACCCATAACCCATGACTGTATTTGATAGTGACAGAAACATGGTTGCATTCAATGGCTTTCAGTCCTGAAGCCTTCACCAAGTGAGTGCTAAGTGAATATTTTATCATTGAAATTAAACTATTTATGACAATACATTACATATATTATAAAACCATATTTTGACAGCCTGCTTTTATCCCAACACAGTGGTCTGAAACTCCTGGTTTGCTGGCCACATCGGGCAAGTCACATTATGCTGCTTGCAAAGTGATATGTAATTCTTATTGGAATCCAGCCAGAGTTAGGATATAAAACAATGATAACTTTTAATCACCTGTAACCTGCATTTAGAATGACTGCCAAGGTAGGGAAAATTGATAAATGAGACTACATAAAATGTTTTAGTCATTTAGCAGACGCTCTTATCCAGAGCAACTTACAGTTAGTGAGTGCATACATTTAAAAATAATAATAATAATTCATACTGGCCCCCCGTGGGAATTGAACCCACAACCCTGGCGTTGCAAGCGCCATGCTCTACCAACTGAGCTACACAGGGCCTAAACCATCTAAACGGGAATAACCATCTCAATAACGGGTGCAATAAGTCCAACTATTAACAGATTAGTTTTGTTATGTATGTAATTTATCTTTGTGTAGCATAAGATCAATCAATCAATCAATTAATGCGCATGCAAAAACACACATATTGAAACATTTTTTTATTTTTTTTATCTACCTGCAATAGAGCATGCTGGGAAATATCATAATAATGGGAGTGGTTTTTGAGAGTGTGTGATGATTGTAGCTTTATATTCAAAATATTGGGTACAGAAATATACCATTATACTAGATTATCCGCATATGTACCCTAAAAGGTACCAGGTGAGATATGTGTACCTTTGAAGGTATATTATGTGTATTTTTATGTTTTTGTACCCCCGGGAACAATACTGTACCCTAAAAGTACCCTTTTTACTGAGAGTGGAGCCTAGTGTGCGGCTGATCCACCGACACACACATAGTGAAAAACAATGCTCAGGTCCTGGGCCTGGTTGCATAAAACATCTTAAGTGTTTCCCTTAAGGGTTTACCTTAAGGAATAATTTTACCTTACGTAAGGGAATTGTTTAAGGGCATTGCATAGAGCCCCTCAAATATTTCCTTAGGTAAGGGCATACTTAAGGGGTTTTACGGTAGTTTGAAGGCATGTATGGCAGAAAGAGTATCTGGTTACCACGGAGACGGCCTGACTAAACATCTTGTCAAAAAGGTCGCTTTCATTTTGTGAGATAGCATAATATAGCTTCTACAATCAAGACAGGATAACCAAATTGCTTCAGAAGATAATAAACCACGTTTCTTGTAGTTACTTTTTTCTCAACTTACATGATATTACTTTCTAGTACGTCAAGCTAGTTTACAGAGTAGCTATAGCTAGCTAGCCAGCTAGCTTTGTGCACCTTCCATTGTTTAGCTAAGTAGCTAGTTGGTTGATGTTTTCCTTTTGTAACCAGAACAGATGAAAGCAACATTCACCTCCACAAATGCTGTTTAAATTGATATCCATACTGAATGAAGCAGTTAAGGGACCTCATGGGCACGCTTACATGTTTGACTTAATTTCAGCGGGAAATGCACCTTAAAATGTTTTGTGCAACTGCCTTAAAGTTAAGGAAACTTTAAGGGAAAATATAAAGGGAAAATTAACTGAAGGTGTTTTATGCAACCGGGCTCTGGTCCTTTGAGCTGGATACACACACACAAGTATGCATGCACACACACCCAAGCACATAACATGTTGATGTTGTGCTATCTTGCTGTTAAGTTGCTGTGTTGGTCATTCGTGGTATGTTTGTTGTATGCCGTCATGATGTTGTTTTTCTGTTGCAAACTCTCACATGCCCAAAGGTAATTGCCACTCAGGGAGTTATTTTGAATGTAATTGAATTTAAGTAGTGGATGGTTAAATCAGTATGAAACATAAACACAGTGACTTCCTACCTTGAACACGAACATCTCTCGTCTCAGAATGGCCAGGGTGTTGAAGCCCCCATCACAGATGTTAGGCTTGGCGTTGGGCTGGCTGGGCTTGTCCCCCGTAGGTATCCTGGGGGGTCGCGTCTGCCTGTCAGGCTTGCGGGGGTCCGAGGGGGGTTGTGAGCGGTGTGGGGGGGCTGTCGGTAAAGGCTTGGTCGGCTGGGGTACCTTATCTGGTGGACCTGAATGAAAACAACATCAACAATATTACTAAACAAACAAACAAATAAACAAACAAAAGCAATCAAAATACTACATTTTACATTTTACATTTCAGTAATTTAGCAGACGCTCTTATCCAGAGCGACTTACAGTTAGTGCATTCATCTTAAGATAGCTAGGTGGGACAACCACATACCACAGGCATAGAAAGTACATTTTCCTCAATAACGTAGCTATCAGTAGAGTCAGAGCTAGAAGGTGGGGTGGGGTGGTGTCTACACAGCACTGTACTCTCAGGCTGTGTCCCAAATGGCAGCCTATTTTCTACGTTATGCCCATAGGGCTCTATAAAGTAGTAGTGCAGTATATAGGGAATAGTTTGCCATTTGGGATGCAGCCTAAGTGTATTTGAAATATTTTGGTCCTAATGCAATAGCCGACAGACACAGGACACAGGACACAGACACACATAAGCCGATCTCCTCGGCACTTTGTGTCGCAGGGTTCCACCGAAACACTAGGCTTTAATCCACTCTAACTACCTGTTACAGAGAGGTGGTGTAATTGGCTTAGCAAATGTAATAGTAATTTAGATTGGTAATAAGGAGCAGAGAAACACAGTGTGACACACTGTCATCATTAACACATCAATTACAGTCCAGTGTTCACCCAGTTAGACTACAGCCATTAAGAGTAGACGAGACCTGGCCTGCATCACAAATTACATCCTGTTCCCACTACTTTTGACCAAGGCTAATATGGCTCTGGTCAAAATAAGTGCACTTTATAGGGAATAGGGTGTCATTTGGGACTGCTATCTAAACAGACTCAACTCTCACTGTGTTCTTATTAAAATTAATTGACTGGGATTCTTTTACATTATTAGTTCAGTAGTGTTATTGAATGTTAAGGGGGTTGGGTTCAGTGTTGGTGTACTTATTTAGTTTATATGGCACTAAGACCGCACTGAACGAGCTGTATGAGGCCATAAGCAAACAAGAAAATGGTATTCTTCAGTATGAAAATGTATGCACTCACTAACTGTAAGTCGCTCTGGATAAGAGCGTCTGCTAAATGACTAAAATGTAAATGTATATAAATATACAGCTGAAATTCCTCTTTAATGAATGTCTGTCCATAACTGTGGGTTAATAAATGATCATAAATCCCATTTGGACAGGACTGGTGCCAATCATGCAGCTGGATAACAAGGCTGGGGCCAACGACAGTGATAGGACTATTACACAGAGGTGACAGCTTTAGGAGATAGAGAAGGAGAGGGTGAATAAATGTATGCGTGAGTGAGTGAATGACTGACTGAATGAATGACTGAAAAAAAAAATGAATGAATGAACGGACAAAAAAACGAACTAACCAACAAATGAATACATGAATGACCACATGACCTTGGGCCATCATCCCCAGGGATTGTAGGCCCAAAGGATCAGGGGATTACAGTGCTAGTTACTAACTCCACTAGTTATCATCATCATCATCATCATCATCCCAGTCAGTCAGTCCAGTGAACTGATCAGCTGCTGCCTGGGAGGACCACAGGGATTGTATTCATTGACTGAATGAAATCTCTTGAAATAGACCCTGGATTAGTGGGGGCAAAGCACTTTGCAATTATATAATGATAGGGAGAATGATGGAGAGATAAACCACACACACCATAAACAGAAATAGAATCTCCGCTCGATGCTATCCCTTATGACGGTAAACCCTCATGTTGGTACGCATGCACACACACACACACACACACACACACACACACACACACACACACACACACACACACATCTCTCCAATACAACCCTGATTTTAAGAGCAGGAGGAAGAAGGGAAAGGGTAAGACTCATCTGCTTTATACGAGTCCCACTTCCCTTGAAGACAACAATGACAAGGAAAGGGTGGAGGAGGAGGAGGAGGAAAAGTAAAAGAAGGAAGGACGAGGAGAGGTTTGATGGTGTACCCAGGTCTGCCCCTCCGTCTGTGCTTGCCACCCTCCGGCAGCACACTGATGATATAAGTAGATGGTTGTGTTAAATGAGAGGAAGCCTAGCCTACCGTAGATCTTCTGGATGCCTTGGAGGTCGTCGTGGGGCAGCTTGAAGTTCTCTGTGTCCATGTACTGGTAGAAGGGGGCCATGATGGCTGTGGGATCGTTGGAGTGTTCCAAACCAAGGGCATGGCCCAGCTCATGGACTGCCACTAGGAACAGATCATTACCTGGAGAGAGAGAGAGAGAGAGAGAGAGAGAGAGAGAGAGAGAGAGAGAGAGAGAGAGAGAGAGAGAGAGAGAGAGAGAGAGAGAGAGAGAGAGAGAGAGAGAGAGAGAGAGAGAGAGAGAGAGAGAGAGAGAGAGAGAGAGAGAGAGAGAGAGAGAGAGAGAGAGAGAGAGAGAGAGAGAGAGAGAGAGAGAGAGAGAGAGAGAGAGAGATGTGTGTGTGAGACGTGTAGTGTGAGATCAGATCAGAGCAATAAGTGTGACTTTTGCCTTTCGCGCTATGAGTAAATGCACCATCATACTTCAAATAGACAGGATGTGTGAATGATAAACTGCTGCGCAATTTATGTTAAAACTTTTCTTTGACAATTTCCGTGAGGGGGCAGTTTAGTTTAACCAAAGTTTTACTATACATGCAAGAAACCCACAATCTCTAAATGTGCACACATAGAAAGAGATGAGTGATATGTGTGTGAGAGGCGAGTAGGGTCAGAGAAGGGTCAGAGCAGGGTCAGAGTAGGGTCAGAGAAGGGTCAGAGCAGGGTCAGAGCAGGGTCAGAGTAGGGTCAGAGAAGAGTCAGAGCAGGGTCAGAGCAGGGTCAGAGAGTGTGTGTGACAGCGACAGAGAGTGTGCGTGATCCTCCACTGATTCCCCAAATGAGAGGATAATCCAGTAAAAACAACCACTACCACTGATGGGAACCATTATGGTCTTAACACACAGACACACAGACACAGACACACACACACACACACACACACACACACACACACACACACACACACACACAGATCAAAATGAACTGGAGTGTCTTCCCTATGTGAGAGCATGGGATGCACTGGTCCCCTTTGTAATTATGCGGGTAAGCCGGTAATTTTATGCTGGGTTGAACTCTGACCCCAGAAGACTCCAGTGGCAACCAGCCATGTCCCAGTCAGAGGGTACGTCCCAAATGACACCCTATTCCCTATATAGTGGGACGTAGATTCACTAACTGGGACATAGGAGGACCGGAACCAGGGAGTCAGGAACCACAAAACCCAGACTGAACAGAGAACAGAGTTGGAAAGCCACATTATCAATTAGTCTCTCTCTTTCTCTCTCTCTTCCGCTCTCTCTATCTCTCTCCCTCTCTTCCTCCTACCGTCTCCCTCTCTCTTCCTCTCTCTGTCCCCCCCCTCTCTCTCCTTGTCTATCTCTCTCTCTCTTCCTCTCTCTCACTCTCTGTTCCTTACTCCATTTTCCTCTTCCTCCCCTCACTCTCACTCTTTCTGAAGCACCCGGCATGGATAAAAGGAGCATAATTTATTCATTCTGTTCTCATTGACTTGAAGCACTTATCTACAGCAGAATGTGTACCATGAATAACAGATCTAGTGACACAGAGTCCACTCCGGACCAGATGTACTCTCTCAATAAGTTTGCTGCTATAGACAAACAGACAGACAGATAGACAAATGACTGGGTCTGGATTTGTGTATACAACAAATAAAACAGATGCCAGTATAAAGTAATATATAGTACCCACTGGGCACACACTGGTTGAATCAACGTTGTTTCTACTTCATTTCAATGAAATTACTTTGAACCAATGTGGGATAGACGTCAAATTGACGTCTGTGCCCAGTGGTAGTGTCTCACAGTGCTATAATAGGTAATGTAAAAAATGATTCCAGCTGTATGTTGTTATGTAAATGACTGTTATGGTTTAGATGACATCAAAACGAAAAGATAGTTAGAAAATGTGAACAAAATGCTAACAATCACAGAAAAGATTTATGCAGGAATATAATGAGGGTGAATTAGATAAATAATGATAGAGAGAGAGAAAGAGAAGAGAAGAGAGAGAGTCCAATGATTTAAGAATCACTTGGGAAATTGGGGCATAATGCTATGCAAATGAAGAGTGTGAGATGTCTACGCCAATCTATTTCCCTGATGGAGAGCAGAAGAGAAGAGAGAAGAGTAGAGGTGAGGAGAAGAGAAGAGAAGAGAAGAGAGGTGAGGAGAATTGAGGGGAAGAGAGGTGAGGAGAAGAGAGGGGAGGACAGGTGAGGAGAAGAGAAGAGAAGAGAGGAGAGGATAGTAGAGGTGAGGAGAAGAGAGAAGAAGAGAGGTGAGGAGAAGAGAGGGGAAGAGAGGTGAGGAGAAGAGAGGGGAGGACAGGTGAGGAGAAGAGAAGAGAAGAGAAGAGAGGAGAGGAGAAGAGAGGAGAAGAGAGGGGAGGACAGGTGAGGTGAAGAGAGGAGAAGAGAGGGGAGGACAGGTGAGGAGAAGAGAGGAGAGGTGAGGTGAAGAGAGGAGAAGAGAGGGGAGGACAGGTGTGGAGAAGAGAAGAGAGGAGGATACACTATCCTAGTAGACAGTGTGTCCCCACTGCCCCAGTTTCCCTTCTCCTCTCTCCCTCCCCCTCTATCCATCCATCCATTCCCTGATCAACGGCACAGAAAATGCAGAAGCGGCAGAGACATAGAGAGAGAGCAGGACAGAAAGAGAGAGAGAGAGAGAGAGAGAGAGAGAGAGAGAGAGAGAGAGAGAGAGAGAGAGAGAGAGAGAGAGAGAGAGAGAGAATAACATTCTGTAGGACAGAACATTTTGAGAAATAACTAGTTTCTAGTCAATAACGAGTCAAGTTAGAGATTATCCTGAAGCATGTTCCTCTTAAGGATTGGAACTGGGTGACGTCAAGGGTGTTGTTCTGGTTACCAACAGGCACTAACTCCCAAGAAGGATGGTTTGAAATCTCAGCTATAGGCGGCCACTTATCCAGAGTCTGATTGAGGCTGCGCTGCTCCAGTGATCTCAGGAGTTCCTCAGAGGTTGAAGGGGCAACCTGGGAGCCGCCCACTGAGATGAGTCCCAGGACAACAGTCACACGCACCACCAGCATCATTTCTCAAATGTCTCACTATAATGTCTCAATATGTCTCCGTTTGTCTCTGTACAGAAAGTCTGTCTCACTCTGCCTGTTGATATTTTAATGGTGCCAAGGGTAGTTCCAGTCTTTTATCCACTGTTGTTTGCTCTCCTGTCCCTCTCTACGGCACCACAGGTCAGATTCCAGGGACATTTGCTGTTTGCACTAACTGGGTCTTACCACTGTTGCTAAATGGTGAAAGTTGGGAATTAATGTAGGCCTAGATTCAATCAGATTAAGCGTTAACCAGCGATAGCAGACACCCGCATAGCGAATGTTTTGGCAGTGTCGGAGGTGGAACTGCGTTGGAGCTGTCAAATCAGTGAGCAGCTGCTCTTGATCATTGTCACGAAGCCACACCTGTACCACTCGCGTTAGTAGTTCAGAAAGAGAACGTGTAGGCTGTATAGAAATAATTACGTTCAAATAGAAAAATCATTAAACAAAATAATGAGGATTTCTATCATCCTAATTGAGGTGTAGATTACATCTCACATTCCAGTGTTCAAAATTGTAAACAAGGCTGCATTGGATTTCTGTTAATGTGACTCTGTGCAGCCAATGGCAATGTCCGCTTTAGGTGTAGTGCCGGGAGCCACTTGTGGATTTGACAGCTCTAACGCAGTTCCACCTCCGACACCACCAAAACCACCGCCATGCGGATGTTGGCTAAAGCGGATCTGATTGAATTGAGCCCTTAGTAGCAACCAGAGTTTCTTTGATCACGCCCATATATGGACTACCTATTCCTACTAAATGCATGCCCAATTCTGGTCTTCCTGTTCCCGATTGGCAACTGTAAAAAAAAATATATACTTTGGCAATATCAAAGTATAACAACACCCATAGGTGGCGCTGTAATAAGCATTCAAAGTCTAAGGCTCAGCCCGGTGGCCCTGTTTGACATACAACCACGAAACTTGGTATACCAGTGTTTCTCATCATAAGGAACAAATTAGTCTCAAAGACCCATGAGATCCGCCATATTGGATTTTCCACCATCTTGGACTGAGATGCTGCGCCACTCGGGAGCCCAATAACAAAGTGCATCCCTGCCCCTGTTTCAGTAAAAAGCTGAAGGATGGAGCTGGAGAAATGTAACCACACTCAAATTCATAGACAGAACTAGGCATGCAAGGATTGACCATCCATGTTATCAACATTATAGTTTTAACCATGTTTAGATGCTATATAGTTATTGTTTACATTTACTTTGTTTATAAACATTGGAGTAAAACAACATTATATTTGGTTATGATGAGATACACCAGTTGAACTAAGCTCATGAGGCATTTATAAGTTATATTCTTCAAGAGTCAATGGGTACATACTATATCATTAATTTATAATTCCAGATTTGTTATTAATGTTCAGAACTGATCAAGTGGCCAGTCTAAATTGATAAAAGGCCCAGATCTGGCCTGCGGGCCGGCAGTTGAAGAGCCCTGCTGTACAGTATATGGTAAAGAATGCAGAGGGATTCACAGGCTACATTGACTCTCACCTTGACCCCTGACCCCTGTAGTCTCTGTGACATCATATCCTGTCAACAGCCATATCTCATCCTCTAACAATGGAACCGGATGAAGGGAGCATCACTGTCCTTTAGATATCAGTTTAAAAACAACCACTGTATTTATATCTTCTTCTCTATATCTCCAGCCCGCCTGACCAACAGAGACAGTAGCATTGTGAAGGCCTGCTGGAGCTCTCCTCTCTTCCCCCCGTCTCCTTTTTCCCTTTCCTCTCTCCCCCTTTCCCCTCTCATCCCCTCTCTCACCTCCTCTCCTCTCCTCTCCTCTCCTCTCCTGTGGCATGCCTCTCCTCTCTCTGCCACTACAGTCCTCTCCTACTGAACAGACACTGGAGGTCATATTGTTATAAATGAGGCAAGGAGGAAGCTAACCCTCTCGCACAGAGAGAAGAGATAGGGAGGGTGGGAGGGCGGGAGGGTGGGAGGGAGGGGAAGACACAGGAGATTTATGATCTCCATCTCATTCTCTATCCTCTCTCTCTAACCCCCCTCTATCTCTCTCTCACTCTCTCTCTCTCCCTCTCTTTCTCTCTCTCTCTCTCTCTCTCTCTCTCTCTCTCTCTCTCTCTCTCTCTCTCTCTCTCTCTCTCTCAATTAAATTAAATTAAATTCAAAGGGATTTATTGGTATGGGAAACATATGTTTACATCGCCAAAGCAAATGGAATAGACAATAAACAAATGGGAAATAAACAAGGGAAACAGTAGTGAACATTACACTCACAAAAGTTTGAAAAGAATATAGACATTTCAAATGTTATATTATTGGCTATGTACAGTGTTGTAACAATATATCTCTCTCTCTCTCTCTCCACTGGGCACTATCACAGCAGCAACAAAATAAGCAGGAGCTGTGATTAGGAACCTGGAGCTCTGCTTGATCTGCCGTTTCTTCATAATTGATTGGTTACGTGGCTAGCTGCACATGCCACAGTGTAGGGCTGCTCCCGGGGACGCACGTGACTCAGTCTGACTGTGTTTCTTACTCACCAGATTGAGTCCTTAGTCTTTCCACTAGATCTAGGGCTCTCGACACACAGGAGTTCAATTGCTCTGTATGGCAGCGCTGGCCTATATCTGCAGGGCTGTAACTCCAACCTCCTATTCTCCATCCATTGAGAGGACGACAGTATTTCACCATAAGAAACCTTCGCTTCGACAAGGAATAAATTCATATGGATCTGACTGAGCTTCCGTCGCTTACTGTACCTTTCTCTGCTCCACCTCTTTACGTACTGTACTCTCTCTCTCTCTCTCTCTCTCTCTCTCTCTCTCACTCTCTCTCTCTCTCTCTCTCTGCTCTCTCACTCTCACTCTCTATCGCTGTCTCTCTCTCTCTCTCTCTCTCTCTCTCTCTCTCTCTCTCTCTCTCTCTCTCTCTCTCTCTCTCTCTTTCTGCTCCTAACTCAACAACAGAAAGGCTTATCATTGCTTTTGTTATGAATGCTGTTTCAATTGCTCTGTATTTCTCTGCTCATTCAATTCATCATCGGTTTGTGAAAGGGCAAGCGAGAGAGGGCGAGCGGGAGTGAGAGGAAGAAAGAGAGCGAGGGGGAGACAGAAAATGAGAAAGAGAGAGGCGTTTGTATGATATTAAAAGGATGACACTGCATCTTCTGCAGGAACTAAAACAACAACAATTGAACTGCATCATCCACATGCCACATGCCACATAATTACCAAGGATGTAGTACAACACTCCCATCTCTAGCAGAGCTCCCCAAGGAAAGACAGATCTGATACCCATCAGCCTTCCCCCTCTCAAGGCCTGACACTTGTGTTAACAACTGTGTTATTATTGCATGCTTGCTGTTGTTGTTGCTGTTGTTGTTTACGCCCAAGTCTTAGCACTGAGAATAAGCACTTCCTTTGTCCCTGGAGGAGCTAAATGTTCCCATTGTCTTCCTCTTACCCAGAATTCCCTGGGTCGAGGCCCCTAAGAGCAGAGCGGCCGTCTGAGAGGTGTGTGTGCGTGCGCGGGCGAGCGTGTGTGCGAGTAACTGGTTGTGGTACTAAAGGACTGAAAGTTAGTGGGAGGAGGAGAGAGAGAGATGGAGAGAGATGGAATGGAAGAAAGATGAGAAAGAAGCTGAAGAAATACAGTGAAATATTTTGACAGCAGTGCCGCTTCAGTCCACTGTCAATAATATGTTACACATACTGTAGAGTCAAACCTACAGAGGAAGAGAGTGAGGTGGAAGAAAACCAAAGGGCTGAGCGAGGGAGGGAGAAAAGGGAGGGAAGGAGTAGCTGAGTGCTGAGATTCCAGGGGGAGTTTGTGAGCTTGGTGCCCCTGCCTGCCTGTGCTGTTGCCAGCAGGGCTCAGGTTCTGTTTCTGTTGCTGCACCTGGCCTGGTTTTTGGGTGTGAACAGACAGACTGGCCATTGTGGCTGCAGCCAAACTACAGCACCCCGCCACAATATTATCTCTCTATCTCCCTGATTTACATTCTCTCTCTTTCTCCCCATCCCTCTCTGCCTCTCCTCTCTCCATCTCGCTGACTTACACTCTCTTTCTTTCTCTCACCACCCCTCTCTCTCTCTTTCTGCCCCCATTCTGCATGCCTGTGCTCTTTGCTTTGGGGCAATTCCATGCTAACGGAATTATGCCGAGACTCAGATTTTTCACTTTAAAATGGCTCAGCGTAATTCCCTTTGGCAAAATCTCATCAGTGATCTCCTGTTAAAACACAATTGTGTTGAATTAATCTATCTTCTCTACAAAAGAGCTGAAAGAGGAGACAGGAAAGGAAAGAGGGGAAATAGTCAACAGAGAATGATGGCTGTGTATGGAGGTTGTTTAATTAATGGCCTTGATGGGGAGGTTATGAGTGACTTCAGGCTCCCTGCCTGAAGTGCTGTGGCAGAAAGAGGCATGTGAGATAAACTATGTAGAGAGAGGTCTGTTTGTGTGTGTGTGTGTGTGTGTGTGTGTGTGTGTGTGTGTGTGTGTGTGTGTGTGTGTGTGCGTGCGTGCGTGTGTGTGTGTGTGCGTGTGTGTGTGAGGGCGGAAGAGGCTGATGCCACCCACATGGCAGCTAGCGCTAGTGTCAGTGGGCGAGCGTCTATTTCTAGAGGCAGCCTGGTGGGGTAGAGAATGGGGCTATCTCTCTCTCTCTCTCTCTCTCTCTCTCTCTCTCTCTCTCTCTCTCTCTCTCTCTCTCTGCTCTCTCTCTCGCTCTCTCTCTCTCTCTCTCTCTCTCTCTCTCTCTTTCTCTCTCTCTCTCTCTATGCCAGACACTGTGTTACCAAATCAAATTATTTCTCACTGCATAGATTCATAGCTATACAAACATTTGGAAAAATCATTCAAAATCAAGTAATTCTAATTATTTTGTCTGCTAGTTCATATATTCATTTGCTTTTCCCTAGTACAGTACAGTACCATAGCCTCCTCAGTTTCCTCTGTGTGTATTCAGCTCTTCACAGTACCTGTCCCTGCTGCTGGCCTCCAGCAAGGTATACCACTGACAGTCATCAATATCAATACCTCTTCTCCAAATGTCACCATGCTGGGTGTTTGTAGAGCAAACTGTTTGCACACACACACACACACACACGCACGCACGCACAAACGCACACACACGCACACACACACATGCAGTAAAGAGATAGAGATCAGTCCCAGTTCCCTGGCAGCCAAGCAGCATCAGCGTATAAATGCCTGTTTTCTGCTGCTACAGTTTGAAGGCTGCTCCATCTTATCAAAGCGCCACATCCCGTCACCGGCCGCATGCTGAGAACCCAGGCCTAAAAATAGACCCACAAGGACACCATATGCTCCTTCACAACACAGCCACCTTCACCGCCACATCTACATCATCCACAACACCAAAGCCTGAACCGGGGTTGAACCATGTTCTAGGTTATCCCTGTGAGTCTTTCATGAGACACAATTACTGTATTTTAGCTACCGGCATTTGAATAAGGAATCAGTTCAACAACAGGGAAAACAGATTGGAAATAGACGATTAGCTGTTAATTTAATCAATGGGAATGTTTTAAGCTTCATGCTATGTTGCAGTGTGACAATCAATCAATAAACCAACCAGTCAATGGCTATCCCCTCCCACGTCCCTCTATGGCCCATCCTCTAACATGTTATTACAGATCTAGGATCAGCTTCCCCTCCTCCAATCCTAGCCTTAACCATTAGTGGGGAAAATGCTAAACTGACCCAAGATCAGTGTCTAGGGGCAACTCCACCCTATTCCTGTAATTACATACAATCTCCAACCCAGCAGGAGTGGCCCATGTAGAATGTAGACTCAAAATTCTTGACATTCTTGCTCCCAGTGCATTGTTTTGCTAACCCCTACGTTCATCTTAGGTTCAGAGTGAAGAAATAACACCCTGGAACCTTAATTTCCTGCCAGGCACATCATCTAATATGTATGTTAAGTTACATAGTTTCCACTGAGATAGGCTAGTTGATGCTATCGCCACATGAACACTGGTTGTAAAGCATACCACTCCTTATGGGGTTATCAGTATGGAAAATACCAGTTTGGCATTTTGGTTTGACTGTTATCGTGTTGACTGTTATCAATTTGTAAGTCGCTCTGGATAAGAGCGTCTGCTAAATGACGTAAATGTAAAAATGTAAATGTAAATCTCGTGCCAGTCTTTTGCCGGTTGACTGAACATCAAAGGTTAGGAGTACATATGACTGACTGATCGCAGGGTGATGTGGCCTGTTGAACGGCACAAATAATCACACAGCATGCCATGTGGCCAGGTCTGTACCGGATAGTAAAGGAATCTTGGCTTTAGATTTAACTTTTTCTTTATGTACAGTGGGGGAAAAAAGTATTTAGTCAGCCACCAATTGTGCATGTTCTCCCACTTAAAAAGATGAGAGAGGCCTGTAATTTTCATCATAGTTACACGTCAACTATGACAGACAAAATTAGAATTTTTTTCTCCAGAAAATCACATTGTAGGATTTTTTATGAATTTATTTGCAAATTATGGTTGAAAATAAGTATTTGGTCAATAACAAAAGTTTCTCAATACTTTGTTATATACCCTTTGTTGGCAATGACACAGGTCAAACGTTTTCTGTAAGTCTTCACAAGGTTTTCACACACTGTTGCTGGTATTTTGGCCCATTTCTCCATGCAGATCTCCTCTAGAGCAGTGATATTTTGGGGCTGTCGCTGGGCAACTCGGACTTTCAACTCCCTCCAAAGATTTTCTATGGGGTTGAGATCTGGAGACTGGCTAGGCCACTCCAGGACCTTGAAATGCTTCTTACGAAGCCACTCCTTCGTTGCCGGGCGGTGTGTTTGGGATCATTGTCATGCTGAAAGACCCAGCCACGTTTCATCTTCAATGACCTTGCTGATGGAAGGAGGTTTTTCACTCAAAATCTCACGATACATGGCCCCATTCATTCTTTCCTTTACACGGATCAGTCGTCCTGGTCCCTTTGCAGAAAAACAGCCCCAAAGCATGATGTTTCCATCCCCATGCTTCACAGTAGGTATGGTGTTCTTTGGATGCAACTCAGCATTCTTTGTCCTCCAAACACGACGAGTTGAGTTTTTACCAAAAAGTTCTATTTTGGTTTCATCTGACCATATGACATTCTCCCAATCCTCTTCTGGATCATCCAAATGCACTCTAGCAAACTTCAGACGGGCCTGGACATGTACTGGCTTAAGCAGAGGGACACGTCTTGCACTGCAGGATTTGAGTCCCTGGCGGCGTAGTGTGTTACTGATGGTAGGCTTTGTTACTTTGGTCCCAGCTCTCTGCAGGTCATTCACTAGGTCCCCCCGTGTGGTTCTGGGATTTTTTGCTCACCGTTCTTGTGATCATTTTGACCCCACGGGGTGAGATCTTGCGTGGAGCCCCAGATCGAGGGAGATTATCAGTGGTCTTGTATGTCTTCCATTTCCTAATAATTGCTACCACAGTTGATTTCTTCAAACCAAGCTGCTTACCTATTGCAGATTCAGTCTTCCCAGCCTGGTGCAGGTCTACAATTATGTTTCTGGTGTCCTTTGACAGCTCTTTGGTCTTGGCCATAGTGGAGTTTGGAGTGTGACTGTTTGAGGTTGTGGACAGGTGTCTTTTATACTGATAACAAGTTCAAACAGGTGCCATTAATACAGGTAACGAGTGGAGGACAGAGGAGCCTCTTAAAGAAGAAGTTACAGGTCTGTGAGAGCCAGAAATCTTGCTTGTTTGTAGGTGACCAAATACTTATTTTCCACCATAATTTGCAAATAAATTCATAAAAAATCCTACAATGTGATTTTCTGGATTCTTTTCCCTCAATTTGTCTGTCATGATGAAAATTACAGGCCTCTCTCATCTTTTTAAGCGGGAGAACTTGCACAATTGGTGGCTGACTAAATACTTTTTTTCCCCACTGTATGTCTGAGCTAATGCTCTCCGCACTATACGAGATACTACACACCAACATTGCAAGTGCAGTGTTGAATTTGTGACAAAACATTCGCCTCTCAACTTTGCCTTTGAAACTTTGAAGACTACAAGCCCTGCTAGAGATCAACCAACCAGTTCAACTAAATTTGATGTGAATGTTACTTCAAATGTTACTTCACTACTTCAATGTTTTTCAAAGTACCTAAGAGGCTGAACACCTAACAACTTTGTTATAACAAACCTTTCACCAAACCAAAGGGTGCTCAACTATAATCCATCCCTGACCAAAATAATTGCCTGTTTCCCTTCGCATCCCCTCCCTCCCTCCCCTGTTCTCTAACTCTCCATACTACCTAGGGTGTGTATAGAAGCAGCACCAGCCGTGGTAGCTCCAGAGCTCCAGGATAATAGGGGATGGATCTCTCTGTTCTAGCCCCAGGCCTCCCACCCTTACTCTGGCTACAGCAGCTGAACATCACCCCCTCTCTGTCTCTCTCTTCTCTCCCACTGCCGATTGTGCTAGCACGACGCTGGCAGGTATTACTGTTCTCTCTCTCTCTCTCTCTGTCTGTCCTCCTGCACCTCAGGGAGTTGAAGACACTGGAGATAGATAGTGTTTTGAGGGAGAGGGGAGGGAAGGGGAATAGGGTTGGAGAGATAGCGAGAGAGAGATAGAGGGAGAGAGAGAGAGAGAGATAGAGACAGAGCGATAGAGAGAGCGAGAGAGAGCGAGAGAGAGAGAGAGAGGGCAACCAGTGAAGAATAAACACCATTGTAAATACAACCTATATTTATGTTGATTTATTTTCACTTTTGTACTTTAACTATTTGCACATCATTACAACACTGTATATATACATAATATGACACTTGAAATGTCTTTATTCTTTCTGAACTTTTGTGAGTGTAATGTTTACTGTTAATGTTTTATTGTTATGTTTATTATCTACTTCACTTGCTTTGGCAATGTAAACATATGTTTCCCGTGCCATAAAAAGCCCTTTAAATTGAATTGAAATTGAATTGAGAGAGAGAGAGAGAGAGAGAGAAGAAGAGAGAGAGAGAGAGAGAGAGAGAGAGAGAGAGAGAGAGAGAGAGAGAGAGAGAGAGACAGAGAGAGAGAGAGAGAGAGAGAGAGAGAGAGAGAGAGAGAGAGAGAGAGAAGAGAGAGAGAGAGACAGAGAGAGAGAGAGAAACAGAGAGAGAGAGAGAGAGAGTGAGAGAAAGAGAAAGAGAGAGAGAGACAGAGAGAGAGAGAGAGAGAGAGAGAGAGACAGAGAGAGAGAGAGA